>NW_024070198.1:50078844-50092988 GCF_014754425.2 Oryx dammah
CTCCTCTGACCTCCCGCACCCCTCCCCTGACCTCCCGCACCCCCCTCCCCATGGTGCCCACACCTCGCCCAGAGAGCCTGGTGGGAAAAGGGCAGAGGACGGCCCGGTGTGAGGCCCACTGGCTGGCCCCCCAAGCACACGGCTTGTAAAGCGAGAGTGGATGGCAGGCAGGTGGGGGGCAGAGGCGGCCCGGGCCGGGGGTGGGGAGGGTGCGGGGAGGCTTGGCCGGGACCACCGCTCCCGAGAGCCCAAGGGCGCTTGCCTCACACGTGGAGGAGGAGAGGCAGCTGTTGAAGCCCAGGGGAGGCCCGTGCTCTGGAGCTAGAGTTTCAGGACAAGGGGAAGGCAGCCTGCCCCTCCAGGTGCTGGGGGAGAAGGCTGAGCAGCCAGCCTGTGACCCCCGCCCTCCCGGCATCGAGAAGTGCCCCTCCCCCAGCAGGGGCGGTGCCCAAGGAGGCCTCAGGAAGAGTTGGGACTTGGCCATCGTCCCCTTTCCCTCCAATAATCACTAAAAAATGAAATCGTTGTAAGTCTAACCAAGCGTGTACAGGACTTGTGTGCTGAAAACTTGAAGTGACGTCTCAACTCAGTGATCTAAGCTCGCACCTCAAGCACCAAGGAAATGGAGAGCGAAACAGACCCAAAGCGGAAACAAGGAAACAGGGAGTGGAGAGCAGAAGTCAATGAAGTGAAAACGGAAAACCATAAAGGAAACCAACGCGAAACGGACCGGCTCTCGGAGGAGACCAGTAAAACTGATAAACTTGCGGACGAGCAAGACGTGAAGGGAGGCACAAACTACCGACGTCAGGAAGGACGGGGTGCGCCCGCAGACCCTGCAGGCACCGAAAGGGAGATGGCACACCACAGATGACCCCCGCCATGTGACGACTCAGATGGAGTGGGCCAGGTCTTCAAAAGACATCGGCTACCTCAGCTCATCATGATGAAATAGACCTTGAATACCCCGTAACTGTTGAGGTGATTGAATCTGCAGGTTTACACTCTGAATCTCCAGGCCCCGACAGTGTCGCCTGGGAGCTCTGCTGAGCGTGTGAAGGGGGACCAATGCCCGGTCCACACGGTCTCTTCCAAGCACAGAAGTGAACGCTTCCCGAACCATTTTAACAAAGCTGTCATTACCCTGATGCCCAAACCAGAGGTATGGCAACAAATACGCCTATAGGTCAGTTTTCCTCACGAGTATAAAGGCAAAAGCCCTTAACAAACAGATGCAAATAGCATTCACTGATGTGTAAAAACAATTATACACCATAACCAAGTAGGGCTTATTCCAGGGATGTAACTTCATGGATATATGGTTCAGTATTTGAAAACCAATCAGTGTAGTCCAACATACTAACCAGCTAAAGAAAGAAAATCCCACTATCACATGGAGTTCAGTTCAGTTCAGTTCAGTCCAGTCGCTCAGTCGTGTCCGACTCTTTGCGACCCCATGAATCGCAGCACGCCAGGCCTCCCTGTCCATCACCATCTCCCGGAGTTCACTCAGACTCACATCCATTGAGTCCGTGATGCCATCCAGCCATCTCATCCTGGGTCGTCCCCTTCTCCTCCTGCCCCCAATCCCTCCCAGCATCAGAGTCTTTTCCAATGAGTCAACTCTTCGCATGAGGTGGCCAAAGTACTGGAGCTTCAGCTTTAGCATCATTCCTTCCAAAGAACACCCAGGGCTGATCTCCTTGCAGTCCAAGGGACTCTCAAGAGTCTTCTCCAACACCACAGTTCAAAAGCATCAATTCTTCGGCGCTCAGCCTTCTTCACAGTCCAACTCTCACATCCATACATGACCACAGGAGAAACCATAGCCTTGACTAGATGGACCTTAGTCGGCAAAGTAATGTCTCTGCTTTTGAATATACTATCTAGGTTGGTCATAACTTTTCTTCCAAGGAGTAAGCATCTTTTAATTTCATGGCTGCAGTCACCATCTCCAGTGATTCTGGAGCCCCCAAAAATAAAGTCTGACACTGTTTCCACTGTTTCCCATCTATTTCCCATGAAGTGATGGGACCGGATGCCATGATCTTCGTTTTCTCAATGTTGAGCTTTAAGCCAACTTTTTCACTCTCCTCTTTCACTTTCATCAAGAGGCTTTTTAGCTCCTCTTCACTTTCTGCCATAAGGGTGGTGTCATCTGCATATCTGAGGTTCTTGATATTTCTCCCGGCAATCTTGATTCCAGTTTGTGTTTCTTCCAGTCCAGCGTTTTTCATGATGTACTCTGCATAGAAGTTAAATAAGCAGGGTGACAACATACAGCCTTGATGTACTCCTTTTTCTATTTGGAACCAGTCTGTTGTTCCATGACCAGTTCTAACTGTTGCTTCCTGACCTGCATACAGATTTCTCAAGAGGCAGGTCAGGTGGTCTGGTATTCCCATTTCTTTCAGAATTTTCCACAGTTTATTGTGATCCACACAGTCAAAGGCTTTGGCATAGTCAATAAAGCAGAAATAGATGTTTTTCCGGAACTCTCTTGCTTTTTTGATGATTCATTGGATGTTGGCAATTTGATCTCTGGTTCCTCTGCCTTTTCTAAAACCAGCTTGAACATCAGGAATTTCACAGTTCATGTATTGCTGAAGCCTGGCTTGGAGAATTTTGAGCATTACTTTACTAGCATGTGAGATGAGTGCAACTGTGTGGTAGTTTGAGCATTCTTTGGCATTGCCTTTCTTAGGGATTGGAATGAAAACTGACCTTCCCCAGTCCTGTGGCCACTGCTGAGTTTTCCAAATTTGCTGACATATTGAGTGCAGCACTTTCACAGCATCATCTTTCAGGATTTGAAACAGCTCAACTGGAATTCCATCACCTCCACTAGCTTTGTTTGTAGTGATGCTTTCCAAGGCCCACTTGACTTCACTTTCCAGGATGTCTGGCTCTAGGTGAGTGATCACACCATCATGATTATTCGGGTCGTGAAGGTCCTTTTTGTACTGTTCTTCTGTGTATTCTTGCCACCTCTTCTTAATATCTTCTGCTTCTGTTAGGTCCAGACCATTTCTGTCCTTTATCGAGCCCATCTTTGCGTGAAATGTTCCCTTGGTATCTCTAATTTTCTTGAAGAGATCTCTAGTCTTTCCCATGCTGTTCTTTCCCTCTATTTCTTTGCATTGATCGCTGAAGAAGGCTGTCTTATCTCTCCTTGCTATTCTTTGGAACTCTAATTTGGCAAAATTTAACATCCATTTATTTAAAAAAAAAAAAACGAAAAATAGGAATAGAAGAAACTTCTTCAAAGAGCGTCTACCACCAGAACCATACAGTTAGCACCATACTTGGTGGAAAGGCTGCGGCCCAGAACAAAGGGAGGATGCCCAGTGACTCCGCCCCATTCAACGCTGTGCTGTAAGTTCCAGCCACTGCAGTGACGCAAGAAAAGCATGAATCCAGGAAGCAAGAAATAACACGGCCTGCAGATGGCACGGCTGTGCACACAGAAACTCAAAGGCGTCCAAAGAGTCCACGGAAAAGAAAAGAAGCCTCCCAGAACTTAGAAGTGAGTTCTGAAAGGTCGCAGCATATAAGACAAACATTCAAAAATCAACTGTACTATTTCTGTGTACTAGCAATGAACATGTGGACACTAAAACTAAAAACATCATACATTTTAACCACTCAAAAAAGGGAAATACTTAGATGTAAACCAAACAGAAAATGTGCAGACTTTGTATGCTGAAGGCCACAAAATGCTGACTAAAAGAAAAAAGAGAACTCTCGGGATGGAGGGCTAGGTGGAGTTGTTAGACTTGGCACTAGAAGCACTGTCCTTAAATTTCTCCATAGAAGGAAAAATGGGTAAATTGACCCTTTCATCAGAATTTAAAATTGGCGAAATGACATTTACTCCGTGTGTGGAAGGCTGACTCAACAGCTGGAAATCAATGTAATGCATCAGATGGACGAAAGAAGAGAAGGCATCTGTTCGTATCAGGAGATGCTAAGCTTCTGAGAGGATTCGACACTCACTCATAATAGGAATTCCCAGCAAACTAGGAACAGAAGGAAATTTCCTCAACTTGATAAAGAATATCTACAAAAATAGCCAACAGATAATTAACAGTGAGAAGCTAGAAAATTTACCCCAAGACTGGGGAAAAGGCAAGAATGTCCCTTCTCATCATTCCTCAGTATGGTACATTGATTTCAGCCTTTCTACTGAGCCTGTGGTGGTGACTCATTGTTTTAATTTGCATTCCCCAAATGCCACATGAAGTAGACCATATTTCCATGTGTGTGGACGTGGACGTCTACACGTGTGCAGATTTCTATTAGCTCAGGTGATGCAGCAATAGGACAAGAAAAGGGAATGTATGTTGATTGAGAAAGAAGAGAGAAGACTCTCTTTGTTTACAGCTGAGATGATTGAAATCATGTCAGAATCCCAAAGAATCAACAGGAATCTGGAACAGAGCAGTTACAGGAAGGTTAAAGGTAAAAGAAGAATGATACAAATGTCACTTGCTTTCCTGTTTACCAGCAATGAACAATTAAGATTTGAAATTTAAAAAACAATACCATTTATGGTAGCACCAAAAAAATCACTTATGTATAAACATAACAAGATGTGTGTAAGACTAGTCGTAAAGACCTTGCCTGCCGATGCAGGAGACGTAAAAGACACGGGTTCAGTCGCTGAGTGGGGAAAACCCCCAGGGGGAGGGCCTGACAGCCCACTCCAGTATTCTTACCTAGAGAATCCTGTGGACAGAGGAGCCTGGAGGGCTCAGACCATGGGATCGCAAAGAGTCAGACACGACTGGAGTGACTTAGTATGCACGCAAGTTTATAAGATACATGTAAGGAAAACTAACAAAACTGATATGAAAGAAACCAAAAAGCTAAAAAAATGGGTAGTCCCTGTTCACAGATTGAAACGCTCAATGTTAGTACCATGTCAGTTCTTCCCAATTTGAGCTACAGATTCAATGCAATTCCAGTGAAAATTCCAGCAAGTTTACTTTGTGGCTACTGATGAACCGATTCTAAGGTTTATGTGAAGAGGCAGGAGACTCGGAATAGCAGACACAGTATTGAAGAACAAAGTCAGAGGCCTGGCGCCGCTGCTGCTGCTGCTAAGTCTCTTCAGTCGTGTCCGACTCTGTGCGACCCCATAGACGGCAGCCCGCCAGGCTCCCCCGTCCCTGGGATTCTCCAGGCAAGAACACTGGAGTGGGGTGCCATTTCCTTCTCCACCCAGTTCTAAAACTGATCGTAAGCGACAGTAATCAAGTGTGGCTTTGGCAAAAGGAAAGGCAAATAATAACGGAACAAATAAAAGGAACAAGACTGCCCAGAAACACCCACGCAAACACAGTCAACGTGTCTTCGGCAAAGCAGCAAAGGAAATCCTGGGAGAAGCGACGGTCTTCTCAACTGGCGGTGCTAGGACAACCGGACATCCACATGTAAGAGAATCCTCACACAGACCTTGCACTTTTCATGAAAACTAACTCAGAATGGACCATAGCCCTCAAAGCTATAAAACTTCTAGAAGATAAAGTAGGAGAAAATCTAGGCAAAAATTTAGACAAAATCTAGGCAAAAATTTAGATACAAAGCCAAAAGCATGATCTATGGAAGAAACGATGGATGTTGGACTCCATTAAAATTAGATGCTTCTGCTCCATAAAAGATACAGTGAAGAGAATGAGAAGTCAGGCCACAGACAGGAGCAAAACCCGTATCTGACAAAGGACTTGTATCCCAAATATGCCAAGAACTCTTAAAAGTCTACAACAGAGTGCCTGAAGAACTATGGATGGAGGTTCATAAAATTGTACAGAAGGCAGTGATCCAAACCATCCCCAAGAAAAAGAAATGCAAAAAGGCAAAATGGTTGTCTGAGGAGGCCTTACAAATAGCTGAGAAAAGAAGAGAAGTGAAAGACAGAGGAGACAAGGAAAGATACACCCATTTCAATGCAGAGTTCCAGAGAATAACAAGGAGAGAGATGAAAACCTTCCTCAATGATCAGTGCAAAGAAATAGAGGAAAACAATAGAATGGGAAAGACTAGAGATCTCTTCAGGAAAATTAGAGATACCAAGGGAACATCTCATGCACAGATGGGCTCAATAAAGGACGGAAACGGTATGGCCTAACAGATGCAGAGGATATTAAGAAGAGGTGGCAAGAATACACAGAAGAACTGTACAAAAATGGTTTTAATGACCCAGATAACCACGATAGTGTGATCGCTCACCTAGATTCAGACATCGTGGAGAGCAACGTCAAGTGGGCCTTAAGAAGCATCACTACAAACAAAGCTAGTGGAGGTGATGGAATTCCAGTTGAGCTGTTTCAAATCCTAAAAGATGATGCTGTTAAAGTGCTGCATTCAATATGCCAGCAAATTTAGAAAACTCAGCAGTGGCCTCAGGACTGGAAAAGGTCAGTTTTCATTCCAATCCCAAAGAAAGGCAATGCCAAAGAATGCTCAAACTACCACACAATTGCACTCATCTCACATTTCTAGCAAGGACATGCTCAAAATCTGTAAGCCAGGCTCCAACAGCATGTGAACCAAGAACATCCAGACGGACAAGCTGGATTTAGAAAAGGCAGAGGAACCAGAGGTCAAATTGCCAACAACCACTGGATCATGGAAAAGGCAAGACAATTCCAGAACAACATCTACTTCTGCTTCACTGACTACAGTAATGCCTTTGATTATGTGACTATGTGGATCACAGCAAAAATTCTTAAAAGAGATGGGTATACCAGACCACCTTACCTGCTTCTTGGGAAACCTATATAGGGGTCAAGAAGCAACAGTTAGAACTTGACATGGAACAACAGACTGGCTCAAAATTGGGAAAGGGGTACATCAAGGCTGTATATCGTCACAGTCAGTTTGAACAGACACCTCGCCAGAGAAGGTATCACATGGCAAGTAAGGGCATGCGAGGCGCCCCACTCTGCCTGGCACTCAGGGTGCCGAGCAGAGCAGTGAGTCCCCCACACACTCAGCAGATGGGCTGAAATCAAACACTGACAAGGCCGGCAAGGGGGAGGAGCAGCGGGTCTCCCATCCGCTGCTACGGGGGCCCAGACAACCCGGACACCTCTCTTAGAGGGATGAAGCTGGTGTTCACATGAAGTCCTGCACACGACTGTTCACAGCTTTGCCGGCCACAGCCCCAGCCTCGAGGTCTTTCGGCTCAGATGTCTTCAGCGGGCACAGGGCAGCCCACAGAGTGGCGGTGGTGATGGAGCCGAGAGAGAAGCACCAGCCCCGAGGGCCACGTGGCATGAAGTCCATTCATGAACTGGGGAACAGGGGTAGTTGCCAGCAACTAAGGTTGGAGGGGGCAGGTTGGGTCCTGGTGACAGCAGAGCCCCCGTCGCACGGGGTCCACACCAGGGGCCTGGCTGTGGCACTGTGCCCAGCCTTGCAGGGCACCCCCGCCAGGGCTGGGGGAGGGCACCTGGGCCTCCCTGGGTCATCCCCTGCAGCTGTGTGAATCTACACTTACCTCAAAATTAGAAGAAAGTTGATAAATACTCAAAACTACCAACTTCCTACTGACCTGAACTAAATTAGGGACTAAAGAGCCTCTTGAGGAGGGTGAAGAGGGGGAAAGCTGGCTTAAAATTCTCAGCATCCGAAACACTAGCATCAGGGCACCCGGCCCCGTAGCAGATGGGGAAAAGGGGATGAAGCGTCACACTTTATTTTGGCGGGGGGGGGGGGGCTCCAAAATCACTGCAGACGGTGACTGCAGCCATGAATTTAAAAGATGCTTGCTCCTTGGAAGAAAAGCTATGACCAACCTAGACAGCATATTGAAAAGCAGAGACATTGCTTTGCCAACAAAGGTCCATCTAGTCAAAGCTATGGTTTTTCCAGTAGTCATGCATGGATGTGAGAGTTGGACTATAAAGAAAGCTGAGCACTGAAGAATTGATGCTTTTGAACTGTGGTGTTGGAGAAGTTTCTTTATAGAGTCCCAAGGAGATCCAACCAGTCCATTCTAAAGGAAGTCAACTCTGAATATTCATAGGAAGGACTAATGTTGAAGCTGAAACTCCAATACTTTGGCCACCTGATGCCAAGAGCTGACTCACTGGAAAAGACTCTGATGCTGGGAAAGATTGGGAGCAGGAGGAGAAGGGGACGACAGAGGATGGGATGGTTGGATGGCATCACTGACTCGATGGACATGAGTCTGAGTGAACTCCAGGAGTTGGTGATGGACAGGGAGGCCTGGCGTGCTGCGATTCATGGGGTCGCAGAGAGTCGGACACGACTGAGCGACTGGACATGACTTGGTATAGTTGGCTGTGTCTGTGCTTCCAGGCGGGAGCCCCGTAGGAAGGGCCCCCGTGTCCCCCACCCCCTGGCTCCACTGCACCGATGGCTGGGACCCGGCCACGCGTGAGTCTTCACACCGTTGAAGTCCACCAGCGCTGAACTCAGGGCTTGATTCCTCGTCTTGTCAGCTGGCTGGACTTAATGACGGCTGTGGTGGACGAATATGACAAGATTGAACCAGAGTGCGTCGGGTCTGGGACGACCCGCGGGGTTCGGCCACGGGCACCGGACTCGGCACAGAAGGGCGCTGTGTCTCTGGTTTCGCTTTCACGTTTTGAGAGAAACAAAGGTATTGGCCCCACACAGGTCGGAAGCTCGTGTTGGTCACAGGTCGGCTGCAGATACAAGAGTCAGATGGAAACCACGGGGGGCCCTCAGGGAGAAGCAGCCGACTGCACGAGCTTGCAGGGAGGAGGGTCGGCCCTTCCGTGACACGCTCCAGTGTGTGTGCCACGCCCCTCGTGCAGCACATCCTAGAACAGGCCTCTGTGGGCTCCGGGAGGACGTGCTTCTGTTCAGGGAGCCTGTCGTCAGCATTTAGCAGCACGGTAGGATTTGGGGGGACTCTGGGCCTCGGACCCGCGCGGGGCCACCTTCCCCTCGTGGAGAGCAAGCTGGAAGGTGTGGCCGGGGCCCAGGTTCTCCTGCTCACCCTGAGGCTCTGACGCCTATGGGTACTGGTTGGAGCCCCAGGCCAGAGCCTGGCGTGCAGCTCAGGGTCTGTGGTGGGGCCTCCAGGCTCTGAGGACGCCCCCCGCTCGTGGGCAGTTCTGAGCCCGCGGCCCACCCCTCTCCCCACCCAGGCTTCTGTATACTGTGTGGCCGCGGTCCTGTGGACGGCCGCCAAGTTCAGTGTCCCCCGAGACCGCAAGCTGACCCTGCCACGCAGGCTCAAGGCGCTCCTCCTGCACATGGCCAGACGCAGCGCCCAGGAGCGGCCTTCTGCCGCGGAGGCCATCGAGGTACCTGAACTGTGGAGGGCCGGACAGGCTCTCGTCTCTGGGGGAGGTCGGGGTTGGACGGGGAGCGCACGGGCTCATTTGTGGATGGGAGGCCAGGGGCCCCTGCTGCTCACCTCACGACCTTCCCCCAGCCTGTCCTGGTCTCTAGTGCACCCACCAACCGGCTGGATGGGGGTAGCCTGGGCCCGAGCACGGACCACCCCCCCATGCCCAACTTCCCCATGCTCCTCCACGGGTCTGCCAGGCTGGGTGTAGCCCCTCAATCCGTGGCGTCCCAGCTGACCACGGCCAGGACAGGCGGGGACTCTGAATCGCAGCCCAGCCCCCAGGCTCTCCCCACTAAGGGGTGCTGTGGGGTCCTCCTGCCGAGAAGCGCCCAGGCCTCCGGCTGCCACCGCACACTCTGACCGGCTTCGCCCCGAGAGTGCACAGCGCGGCCGTGTGTCTGGATGCCGGGCTGTGCTTGCTTTCAGACCTGCAGTGGTTACCTCCTGCAGCGGGGCATGGAAAGCCGCAAGATCCTGGCCCACCTGAGGGCGCTGACCGGCCAGGTAAGCTGGGCGCGGCAGACCCCGCAGACCCTCTGTGCTACCCCGGGCCGTAGGGGGAGGCTCCTGCTCTCCCTGCTCAGGGAGGAGGAGACCCCGGGCCAGGGCAGCAGGTCACTCCCCATCCGCTGGCCTGACTGTGCCGCTGTTGGGGGGCCCCCGCCCTGGTCTCTGCTGAACCCCTGACACGTCCTGGGGGTCGCAGAGTGACCCTCAGCTTCCGGGTGTGCTGACTGTGCTGACACCGTCCCTTGGATGCGACATGCACTCACTACCTTCATCCACATGAGGCCTGGCTGCCCCAGGCCTGACCGGGCCCCACCCCAGGAACCAGCAGAACCCTCTGCTCCCAGAAGCCCATGTGCCCCCCCCCCCCGCCCCAGGGCTCCCGCTCCAGAGAGACAGAAGCTAGGCCCCTCGGCACTGGGGGGGCTCAGGCTGCAGAGGCCACGCCTCCGGGGCCTCATGTGCATCCTGCAGAGCTGGCTGCGTCCTTCTGCCCCAGGTTTACCAGGAAGAGGAGACCGTTGGTCTGCAGCGCGCTTTCTCAGTGGTTGAGCTGGACCCCAGCCTGGCAGCCGCACCCAGGCCTAATTCAGGTGGGCCTTGGGACTGGCCCTCTCTGCCTCCCCTGCCCCGGGCCCGTCATTTCCCCTGCCTCCAGGAGTCCAGCCCCGCGTGGACACTGGATGTGGCCAAGGACCCCAGACGGCATGTCCAGAGCTGGCCCCCAGCCGCCCTGCCTCACACCCCCACCAGCTCCTCTGACCCTGCATTCAGGCCTCCCTGTGTCCAGCGGCCAGAGCGGGCAACTTGCCTCTGCCTCGCGGCCCATGTCTCCCAGGGCACCCCGCCAGCACGCGGCCCACAAAGCCTCCTGTCTGCGGCCGGGCCACTGACCTGTTCCAGCCTTCCAGCCACGCAGCCAAGTACTGCACCCTCCCTGCCAGCTCGGGGCAGCCCTGGACGCACCTCCCTCAGCCTCTCCTTGGATTCTCCCTCGCAGCGGCCCTGAGCTTGCTGGGCCCGTCCAGGCAGTGCCCATGAAGGCCCGCAGTCCCTATGGCCGGCCCCCATGAAGGCAGCGTCCACAAAGGCCCTCACCCACGAAGGCAGCACCCACTAAGGCCCGCACTCCTGATGGCCAGCACTCCCGATAGCCGGCCCCCACGAAGGCCCTCGCCCACCCCGGTCACTCCGTCTTTGTCCCCAGACCTCGTGCGGATCACTGGCGACAGCGGGCTTGTGGCCGAGCGGGGCCCAGCGCCCGGTCAGCCCTCTGGCCTCCAAGGGGCCGTGCTGCTCCCAGAGGCGCTCACTTCTCCAGACAGTCGCTGCAGACCCACCGTCCTTACTGCAAAGGCAGATGTCTCCAGGTGAGTGCCGCCCCTGGGGGCTGGAGGGGTCCCAGGCGCCCCCTGAGCGTCGTCTGCTCCACTCACAGGGACAGGCCCGCCCTGACCTCAGGGCCAGCGGAGAGCCCAGAAGCCACAGGAGGCCAGCTGGACCCACAGGGCGATGGGAAGCAGGCCGGCACGGCCCCTAGCCCAGAGACAGCTGTGCAGCTGGCACCCAGCCCCCCAGGGCCCCTCAGGGAGTCAGCACCAAAAGGCTCAGCCCAGGGGTGCCCCTGGACCCCCGCCAGCCCACCAGAGGGGCCGTCAATGCCAACACCACAATCTCCAGCCCCACCCCCGCCCCTGGAGAGACAGGAGTCCTCCGAGGATCGAGGGGCAGAGGAGCCCATCCCGATTCGAGCATCTTCTGCTGGGCTTGGGCCTCCCACAGCGCCCCCCAGCCCTCACCCCCCAGCTGAGCCGCCTAGAAGCAGGACCACCCAGGAGGCAGGCCAGGAGCCTGAGAGCCCCCCATTAGCCGCACAGGGCCCCTCCCCGGCCACAGGGAAGCCAGACAGCCCGGGGGCCACCCCAGGAGGCCAGCCCGAGGCGCCCCAGCCAGCAGACCGCAAGCTCTGTCCATCCAGCGTGGACGCCCCGCCCCTCCCGGAGGGGGCAGCCTGCGCGTCACTGCAGGAGGCCACGCGCCTCATCCAGGAGGAGTTTGCCTTCGACGGCTACCTGGACCGCGGGCTGGAGGCTCTAATCATGGGTACCAAGGGTCACAAGGCCCAGGAGCAGGGGCGGGCACGCGGGGATGGGGGAGGCCACGATGTAGCCCAGCACGGGCGGAGCAGGAGGAGGGTCCCAGACCCGCCAGCCCCCGGACCCGGAAAATCGCTCACCACAGCCTGACTCTTCCCTCCGCCAACGCAGGGGAGTACATTTACGCCCTGAAAGACCTCACCTACGCCACGTTTTGCGGGGCCATATCGGAAAAGTTCTGCGACCTCTACTGGGGCGAGAAACTGCTGCAGAGCCTCTTCAACGTGGTGAACGGACGGACGCCGCCTTCCGGGAGGTAAGACCCATCCTGGCGTGGGCCCCGCCCCCGCCCCCGCCTGCCCCGGGGGCTCGCCTCCCGCCGAGGCCGGCGGGGCGCCCTCCCCAGAGCAGCCCCCGCCCCTTCCGGCCGAAGCGCTCCCTGTGCAAACGCTCCGCTGGCGGGAAGGCGGCGCCCTGGGGCGTGGGCGGGTGCCCCTGCAGGGACGTGTCCCCCCGCCCAGCTGCCCAGCTCCCTCCTGGGTCAGAGGTGAGGTGGCGGCTGCAGGAGTCAGGGCCGGTGGGCTTCCCTCCCCAGCGCCCCTGGCCCCCACCCTTCATAGGACAGGCCCGGTGACTGGCTCAGCCCCTCCTGGGGGGCTACAGAGGGCCATGTGGGCAGGGGCAGGCCTGTGCCTGGAAGGGCGGGGCGCACTGACTCCCAGGCCAGCCCGAGCCCCATCTCAGCCCCAGTCCTCCCGGGCCCCCAGCACCCCACACTGAGGGCCACGCACACTTGCCTTCCACCCCAGCCGAGCCCTGTTTTCACAGCACTGCAGGGGTCTCGAGGGGAGACAGGCGCCCAGAAGGCTCTCTGTCCAAGGGCCTGTGTCCATCGTGCTCGCGGCCAGGGCCTCCGTCCCGAGGTCGCCACCTTCCACCCAGGGGCACCTCCGGTCAGACTGGGGGGAGATCCCGGGGACTCCTGCAGGGTTCTCCGTTCTGATGACAGTGCTTCCGAAGAGACTGGGTCGCAGCCCGAGGGGAGCGGGACCTGCGCTCCGAGCAGCTGCTCGCCGTCCAGCAGGAGGGCCTCGTGCCTCGGGCCGGGGGAGACAGGGCTCTGGGGTGAGACCTTTCTCCAGGGGTCTCTTCTGTGGGGGGCGTGCTCCCCAGGCACTCACTGGGTGGCAAGGGCGAGGGCTGGGGCAGCCTTGCTGGACACGAGCCATTTAAGACCTCGAGGTCCTTTCTGCGGCTCCTGGTGACTCCCCAAAGCCCATCTGACGGGTCCCAGCCCTAGGGCCCAGGCAGTGCGGCCGTGCTCACGCGCAGGATGGCCCCCGGACCACACGCACGCTCGGGCACCGTGCGCCAGTGCAGGTGCCCGAGAACAGCCCGCTGCTCGCGGGGACCCCGGGTTCCCAGGTCCCTCTGCCTCGTCTGAGAACAGGCCCAGGTTCCCTGGGATCTCCGCCCTGACTCCGCCCCGCACGGCGGCCCACTCGGAAGGGGACCCCGAGGACCCTCCCAGCCCCTCCTCGGGACCTGATGCTTCTCCCAACAGTCAGGGCTGGACTGTCTCCCGGAACCCATGTCGTCATGTGTGACCCCCTCTCCTCTGTCCAGGGAAGGAGAAGCCGGGTGTGGACGCAGATGAGCTCTCTCGGGGCAACTTCGAAGTGGGGTTCCGGCCTCAGCAGTCTGTCAAAGCCGGGAGGGAGCGGCAGCTGGGGGCCCAGCTGCAGGGCGGGGGCCTGGCCGGGGCTGCCGAGGCCGAGTCCCGGCCCCCCCAGCCCCCTGAGCATGGCCTGGCGGTGAGCCCCGCCCCACCGGGCGCGCTGGGCTGCAGCCCCGGCTGGTGCAGTGCCTTCTACGAGGCCGACTGCTTCGGCCCCGACGTGCACAACTACGTGCAGGAGCTGGCCGGGCAGAAGGCCTCCGGGAACCCTGCGGCCGACGCCCAGAGTCCGGTGAGCCCTGCGTCCCCTGCGGGGAGGGTGCTCGGCCCCGCCCCGCACTTCTTTCGGCTTGGGGGTGGCGGGGCTCGGCCCCGCGCTTGTCTCGGCTTGAGGTGGGGACGGTGCTGGGCCCCGCGCTTGTCCCGGCTTGGTGGGGGTGGGGGGGCGGGCGGGGCTCAGCCCTGCGCTTGTCCCTGCTTGGGGGACGGTGCTCAGCCCTGCGCTTGTCCC
>NW_024070198.1:50092998-50119037 GCF_014754425.2 Oryx dammah
GCGCTTGTCCCTGCTTGGGGGACGGTGCTCAGCCCTGCGCTTGTCCCGGCTTGGGGGACGGTGGTGCTCGGCCCGCGCTTGTCCCTGCTTGGGGGACAGTGCTCGGCCGCGCTTGTCCCGGCTTGGGGGACGGTGGTGCTCGGCCCGCGGTTGTCTCCGCTTGAGGTGGGGACGGTGCTGGGCCCCCTCGATTGTCCCGGCTTGGGGGCGGGGGCGCTGCGGGCCAGGAGGGCGTGTCCGAGCCAGGGCTCCCAGTCCCCACCTGCTCCCGCGGCCACCATGCTGGGCGGGACCCCCACTGTGTGTCCTCCACGGGGGGCTTGTGTTCATGTGCGTGCATCCCCCACCTCGGGGGCAGGAAGCAGCTTCTCTCTTTTGGGCTGTTGGCCACCAGGGGCCGGCTGGCAGGAGGTCACCTTGCCCTGGGGACCACAGCTGGGTTTGGGCAGCAGGGTCAGCATGACAGGTGAGAACCACCTGGCCCGTGGCGGTCAGCTCGGGTCGGCTCGGCCAGGCCCCAGGGTCGCTTCTCTGGTGGGCAGCACACTCTGTGTGCCCCTCCAGGTCAGGCGCAGCCCCGGCTCCTCCCAGGTCAGCAGGGTGACAGCAGGTCCTGGATGGGAGCACCCAGGCCTGGCCAGCCCACGTGCAGGGCAGCCCCACAGAGCTCCCAACCCCAGGTCTCTGCCCTGTCACTGGGGGTCTGCCCCTCCACGACCAGGAGCCCTGACCCGGAGGGCATCTCCCCTCCTGAGTGACCAGGCTCCCACCTGGGCCACAGCCACGCAGGGTGGGCCCCAGGGGGCAGACAGGAGGGAGCGGCCAGCGGCCGGGCACCCCACTACCGCCCTCCCCACCCCCTGCAGCCCCGCGCCGCAAGCCTCAGCACCGTCCAGCCACACCTTCCTGGGTGTCCCCACCTGGCTACGCAGTGCCAGGAGAGGAAGAGCCCGGCAGGCCTCAGTCCCGGAGAGCCAGCAGCCTCTTGTGCTCTCGGCAGCCACGCACTGTGTGTGTGCTGAGTCGTGCCCGGCTCTGCGACCCCAGGGGCTGTGGCCCGCCAGGCCCCTCTGTCCATGGGACTCTCCAGGCAGGAACACTGGAGTGGGCTGCCACGCCCTCCTTCAGGGGTCTCCCCACCCAGGGACTCCTGCCTCACGCACCGGTGGGTGGGCTCTTTGCCACTGCGCCACCTGGGAAACCCCACACGCACCGTAACTGAATCTAAGAGGAGAGACCCTGGGGTGGGGGTCCCCGAACCGTGTGGGCTTCCCTGGCACCCCTCAACTCTGAGCCCAGGCACCCACAGCGTCCCACCAACACTGCTGTCTCGCTGATCTCAGCTGGACCAAGAGATGGGACCCCAGACGAGGGCCACTGGGCGGTGGGGCCAGGAGGACGTGGCCCGGTCAGAGGCAGCTCCACGTGGACCTGCCGGCAGCCCCCACTCAGTGGTGCTGGGCAGGGCGGCGGGCTGGCCTGGGAGTCCTCTGATGGCATGGGTGACACACTCCAGTGTCACAGGTCATGACCTCTGACACCCCAGGTCACGTCCTCGTATATTACGTGTCCTGATGTTTGACACAAGTCACAACCTTGGATGTCACAGGCCACGATTGCTGGTGGCATTATGTCAATGTGGGCCCCTGAGGACAGGCAGCCTGTTTCCAGCCCTCGCTGTGCTTGGGGCTGGGGAGGGTGCTGCCTGTGGCCTCCTGGGCGGGTGCCTGGTGGGGTCCTTGGGGCCCTTGTCCTCAATCCCAGGCTCTCCTGGCATGGCAGCTCCTGGAGGGAGACTGGACCATGGATGAGCCTGGCTGCCCCGTGTCCCACGAGGGTGGTCCTTAAGGGTGGACGGGAGACCAGCTCGGGTCCCAGACGCGCTGGGCTGCTGTCTGTGGCTTGCTCGCTCGCAACCCCACGGCCAGGAGGCTCCCAGGCCGGGTCCCACAGTGGCCCTGCAGGCGGTGCACTCAGGGGACGGTCCCGAGGGGCACAGTGGGCGGGGGAGCGCCGGGCGGGAGACGGGTGGCCGTGTACTCTCCCTTCTTCCTGCCCCCGGAAGGTGTATGCCCGGGGAACCTGAGTGCAGGCAGGTGGGTCAAGACTTGTGCTCTTGACCCGGGTGACCCTGACCCCAGCTCCACACTTGGAGACCCATCGTGTCTGTTGCAAACAGGGGCCTTGGAAAAACACAAAAGGCATAAAAACCCCGTGGACACATTTCACATCTGCTCCCAGAAGGCGCGCGTGTGTGAGGCCTGGGTGGGCGGGGCCGCCGGAGGACGCGCGGTCACCTCCCGCCGCTGACCACGCGGGGGCGCCGTCCGCCCGCTGCACCGCGGCCTGCGGCTGCGCGTGTCTCTGCTCAGCTTGCTGTCCTAACAAGGCTTTGCTCCGAGCGTTTAGGTGGGAGGCACTGATCGACGTTCCCCTCCGTCTTCTCTTTGTCCACACTTTCTGGGTTTTCCAACTTGTGAGTCCTGTTTTGTTTATTGTCTACCTCAGGTCCACGTAAACCCAGTGGCCAGTGGGCCTGAACTGTGCCTCAGGCCATCCCCGTTCATTGGTCTAATCAGCGGATGCCCCTTTAATCCTGTGAGGACCCTTGGTCGGGTTAGGGCGGGAGGAAGTAATCTCAGTATTTCATGCAGACCCACCACCCGAGCCCGCCTGGGGCCGAGCCCGCCGGTGTGCCTGCCAGGCGGTGCCCACGGGGCTGACGCCCGCTCACACCAACCACCCGGCGAATCCTCGTTCACGCGTTTATCCTCAAGGTCTTGGCCTGGCTGACGCCCCTGCTGCCTTGGGGCTCTGCACAGAAGCCCAGGGCTGGGCTCCAGGGGGCTGCGCGTGGCTCCAGGGCTGGCTTGGTGGGCTTGCGGGGTCTGTAATGCTGGCCGTGTCCGAGCTTCGTGCCCAAGCAAGGTGGCTGAGCACATGGGGGGCCCAGCCCACATCACACAGGGGTCCTGAGGAGTGGTATGCGTGGTGGGGGGGCCTCAGTGGGTGGGTCTGGGGCCACAGAGGGGCCTCATGGAACCACAGGTGCCTGCAGACCCTCACTCACGCCCGATCCTGAGACCAAGGAAACCCATGAGAGGCGTGGGCCCGGGTCCCCCCAGCCGGTGACGTGGCGCCTGGAGTTCTCTCCGGGAGGCAACCCCTCTGACCAGAGGGCAGTGGACGCTCCCACCCCGCTCTGCCCGCCTTTCCTCCTGGGTGGCTGCGGGGAGGCCAGGCGGCCTGGTGGTCACCGACACCACACGTTTGTCTGCCTTGTTTTGAACAAGTCCATCGAATCTGGTTCTTTCCACTCTACTGAGATGTCTCCCAGTTCCACTGAGCAGACGCGGACATCCCGAAGGCCCGCCTTGGCCCTGTGGGCGAGCCTGCCTCCCCTGAACCCGAGGGCGGGCGCCCGGGGCTCACGGCTCTTTCCTGTTCAGGAGCTGGAGCAGCAGCTCGTGATCGAGAAGAGGAACTTCCGAAAGACCCTGAAGTTCTACCAGAAGCTCCTACAGAAGGAGAAGAGGAACAAAGGTAGCCTCGCTGGGCCAGGGCCGGGCTGGGGGCAGGCGTCCCGAGAGGTCGGGCACCTCGTGCTGACCGAGTCCACCCCCAGGCTCCGAGGTGAAGACCATGCTGTCCAAGCTGAAGGGGCAGCTGGAGGAGATGCGGTCCAAGGTCCAGTTCCTCGGGCTGGCCAAGAAGTACCTCCAGGCAAGGCCCCCCCCCCAGAGGCTCCTCCCGCCAAACCCCTGGAAACACGCCCGCCTCTGAGCGGCTGCCTCAGCTCAGGCATGGGATGAGCGGGCGGCCAGGCAGGCAGATAGCGCTGACTCGCACCCCAGGTCGTGTACGCGGAGCAGTGGGGCCTGGAGCCCTGCGCGCTGCCCGTGATTGTGAACATCGCGGCCGCCCACTGCGACACGCTGGACTTCAGCCCCCTGGACGAGTCCTCGTCCCTCATCTTCTACAACGTCAGCAAGCACCCGCGCGGCGGCCGGCAGCCCAAGGCGCGCATCCTGCAGGCTGGCACCCCGCTGGGGCTCATGGCCTACCTGTACTCCAGGTGCGGCCCGGGGGCGACCCTGGGACCCTGTGCCCCCCGGGCTCCCGTAGACCAGGGGGCACAGGCCCAGGGTGGGGTGGAGGAGGCGGGCATCTCCCTGCGCTCCTGAGGCGGGGCTGCACGCTACCTGTATCGAGTTTCCATCAGAAACCTGTTTGTCTGTGTCGGCACCCACTGGCCTCCTTGGCCAGGCTCCTGGCTGAGGGGCCCAGACCCACACGCATGGGTCTGGGGGTCTGGGTCAGGGGTGCAGGGGGCACTTTGAAGGAGACCCCTGGGAACCCGGCCACCATGACTGACAGCCTGGCGGGCTCCTGACTCCACACAGCCGGACCCCCCCGAGGCACCGTGAGCGCACCCAGCTTCCTAGGTCGGATGCCCTGTAACCAACGTGGGGCTCCAGAGCTGCAGGCAGCTTGCACCCAGCCAGCTCTCCACAGCGCTGCTGGGCGTGAGCAGGGTTAGGCTCACGTGCACGAGTGCTAAGTCACTTGAGTCACAACAACTGTACGCAACCCCAGGGACTGTAGCCCACTGGGCTCCTCTGTCCATGAGACTCTCCAGGCAAGAAGACTGGGGTGGGCTGCCATGCCCTCCTCCGGGGACCCTCCTGACCCAGGGATCGAACCCAGATCTCCTGTGGTTCCTGCACTGCAGCAGGTTCTTTACTGCTGAGCCACCGGGGAAGCCCCGTAGGCTCACGGGACCCCAACTAATAACACGGGCGCAAGGGCTCGCCTGCAGGAGGGAGGGGCCAGGGTGCTCACTCCCAGGGCCCCCAGGCACCCCTGACCCATGAGCCCCACATGGGGCTCAGGCTCTGGGCAGCCTGCTTAAGGGCCCATCCCTCCCAGCCGCAAGTGGGTTGGACACAGACATCCTCGCACGTGATAGTGGGAGCGTCACCCCAGGGTGGCTTTTACGGGCTCAGCACGCTGCTCCGGAGCCCCTCGGATCTTCTCTGGGCTGGAGGCTGTTGACAGCCAGTGGGGGACAGGGGCCCTCTAGGAGCAGCTGTCTCTGCCCCCACAAGTCACCCTCCCCAAGTGGCCTGCCCCTCAAACTCAGGCCTCCTCATCCGCCTCCCCTGCGGGATGGGGTGTCACTCAGCACCACAGCCCTCCAAACTGTTCCAGGAGACCTCGTGTGTGTGTCATGGGGCGTGCGTATTACGTGTGAGCACAGCATCCCCACGAGGGCGTCCCCTCTGTGGGGAGCCAGACCCCAGCTGCCCAGCCCCGCCTGCACCTGGCTGGGTCCGGCAAGGGACCAGCGGGCCCCGGGGCCTCACTCCTGGACCCCCACCTCCTTTTTGCTCTCCTGGCGCTGGGGGCACCCCGAGGGGGCCCTGCCTGAGGCTGAGGACCCACAAGCCCCACCCCTGCCTCTTTCCTGACAGTGGTTTGCAGCTGGGGAAGGGCCCCTGCACCTGCTCAGCTTTCTGAATTAGCAGTTTCTACAAGGAGACAGGGAGAGCCTGAAAAATGGAGATTAAGAAAGTCTTCAGGGGCCTCCCTGGTGTCCAGTGGTGGAGACCCCAAGCTTCCAATGCAGGGGGCGCAGGCTCGCTCCCTGCTTAGGGAACACAGGCAAAAAAAAATCCTTTTAAAAAATGAAATATAAAAGTCTTCAGACTGAAAATGTTGAGGAATTTCTAATGTGATCAGTACCCCACACCCCCGGCTCATTGGTTCTAAGTGGTGGTCCAGCCAGTGCTTCCAGCACAGAGCTCTCGTGTTCACATGTAAGCACTCAAACACACCCACACACTCACACCAACGCCCACACACACAAATACAGCCACACACCTACCTGTGCACACCTGCACTCACAAGTGCACACACCTGCACACTCACCCACACACCCCTGTGCATTCACCTCTGCACACAGCCACACACAGCCCCACACACACCTGCACTCATGCACAAGTGCACACAGCTGCACTCACATCTGCACCGAGCCGCACACTCACACCCATACACACACCCACACATGCACTCATCTGCACACGCTCACCCCTGCACATCACACCCATACACACCCGCATGTGCACTCATCTGCACACTCACACCCATACACACACCCGTACGTGCACTCATCGGCACACTCACACCCCTACACTCACACCCACACGTGCACTCATCTGCACACCCACACCCCTGCACACACCCATACACAGACCCGCACGTGCACTCATCTGCACACC
This sequence comes from Oryx dammah, assembly GCF_014754425.2. Classification (NCBI taxonomy): domain Eukaryota; kingdom Metazoa; phylum Chordata; class Mammalia; order Artiodactyla; family Bovidae; genus Oryx; species Oryx dammah. The sequence goes on from NW_024070198.1 coordinate 50,099,280, forward strand.
CACACCCCTGCACTCACACCCATACACCCGCATGTGCACTCATCTGCACACGCACACCCCTGCACACTCAGACCCATACACACACCCACACATGCACTCATCTGCACACGCTCACCCCTGCACACTCACACCCATACACACCCGCATGTGCACTCATCTGCACACTCACACCCATACACACACCCGCACGTGCACTCATCTGCACACGCACACCCCTACACTCACACCCACACGTGCACTCATCTGCACACCCACACCCCTGCACACTCACACCCATACACACACCTGCACACACCGCTGCACGCACACCCACCCCTGCACACGCTCACACCCACACACACCCCAGGACCGGGTGCCGGCCGGCCCACACTGACCGCCCCCCCCACAGCGGCGCCTTCCTGGAGGGCTACGTGCAGCAGTTCCTGTACACCTTCCGATACTTCTGCAGTCCCCACGACTTCCTACACTTCCTGCTGGACCGCATCAGCAGCACCCTGTCCAGGTACCCCAGGGTCCAGGCCAAGGACAGCGGCGAGAGGGGGGTGCAGACGGGCCAGGAGCGGCCACTGGTGCCCCCACTGGGGAGAAGCAGGGTGGGGGCAAGGAAGGTGGGACCCCCATGGACTGGAGGATGTATGGGGGATCCCAAGGGCCTCAGCCGGCAGGCAGGGTCAGCACAGGAGGGCGTGGTGGGCGGTGCTGGATGTGCTCTCGCCCTCTCTGAGCTGGCCTGTCCTTGCCCCCAGATGCCCGCACAAGCTCAGGCTGGGCGCCCCGGGGGGGGACTCAGAGAGGCCCTGCCCACCCCACTGCTCCGGACACCTTCCCAACTTCGGGGCAGGCTGGAGGGGGTGGTGGCTGCAGCGGGCCCCTCTCGTGCCCAGGAGGGCAGGCGGCATGGGGTGAGACTTAGGTGCCCTCTAAAGACAGAGCCACACTCCCCCACCCCGTCCCATCTGGGGATGGCGCAGGGGGCCCTGCCCGGCTCAGGCCTCCTCTGCCTCCAGGGCCCACCAGGAGCCCACCTCCACCTTCACCAAGGTCTACAGGCGGAGCTTGTGCCTGCTGCAGGCCTGGCTGGAGGACTGCTACGCCGTGGACTTCGCGAGGAACGCCGGGCTCCTGGGGAGGCTCCAGGACTACGTCTCCACCCAGGTGTGGCGGGCGGCGGGGGCGGCGCACCCCCTGGGAGGCGGTAGGTGACCCCACGTGCTTCTGCCCAGATTCTGCCCCTGGACGGCTCCGCGGAGCACCTGCTGGGCCTGCTGGAGGTGGGCAGTGAGCGGCGGGCCGAGGGCACCCTGCGTGGTATGGACCTGGAGGACCCCAAGGAGGTGGAGGAGGACGCCAGGCCCCTCAACGCCCTGTGTAAGAGGCTCTCGGAGGACGCCGTCTCCCGGAAGGTGCGGCCTCTCCCGGGAAGATGGGCACCAGTCCCGCGCACGGCGTGGCGACACCCACAGAGACGCCCGCGCACGCCTCTATATATTGGCAGCAGGCGGGCAGAGGCGCACGCGCACCCCGTCCTGCAGCTCCGGGGCAGCAGCCTGTGAGGCAGGCACTTCCTGTCACAGCCCCGGACAAGGACGAGGGCCGGTCAGGGGCTCAGACGGCCCCACCGCCCTGACCCTGGGCCAAGGACAGGGTGGGATGTGGCCGGGACGGGGCAGGGTCTCGGGGGCCCCACCATGACGCGTGCAGGCTGCACCGGACTGCACGGCTCCGTCCGCAGGGGAGCCGCTGAAATCCCAGGGTCAGGGTGGCCGCGGGCGGGGGGCAGGGCTCTGCCCTGCGGCTCTAGCTGAGTCAGGCTGGGGGCCCCCGGCCGCCGGCCGCCCTGACCCGAAGGACCCGCCCTGCAGAGCTTCCCCTGGCGGCTCTCCCGGGGCAGCGGGTTGGCGCCACCCCGCCACAAGGAGCGCCAGTACAGCGTCGCGTCGGCCCTGCCCAAGCCCTGCTTCCTGGAGGACTTCCACGGGCCCTACACCAAGGCCGGCGCGAAGGGGCCCTACTTCCTGACCGAGCACAGCACCCAGCAGCTCTCCAGCCAGCTGACGCTGCTCCAGCAGGTGGGGGCGCCAGGCCCACACGGCCTGCGGGGGGCGCCCTGCCCTGCACAGGGCCCTTCCTGCTAGAACTGGGTGGGCGGTCAGCCCCCAGGTGCTCCTCCCCAGCCCCCGCCGACCCAGGCCCCGCCACCTGGCAGGCGACGGCAGGGGCGGGCCCAGCAGCCGCCCACCCCCTGCCGCCGCCGGGTGGGCGTGGAGAGGCCCCCAGAGCCCCAGCCCTGAGACGGGGTGCTGCTTGCCCTGTGTCCTCATCCCTGGCAGGAGCTGTTTCAGAAGTGCCACCCCGTCCACTTCTTAAACTCGCGGGCCCTGGGCGTCACGGACAAAAGTGCAGCGGTCCCCAAGTGAGTGTCGCGGAGCTGGGGGCACTGTGGTGGCCAAGGGGGTTGAGGGCTCCGCCCGGCTATTTCCGCCGGGTGTAAATGCCTTTGCAGACACTCTGGCTAATGGGCAGTGCCCTGGGGTTCCGGGCTGGGCACCGCCCCGCTCCTCAGGGTCCCGAGCGCTGCCGTGTTCTGGCTGGGGCCTGCTGGACCCCTGCCTGCATCTCTCGTAGGACCAGCTCCCCTGAGTCTCTGTCAGCCAAAACCAGCAGCTTATTTCTGCCCAACTACGTCCAGGACAAATACCTCTTACAGCTTTTAAGAAGCGCGGATGATGTCAGCACCTGGGTGGCCGCCGAGATCGTGACCAGCCACAACTCCAAGGTCGGTGCCCGAGGCTCCGGCCCCAGCACAGGGTGGGGGTGCCAGCGGTGAGGGCACCTCCCTGGGCGAGCCCCTCTGCTGGGGGTGCACGGAAGCGTCCCAAGCTGAAGCCCCTGGAGCAGGCAGGCCCCGGCGGTTCCCCGGCCTCCACCCCCGACCAGTGATGAAGCCCCAAGGCCCACCAACACACGCAGAGTTCCCCAGTCTTTCCCCTTTCAGGGAGAATCCTCCAACTTCAGAGGTTTATTAGCTGACAGACTGACCCTTCCTCACTTGTGCCAGGACGTGGGCACTGGGAGCCTGCCCTCGCCCCCATCTGCTCCAATCCTCGACGTCCTTCTGAGCGACACCAACCTGCAACTTTCCGCTCACCCCATCAAGGGCATCACACAGGCCTCCAAGTGCTTTGGGGGGTCGTGGGGGGGCATCGGTGCCCCGGGTGCAGGCCAGAGCTATCTCCAGCCCCACCCGGGGCGATGGCCAGGGAACCGCGCCAGTCACTGTGAGCGGAGGACGCAGGGAGGGCTGTTCGCGGGGCAGCGTGACGTCTGCAGGGACAGCACGGGGCAGGGATGAGGGAGCGCGCGCTGGGCGGACGTGCTGATCGAGCCTGCAACGCGGTCCCCACGCCGTCAGGACAACCGGAGACGGATTTCGACACGTAGACTCTGCTCTCAGAAAACGGTCAGAACTCAAAAGCTGAGCCAGAGGATGTAACAGGAAGACTCTACACACACACCTCACCAGATGGCCAACACTAAAATCAGAGTGATTATATTCTTTGCAACCAAAGATGGAGAAGCTCTGTACAGTCAGCAAAAACAAGACCGGGAGCTGACTGTGGCTCGGGTCATGAACTCCTTACTGCCAAATTCAGACTTAAACTGAAGAAAGTAGGGAAAACCACTAGACCATTCAGGTGTGACCTAAATCAAATCCCTTATGATTATACAGTGGAAGTGAGAAATAGATTTAAGGGCCTAGATCTGATAGATAGAGTGCCTGATGAACTATGGACAGAGGTTCCTGACATTGTACAGGAGGCGGTGATCAAAATCATCCTCAAGAAAAAGAAAAGCAAAACGGCAGAACGGCTGCTGGGGAGGCCTTAGAAACAGCTGTGAAAAGAGGAGAGGCGAAAAGCACAGGAGGAAAGGAAAGATACACCCATCTGAATGCAGAGTTCCAAAGAATAGCAAGGAGAGATAAGAAAGCCTTCCTCGGTGATCAGTGCAAAGAAATAGAGGAAAACAACAGAATGGGAAAGACTAGAGATCTCTTCAAGAAAGTTAGAGATACCAAGGGAACATTTCATGCAAAGATGGGCTCGATAAAGGACAGAAATGGTATGGACCTAACAGAAGCAGAAGATATTAAGAAGAGACGGCAAGAATACACAGAACTATACAAAAAAAAAAAAAAAGATCTTCGTGACCCAGATAATCACGATGGTGTGATCACTCACCTAGAGCCAGACATCTTGGAATGTGAAGTAAAGTGGGCCTTAGAAAGCATCACTATGAACAAAGCTAGTGGAGGTGATGGAATTCCAGTTGAGCTGTTTCAAATCCTGGAAGATGATGCTGTGAAAGTGCTGCACTCAGTCTGTTAGCAAATTTGGAAAACTCAGCCGTGGCCACAGGACTGGAAAAGGTCAGTGTTCATTCCAATCTTGAAGGCAATGCCAAAGAATGCTCAAACTACCACACAATTGCACTCATCACACACTAGCAAAGGAGTGCTCAAAATTCTCCAAGCCAGCCTTCAACAGTACGTTAACTGTGAACTTCCAGATGTTCAAGCTGGATTTGGTAAAGGCAGAGGAACCAGAGATCAAATTGCCAACATCCAATGAATCATCAAAAAAGCAAGAGTTCCAGGAAAACATCTGTTTCTGCTTTACTGACTCCGCCAAAGCCTTTGACTGTGTGGATCACAATAAACTGTGGAAAATTCTGAAAGAAATGGGAATACCAGACCACCTGACCTGCCTCCTGAGAAATCTGTATGCAGGTCAGGAAGCAACAGTCAGAAATGGACATGGAACAACAGACTGGTTCCAAATCAGGAAAGGAGTACGTCAAGGCTGTATATTGTCACCCTGCTTATTTAACTTCTATGCAGAGTACATCATGAGAAACACTGGGCTGGAGGAAGCACAAGCTGGAATCAAGATTGCCGGGAGAAATATCAAGAACCTCAGATATGCAGAAGACACCACCCTTATGGCAGAAAGTGAAGAACTAAAGAGCCTCTTGATGAAAGTGAAAGAGGAGAATGAAAGTTGGCTTGAAGCTCAACATTGAGAAAACGAAGATCATGGCATCTGGTCCCATCACTTCATGGGAAATAGATGGGGAAACAGTGGAAACAGTGTCAGACTTGACTTTTTGGGTTCCCAAATCACTCCAGATGGTGACTGCAGCCATGAAATTAAGACACTTACTCTTCGGAAGGAAAGTTATGACCAACCTAGACAACATATTAAAAAGCACAGACATTACTTTGTCAACAAAGGTCTGTCTAGTCAAGGCTTTGGTTTTTCCAGCAGTCATGTATGGATGTGAGAGTTGGACTCTAAAGAAAGCTGAGCACTGAAGAATTGATGCTTTTGAACTGTGGTGTTGGAGAAGACTCAGATCCAACCAGTCCATCCTACAGGAGATCAGTCCTGGGTGTTCATTGGAAGGACTGATGTTGAAGCTGAAACTCCAGTACTTTGGCCACCTGATGCAAAGAGCTGACTCACTGGAAAAGACCCTGATGCTGGGAGGGATTGGGGGCAGGAGGAGAAGGGGACGACAGAGGATGCGATGGCTGGGTGGCATCACCGACTCGATGGACGTGAGTTTGTGCAAGCTTCAGGAGCTGGTGATGGACAGGGAAGCCTGGCGTGCTGTGGTCCATGGGGTCGCAAAGACTGAGTGACTGAACTGAACAAAAGCCCTCAGGTGGCAGCACATCCTGTTCAGATCCCACCCCTGGGGACGCGGGAGCACAGAGGCATAGAGAAAGGGAAGCAGTGGCGTGTCTGACAGTGGGAGCCGCTCGGTCGCGTCCGCCTCTCTGCGACCCCAGGGGCTGCACAGTCCATGGAACCCTCCAGGCCAGAACACTGGAGTGGGCAGCGTTCCCCTTCTCCGGGAGATCTTTCCAACCCAAGGTTGAGCCCAGGTCTCCTGCATCGCAGGCAGATTCTTCACCAGCAGAGCCACCAGGCAAGCCCCCGTTTTAGACGAGTAACGGTGGGAACAAAGGGAAATGAGGCCTGTGGCTTCAGCAGTGGGTGCAGAAGTCACAGAGCACAGCAGCTGAGACAAGGAGGCCACCCCGTGTCCACCAACGGCGAATGGACCAACCGTGCAGCCCGCCGCCCATGCCAGGGCGTGTCACTCAGCCCCACGTGGGGACAGCCGGGGACACAGGCCACGGTGCTGAGCCTGGTGCGGGGGAGAGAGGCCGGCCGCCCGAGGAGACCGCCACAAGACCCCAGCATCCGAGGCCGGCCCCCGTGTGGGGCAGCTCTGCCTGCAGTGGCTGGGGGTCCTGCTTTGCGTCTGTCCAGACCTGCGAAGAAAAAGACGTCAACGGGAGAAGCAGGCGTGTAACTGCTCTCACGCCAGGCAGGGGGCGGTCACGTGCTGAGTGACCCCCGGGCCGTCCCGGGGACCCAGGCACCGGCCAAGCACAGCAGCAGGGTGTGTAGTGGGGTTGCAGGTGGTGTCCCCCCTGGAAGGATGGCGCTGGCCGTGGCGGCGGTCCGCGGGGTGTGGCTGAAACCCTCCAGAATCTTCCAAGTCACCGCAATCATGTGAAATCCAAGCACTGACTGAGGGGCCGTGCACTGGGCCGTGGGCAGAGGCTCCCTCAGGGATGGGGGGCGGTGCTGGGGTTCCGGCCGACCCAGCGCTCTCCCCTGCGGACCAGCGACCCCGTGGAAGCAGGCACCACAGCCCCGTCCCGCTGGCCAGGCAGAGGGGACGCTGCCATGGCTCCCTGTGGGTGCCCCTGCCCCCTTCCCGGGCGTGCCCTGCTGCCCCTGTCTGTCCTGAGCCGAGGTTTGTCCAGGGCACAGTAAGCACCTGGCCTGCCTCTGTGCCCGTCCCTGTGGGCCGCCCGCTCCGCCCACCCCGACGCCGACCCTGCCCCGCGCCCCTCAGAGCTCAGGATGTGAGTGTCTCGTTCTCCGGTTTCAGCTGCAGGTGACCCTGCTCTCCAAGTTTCTGCTGATCGCGAAGTCTTGCTACGAGCGGAGGAACTTCGCCACGGCCATGCAGATTCTGGGCGGCCTGGAGCACGTGGCCGTGCGCCAGTGTGCGGTGGGTCCCCCACGCGGCCGGGCAGGGGGCCCCTGCGGGGCCGGGGTTTCACCCGCGCTTTTACTCTAGGCCTGGAGAATTCTGCCCGCGAAGATAGCGGAGGTGATGGAGGAGCTGAAAGCTGTGGAGGTACCGGTGTGCCCGAGCTCCCGGGAGCTCACGTCCCCCCAGGGGCGGCAGGTGACGGGTGGCGGGATGGGCAGAGGCAGGAGCCCTGCCTGCCGACTGTGCCTCATGGGTCTGACTCCCGCTGGGGGTGCAGGTGTCCAAGCCCACCGCCTCCTGGCTGCCCCTCGAGAGAGAGAGAGAGAGAGAGAGAGAGAGAGAGAGAGACGGTCGGCGAGGACACAGCCTCTGGCTGACGGGCCAAAGCGCCAGGGGCAGCCTGTGTCCAGCCCAGGCCCAGCTCTGCGAGTGGGAGGGCTCCCGTGTGCCGTTGGCTGACAGCAGCTGGGGGCCCGCCGCTATCTTGTTAGGGTGGGGGGTCCTCAGCGCGCTTCTGGAGCCAGCACCTCAGCAGCAGGAAGCACATGTCCTTCTGGGGGGTCAGTGTTCCTCCTGTGCCCACACGCTGCAGAGCCTGGACCCCCAGCCCGGGAGCCAAGGGGCATTTTGAATTGGATGGCAAATTGGGGTGTGGTGCCCCATGCACCAAATGGCACTGGCCAGCCCTGCTGGGCACCAGGGATGCCCCCTCGCCCCTGCTCACCCCATGCCCATCTGGGTCCCAGGTCTTCCTGAAGAGCGACAGCCTGTGTCTGATGGAAGGACGGCGCCTCAGGGCCCAGCCCACCCTGCCCTCAGCCCACCTGCTGGCAATGCACATACAGCAGCTGGAGACAGGAGGCTTCACCATGACCAACGGGGCCCACCGGTGGAGCAAGCTCAGGTGAGGGGCCCACAGGTGAGCAAGCTCAGGTGAGGGGGCCCACAGGTGAGCAAGCTCAGGTGAGGGGGCCCACAGGTGAGCCAGCCAGGTGAGGGGCCCACAGGTGAGCCAGCCAGGTGAAGGGCCCACAGGTTAGCAAGCTCAGGTGAGGGGCCCACAGGTGAGCAAGCTCAGGTGAGGGGGCCTACAGGTGAGCCAGCCAGGTGAGGGGGCCTACAGGTGAGCCAGCCAGGTGAGGGGCCCACAGGTGAGCAAGCTCAGGTGAGGGGCCCACAGGTGAGCAAGCAGGTGAGGGGCCCACAGGTGAGCAAGCAGGTGAGGGGCCCACAGGCAAGCCAGCCAGGTGCGGGGTCTCCCCATCCCTCCTGCTCCTCTGAGGCCTGGACCAGAATGCCCCCACCTGGCCCTCGCCCTGGCCCAGGCTGCTACACGCTCCCTCCAGGTGACCCCCAGCCGCCTCCTCCTCCACAAGTACGGGGTAAACATTTCCCACACTGCTGGCATCCATGGCCCCAAACACTGCCCCAAGGTCGAAGGTCTTTGCGACCTCCCTTCCTGTTGGGAGAGCAGGCACACCCTGAACCCCACCTCTGTGCAGCCGCCCCCCAGCCCCTAGAAGCTGCCTCTTCCCTCTGTCCCGCCTCTGCTCTCCTGTTGGACCCCTGGTCAGGCCCCCGCCCCTTCAGCTGCCGACACCCCTGGGGACCCACCAGGAGGCACAGACTGGGTGCTGTTTGCGACCACCTTCCCCGTGACCCCACCAGTGACTCAGACACCCCCAAAGAGGGTCACTGCCCACTTCAGCCTGTGCGGCACCAGATCCCTCAGCATCCAGGCCCAGGCCAGCCTCTCCAGGGGCTCCCGGCCACATCGCCCCTCCACAGCGCCCCAGGCCCATGCTGCCTCCAGCTCAGGGCCAGCCGGTCTGCAAGGAGCGCCCCCTCCCACAACTCCGTCCTCCCCGCCCTGCCCCGCCTGCACCGTTCACACTGCAGTCAGGTGGGGGCTGGTCCAGCCTCCTCGGGGTCAAGGACAGCAGCCTCGCTTTGTGAGCAGGGCCCAGGGGGCACGGAGCCCAACATTTCCACCTGTGCCTGCGAGACCCCTTCAGTCCCTGAAAACAGTAGTTTAGAGATAACACTATTATCCACAAGGCATCCTTAACTGCAAGAGGTCCACGGCGATCAGAGGGGAAGTGGGCACTGAGGGAAGGCCACAGTCCAGAAAGGGCCTGGCCAGGCTCTGCTCGCGTGTGCTCCTCCTGACGCGGTTCACGGGTGCGTGTGTTTGCACACCTGTCTCCTCAACAACGGAGGCATTCGCATGGAACACACCGCGTCTTCACCCAAAACCAGGGTGGGCACATGTGTCTGGGGCCCACAGCCTCCCCGGGCAGAACCAAGGCCTGCAGCTCAGAGGCCCCCGTTTTCCGGATGACACCCGGTGGAGTGCCAGCCGCCGCCTGACGCCCAGTTCTGGAAGGCAGATGCTGGCTCCCCGCGTGGACGGTTCCCTGGGCGCCACGTCATTGAACGGGGCTGGGGCAGAGCGCAGAGCACCGAACCCGCCCGGATGGACCAGCCCGCAAGCACTCATCCGCCGCCTCGGGCTGCCTCACGCTTCCTTATTGTGGGGACTTCAGCACTGACTGGGCCTCACACAGCGCATCTCCAGTCAGCGTTTGTGGAATGAAAGGTGGACGGACAGACGGAGGGAGGGAGGGATGGACAGACGCAGGGCAGGTGGACAAACATGCCTGGGCCCTGAAACGAGGTCTGGCCTGTGAATGAACAGCAGACTGGCCCCTCGTGGTCTGAACTCTGATGCGGCCGGGCTGGGACTGGCCAGTGCCCACCAGCTGCAACACCGCCCCTGAGACGCACGCAAACTCACGGTCCCATTTCTTCCCGACACAGAAACATCGCCAAGGTGGCGAGCCAGGTCCACGCGTTCCAGGAGAACCCCTACACGTTCGCCCCCGACCCCAAGTTGCAGTCTCAGCTCAAGCAGAGAATCGCCCGCTTCAGCGGGGCCGACATCACTGTGCTGGCGGCGGACAGCGGGGCGGGCCCCCGGCAGGCGGCCAGCGAGAAGCACTCCCGGAAGATCCAGGACAAGCTGCGGAGGATGAGAGCCACGTTCCAGTAGCAGAGGCGGCAGGCCAGGGGTGGACGGGGACCCCGCCGTGGCCCAGGAGGGGCGTCGGATGGGAGTGCAACTCAGAAAGACCTGGAGATGGCACCGGGAGGCTGACTGTGAAATTTAAAGATGTAAGATGTAAACCAGACCGGGGTGAGTAGGCTCCCAGGAGCTGACCCCCGGACGCTCATTACGTTTCTCAGACGAACAGCTTCTGCCCGGCCTGCCCCCAGAGCCCCGCACCCCTTGGACTGTAACCCGGGTGCCTCCGAGCAATGTTTGCGTGAGTCTGCCTGTCTCTGCCATGACGGAGGGCCAAGACGGACCCCTGGTCCCCCTGCTAACGACAGATTCCAAGGGTTCTGGAACCTTCCGTGTGAAGCCCTGAGGCTTCCGGGGGCCGCAGCGCAGCCCTGGGCTCACAGATCCCTTGCCAGACACCCCGCCCTCTGCCCCAAGCGCTGGCTGCTCACCCTGCCCTGGGGGTGGGGGTGCCCGAGCCTCGCAGCCTTCACCCCGGCCAGCCCCCTGCTGCCCGCCAGTGACTGGCAGCTCCCACCGGCCGCTCCCCGTGCCCCATGGCCCCGGTGCCCGCCGCCCGCCGCTGAGAGCACTGCCCCATGGGGCGGGCCCCCCTGTGCTGAGGCCCCGCGTCCAAGGGTGCAGGACTCAGACGGCAGCTCCAAAGCCAAGAGGGCCTCAGCGGCCCCTCTGCGACCCCGCTGGGTGGGGGGCGCCTGGGGGGTGGTCCCGGACGCCTTCAGCACCCATGCATGCGACACACACCCCCGCGCCTGCCTCCCACGGCTGGCTGCCTGCCGCCTCGGGGGCACTGAGCGCTCCCCAGGGCTGTTTCCACCGGCCTGCTGGTGTCGCCTTGCCCAGCGCAGGCAGGACGTGCTCGGCTGGCGGCTTGGGGACCAGGGCTGGGCCTCACACACCCACGGCAGGGAGGCCAGCGCCCCGGACCGTCCCAGGCACCAGCGTCCGTATGTTGCAAATGGCCGCGAGACCCGGGATTCCTCTTTTGAGTTTTAGGATTAGTGATTCTTTGGCGCAACCAGCTAGTAGTATTACAAGGAAAACCATGACCTGATAAAACGCTGAATTTCTCCCGTCAGGGTGTTTTCCCACATATATTCATTCCCGACACCTGGCTCCTGCGTACGTGAAATACGACAGGCGTGCGGCACGCCTGGCCCTGACCTGGCTTTCATGTGAGAATTCGGTTCTGCAGATGAACTCCTGGGTTTTCAGCACTGAACTCGGCAAGCTCAGCGGCCGCGGGAACACGCACTCCTGCCGGACCGGCTCTGCCCCGGGAGCAGCCGCCTCGGCCCCCGCGCGCCCGCCTGCATGTCGCGCTCGCGCACTCCAATTTCTAATAAAGCCGTTTCTACCAAGACGGCCGCCCACGGCTCCCGCACTTTGTCCGCCCCGCAGGTCACAGGGGGCTCCCCACAGCCACAACGACGTCTCCAGAGCTGCTCGTGAGGGCGGGCGGCAATCATCCTGGGTGACAAGCCGGGCGCAAGGCAGCCCCAGGACTGAGCCCCACACCCCAGGGCCCGCGAGCTGCCTCCGGAGGAGACGGCCGGCCTCCCACAGTTGCCACCCGCGGAGGCCTCTGGGCACCACAGCCCCAGCCTGCCCACCACAAACCCTGCCATCCCAGGGCCCGGCCACCCAGACCTCGCCCACAGCCCACAGGTTGGACGGCCAGCTTGTCCTCGCAGGGGGACTGAGGGGTGCCCCGGACCGGTCACCACCAGGAAAGGTCCTGCTGCTGCGGTTCGGGGCTGGCAGGCACCGCAGGGCGGGGGTCTCTCTGCTGTGGGGCCGCCCAAGCCTGGAGGTCTTCTTGGCATCTCTGGGCTCTGCCCTCCAGATGCCAGCAGCATCGCTCCCCCACCTCACAGCGGTGGGAACCCACAACTCTCCAGACATCACCAAACATCCCCTGGGGAGCAGAAATGCCCCCCAAACCACAGCCCCTAAAGCACCGACACCCCAAATCTTGGTTTCCAGATAACATTCAGGTCTCCAAAAAAAAAAAAAGGAAAACAGCTAAACGGCTGCTTCCAGGGCTGGGGCGGGGAAAGTAGAGCAGATGAGTGAGGAGCTAAAGGGAGGAAGGGGACACAGGACAAGAGGGAAAGAGCTGCTCCCACAGCCAGAGCCGACCACGTGCGCCCCACGCATGACAGTGACGGGCTGTGGGCCAGGAGGAGGGTCCAAGTCTGAGCCCTTACCGGCGTCAGCGGACCGCTGAACGAGAAACAGGAATACCCGGGGGAACCCGAACGGGCTCCCGGGAGGTGCAGCTGGTGTTGGGGGCACCTGGCGACTGGCCCCCGCGGGGCAGGACAGGAGGAGGGTGCCCTCACAGTGGGGAGACGCAGGCTTCACCCTAACTGCAGAGGAGGGTCACACTAAGCAGATGGCACGTCACTTCTGGGGTCTCATCCCAGGCCCTCGAGCCCCGGTCTAATCATGAGAAGACACTAGACAAACCCAAATTGAGGGGCAAGCCTCAAAATACCCACCAGTCTCCTCAAAGTGTCAAGTACGTGGGGAAAAAGGTCTAGAGAGGACCACGGGGGCAGACTGAGAGCACAGGGAGACCAAACGCAGCTGGGGCCCACGGCTGCGAGCAGAGGGCCTGCTGCACCGCAGCCTAGTCAGCAGGGCCGTGCAGCCACCGACTTCTCAGCGCTGCCCAAGCTCCGGGGCCGAGAAAGACACCAGGCACTCTTTGCCGTCTGTATAACCCAGTGGAGATTTAGAATTATCCCACACCAAGCAGTCTAAGAAAGGCAGTGCCAAAAAATGCTCAAACTACCGCACAATTGCACTCATCTCACATGCTAGTAAAGTAATGCTCAAAATTCTCCAAGCCAGGCTTCAGCAGTACGTGAACCGTGAACTTCCAGATGTTCAAGCTGGTTTTAGAAAACGCAGAGGAACCAGAGATCAAATTGCCAACATCCGCTGGATCATCAAAAAAACAAGAGTTCCAGAAAAACATCTATTTCTGCTTTATTGACTTTGCCAAAGCCTTTGACTGTGGGGATCACAATAAACTGTGGAAAATTCTGAAAGAGATGGGAATACCAGACTACCTGACCTGCCTCTTGAGAAACCTATATGCAGGTCAGGAAGCAACAGTTAGAACTGGACATGGAACAACAGACTGGTTCCAAATAGGAAAACGAGTACATCAAGGCTGTATATTGTCACCCTGCTTATTTAACTTCTATGTAGAGTACATCATGAGAAATGCTGGACTGGAAGAAACACAAGCTGGAATCAAGATTGCTGGGAGAAATATCAAGAACCTCAGATATGCAGATGACACCACCCTTATGGCAGAAAGTGAAGAGGAACTAAAAAGCCTCTTGATGAAAGTGAAAGAGGAGAGTGAAAAAGTTGGCTTAAAGCTTAACATTCAGAAAACGAAGATCATGGCATCTGGTCCCATCACTTTATGGCAGAATGATAGGGAAACAGTGTCAGACTTTATTTGGGGGGGCTCTAAAATCACTGCAGATGGTGACTGCAGCCATGAAATTAAAAGACGCTTACTGCTTGGAAGGAAAGTTATGACCAACCTTGATAACATATTGAAAAGCAGATATTACTTTGCCAACAAATGTCCATCTAGTCAAGGCTATGGTTTTTTCTGTGGTCATGTATGGATGTGAGAGTTGGACTGTGAAGAAAGCTTAGTGCCAAAGAACTGATACTTTTGATATGTGGTGTTGGAGAAGACTCTTGAGAAACCCTTGGACTGCAAGGAGATCCAACCAGTCCATCCTAAAGGAGATCAGCCCTGGGTGTTCATTGGAGGGACTGATGCTGAAGCTGAAACTCCAGTACTTTGGCCACCTCATGCGAAGAGTTGACTCATTGGAAAAGACTCTGATGCTGGGAGGGATTGGGGGCAGGAGGAGAAGGGGACGACCGAAGATGAGATGGCTGGATGGCATCACGGACTCGATGGACATGGGTTTGGGTGGACTCTGGGAGATGGTGATGGACAGGGAGGCCTGGCGTGCTGCGATTCATGGGGTCGCAAAGAGTCAGACACGACTGAGCGACTGAACTGAACTGAACTGAAGGAGTCTAAGAATCAAAATGGACACCAAAGGGAGAATTTAATTCAGATGACCATTATATTTACTGTGAGAAGAATCCCTTAGAAGAAATGGAGTAGCCCTCAGAGTCAATTAAGAGTCCAAAATGCAGTGCTTGGGTGCAGTCTCAAAAACGACAGAATGATCTCGGTTTGTTTCCAAGGCAAACCATTCGGTATCACAGTAATCCAGGTCTGTGCCCCGACCACTGATGCTGAAGCCGACGTCAAGCAGTTCCATGAAGACCTACAGGACCTCCTAGAACGAACAGCAAACAAAAACGTCCTTTCCACCACAGGGGATTAGAATGCAAAAGCAGTAAGTCAAGAGGTATCTGCAATAACAGGCAAGTTTGGCCTTGGAGTACAAAATGAAACAGGGCAACAGAGTTTTGCCGAGAATACACGGTCACAGCGAACACCCTCTTCCAGCAACACAAGAGATGGTGCTATACATGGGCGTCTCCAGATAGTCAGCACTGAAATCAGACTGACTCTGTTCTCTGCAGCTGAAGATGGAGAAGCTCAGCAAAAACAAGATTTGGAGCTGAGTGTGGCTCAGATCAGGAGCTGTTTATTGCAAAAATCAGTTTTAAATTGAAGAAAGTAGGGGAAACTACTAGACCATTTAGCTGTGACCCAAATCAAATCCCTTATGATTAGGCAGTGGAGGTGACAAATAGATTCAAGGGATTAGATCTGGTGTAGGCAAAGTTCCTGAGGAACTAGGGACAGAGGTTTGTAACACTGTACAGAAGGCGGTGAGCAAAACCACTCCCAAGAAAAAGAAATGCAAGAAGGAAAGTGGTTGTCCAGGAGGCTTTACGAAGAGAAGAGAAAGGCAAAGAAGAAAAGGGGAAAGATATAGCTAACTGAATGCAGAGTTCCAGAGTAGCAAGGAGAGATAAGAAAGCCTTCCTCAGTGATCAATACAAAGAAATAGAGGAAAACAATAGAATGGCAATGACTAGAGATCTCTTCAAGAAAACTGAGGAAACCAAGGGAACATTTCATGCAAAGATGGGCTCAAGAAAGGACAGAAACAGCAAGGACCTAACAGAAGCAGAGGATACTAAGAAGAGGTGGCAAGAATACACCAAAAATCTGTACAAGAAAGGTCTTAATGACCCGGATAACTGTGAGGGTGTGATCTCTCATCTAGAGCCAGGCATCTTGGAGTGTGAAAGTCAAGCAGGCCCTAGGAAGTGTCACTGCAAACAAAGCTAATGGAGGTGATGGAATTCGAGCTGAGCTATTTCAAATCCTAAAAGATGATGCTGTCGAAATGCTGCACTCAATATGCCAGCAAATTTGGAAAACTCAGCAGTGGCCACAGGAGTGGAAAGGGTCACTTTTTCACTCCAATCCCAAAGAAGGGCAACGCCAAAGAATGTTCAAACTACTGTACGATTGCAGTCATTTCACACACTAGCAAGGCAATGCTCAGAATCCTTCAAGGTAGGCTTCAACAGAACATGAGCTAGGAACTTCCAGATGTACAAGCTAGATTTAGAAAAGGCAGAGAAACCAGAGATCAAAAAGCCAACATCCACCAGATCAAAGAAAAAGCAAGAGAATTTCTGAAAAATATCTACTTCTGCCTCACTGACTACCCAAAAGCCTTTGACTGTGTGGATCACAACAAACTGTGGAAATTTTATTTTTTGGATTGGACTAAGCGGCTTTATTAGAGAAGGTCAAGATTACGAAGGACTGAAGAGTTGGCACCGGGGCCCTTCTCCTTGCCACAGGTGGAAACAACGCTGGCAAAGCACTGGTTGCACGGCCTGTGCCTCTCGGTCTGGCCTGTCTTCTTTTTCTCCTGTTTGGCCACCTTGGGAGTCTGACCTCTGGCTTTCCTAGCATGGGCCCGGCGGGAACCATGGGCTTTACCTCCAAGCAAGCAGCCAGCTACTTCCAGAGTGCTCAGAGCCTCCACCTCAAACCGGCCCGGGGTAGTCTCATCCTCTGGGTGTGTGCCCGCCACGAGCAGAACTTGATTTTCTGGAGAGATGCCCTCCAACAAGGCTACCTGAGCCGTGTTCTGGGCAGCGGTCTCCGGGTCGGTCACCTGGAGTGTGTAGCTCCTGGGCGCAAAAAGCTGCATGTTGGAACTAGATCACAGACACCACTGCCGTTACTGCGAAGATGGAGTCAAGAGAGAGCTGCGAAATTCTTAAAGAGATGGGAATACTAGACTACTCTGCCTCCCCAGAAACCTGTGTGCAGGTCAAGAAGCAACAGTTAGAACCAGACATAGGACAACGGACTGGTTCCAGATTGGGAAAGAAGCACATCAAGGCTGCATACTTATGTCACCCTGCTTACTGAACTTTTGTGCAGAACACATCATGGGAAATGCCAAGCTGGATGGATCACAAGCTGGAATCAAGACTGCTGGGAGAAATGCTGACATTGGATATGCAGATGATGTGATCTTAGTTTTTTTTTAATGTTGACATTTAAACCAGCTTTTTCACTCTCCTCTTTCACAGCATCCGGTCCCATCACTTCATGGTTAATAGATGGGGGGAAAGTGGAAACAGCTGCAGCTTTTAATTTCTTGGGCTCCAAAATCACTGCAGATGGTGACTGCAGCCATGAAATTTAAAAATGCTTGTTCCTTGGGAGAAAAGCTTTGACAAACCTAGACAGCATATTAAAAAGCAGAGACATCACACTGCCAACAAAGGTTTGTCTAGTCAAAGACATCGATTTTCCAGTAGTCGGGTATGGATGTGAGAGTTGAACCATAAAGAAGGCTGAGCATCTAACAACTGATGCTTTCAAACCGTGGTGCTGGAAAAGCCTCGAGAGTCCCGTGGATGGCAGAGAGATCAGACCAGTCAATCTGAAAAGAAATCAGTCCTGAATACTCACTGGAAGGACTGATGCTGAAGGTGAAGCTGCAATACTTTGGCCACCTGATGTGAAGAGCCAACTCACTGGAAAAGACCCTGATGCTGGGGAAGACTGAGGGCAGGAGCAGGGGAGGACGGAGGATGAGATGTTGGAGGCATCATGGACTCAATGGACAGGAATTTGAGCAAGCTCCGGAAGATAGTGAAGAACAGGGAGGCCTGCTGTCTTGCAGTGCATGGGGTCTCAAAGAGTGGCACGTGACTTAGCAACTGAACAACAAGGAGTTTTATAAAGCTACTTTGGTTAGCATACAGAAACACAATTGACTTTTGCTCAATTTCGTATTCAATGGCCTTGCAGAGCTCATTGCTTCTGGCCGTGGCTGTAGATTTTGCACTTTCCACGTGTACCACCATATTATGAGCAAGGAGCACTGTATCACTTCTTCCTTGGCTATCTCCATACTTCCCACACCTTTGTGTTGGTTTATTCTCTGGCTAGGATTTCTAGAAGGCTGAACCACTTCAGGATTCTTGCCTTGAGAACCCCATGAGCAGTATGAAAAGGCAAAACGATAGGATACTGAAGAGGAACTCCCCAGGTCAGTAGGTGCCCAATACGCTACTGGAGATCAGTGGAGAAATAACTCCAGAAAGAATGAAGGGATGGAGCCAAATCAAAAACAATACCCAGCTGTGGATGTGACTGGAACCTGGAATGAATGTCAGGTCCGTGAATCAAGGCAAATTGGAAGTGGTCAAACAAGAGATGGCAAGAGTGAACGTGGACATTCTAGGAATCCGTGAACTAAAATGGACTGGAATGGGTGAATTTCACTCAGATGACCATTCTATCTACTACTGCGGGCAGGAATCCCTCAGAAGAAATGGAGTAGCCATCATGGTCAACAAAAGAGTCCGAAATGCAGTACTTGGATGCAATCTCAAAAACGACAGAATGATCTCTGTCCGTTTCCAAGGCAAACCATTCAATATCACAGTAATCCAAGTCCATGCCCCAACCAGTAATGCTGAAGAAGCTGAAGTTGAACGGTTTTATGAAGACCTACAAGACCTTTTAGAACTAACACCCAAAAAAGATGTCCTTTTCATTATAGGGGACTGGAATGCAAAAGTAGGAAGTCAAGAAACACCTGGAGTAACAGGCAAATTTGGCCTTGGTATGCGGAATGAAGCAGGGCAAAGGCTAATAGACTTTTGCCAAGAGAACGCACTGGTCATAGCAAACACCCTCTTCCAACAACACAAGAGAAGACTCTACGCATGAACATCACCAGATGGTCAACACCGAACTCAGACTGATTATATTCTTTGCAGCCAAAGATGGAGAAGCTCTATACAGTCAACAAAAACAAGACTGGGAGCTGACTGTGGCTCAGATCATGAACTCCTTATTGCCAAATTCAGACTTAAATTGAAGAAAGTAGGGAAAACGGCTAGACCATTCAGATATGACCTAAATCAAATCGCTTAATATTATACAGTGGAAGTGAGAAATAGATTTAAGGGCCTAGATCTGATAGATAGCATGCCTGATGAACTATGGAATGAGGTTCGTGACATTGTACAGGAGACAGGGATCAAGACCATCCCCATGGAAAAGAAATGAAAAAAGCAAAATGGCTGTCTGGGGAGGCCTTACAAATAGCTGTGAAAAGAAGAGATGCGAAAAGCAAAGGAGAAAAGGAAAGATATAAGCATCTGAATGCAGAGTTCCAAAGAATAGCAAGAAGAGATAAGAAAGCCTTCTTCAGCGATCAAGGCAAAGAAATAGAGGAAAAGAACAGCATGGGAAAGACTAGAGATCTCTTCAAGAAAATTAGAGATACCAAGGGAACATTTCATGCAAAGATGGGCTCGAGAAAGGACAGAAACGGTATGGACCTAACAGAAGCAGAAGATATTAAGAAGAGGTGGCAAGAATACACGGAAGAACTGTACAAAAAAGATCTTCACGACCCGGATAATCACGATGGTGTGATCACTCATCTAGAGCCAGACATCCTGGAATGTGAAGTCAAGTGGGCCTTAGAAAGCATCACTACAAACAAAGCTAGTGAAGGTGATGGAATTCCAGTTGAGCTGTTTCAAATCCTGAAACATGATGCTGTGAAAGTGCTGCACTCAACATGCCAGCAAATTTGGAAAACTCAGCAGTGGCCACAGGACTGGAAAAGGTCAGTTTTCATTCCAATCCCAAAGAAAGGAAATGCCAAAGAATGCTCAAACTACCGCACAATTGCACTCATCTCACACGTTAGTAAAGTAATGCTCAAAATTCTCCAAGCCAGGCTTCAACAAAATGTGAACTGTGAACTTCCAGATGTTCAAGCTGGTTTTAGAAAAGGCAGAGGAACCAGAGATCAAATTGCCAACATCCAATGAATCATCAAAAAAGCAAGAGAGTTCCAGAAAAACATCTATTTCTGCTTTATTGACTATGCCAAAGCCTTTGACTGTGTGGATCACAATAAACTGTGGAAAATTCTGAGAGAGATGGGAGTACCAGACCACCTGACCTGCCTCTTGAGAAATCTGTATGCAGGTCAGGAAGCAACAGTTAGAACTGGTCATGGAACAACAGACTGGTTCCAAATAGGAAAACGAGTACATCAAGG
>NW_024070198.1:50119437-50137201 GCF_014754425.2 Oryx dammah
ACCGACCCGCCTCGCCCGGCGCGCTGGCGGCTCCCGCGCCCCCCGCACCCCCCGGCTCGCCCGCGTCCCCCGGCTCGCCCGTGTCCCCGGGCTCGGCTCAGCGCACGCCCTGGAGTGCGCGCGAGACGGAGCTGCTGCTCGGCACGCTGCTGCAGCCCGCCGTATGGCGCGCGCTCCTGCTGGACCGCCGGCAGGCGCTGCCCACCTACCGCCGCGTGTCGGCCGCGCTGGCCCGCCAGCAGGTGCGGCGCACCCCCGCGCAGTGCCGCCGCCGCTACAAGTTCCTCAAGGACAAGGTCCGCGACGCGCACGGCCAGCCGCCCGGGCCCTTCGACGCGCAGATCCGCCAGCTTATGGGCCTCCTGGGCGACAACGGGCGCAGGCGCGGACGCCGCCGCTCCCCCGGGCCCGGACGACCCCCGCGCGGCCGCCGGCCTGCCTCCGCCGCGCCCGCCGAGCCGGGTAGGTGGGCTGGGGTGGGGGAGGGCGCGCCCCAGACGGAGGAGTGGGGCGGGGGGAGCGGGCTGCGGGGAGCGCCCCTCAGACGGAGGAGCGGGGGTGGGCTGCGGGCGCGCGCCCCCGGCAACCGGCGGCTCCGCGTTCCAGGCGCCCCGCCGCTGCCCGCGTCCCGAGAGCTCGACTCGGATCCCGCGTGGACGCTCAGGTTCAGCCCGTCCCCGCCCAAGTCTGCGGACGCGCCACACGCCCCCGGCTCCCCGACGGCCCCCTGCACCTTCACGCCCACGCGTGGCCGCCCCGAAGAGCCCGAGTCCTTCCGCGCCCCCAGCTCCCCGCCACCACCGTCCCCGGGCCCCGCCCGGGAAGACCCCGACTCGCCGCCCGGCCGTCCGGAGGACCACGCGCCCCAGCAGCCCGCACCGCCGTCGCTGAACGCCGCCCTCCTGCAGACCCTGGGGCACCTCGGCGACATCGTGTCCATCCTGGGCCCGCTGCGTGACCAGCTGCTGACCCTGAACCAGCACGTGGAGCAGCTGCGCGGCTCCTTCGACCAGACCGTGTCCCTGGCCGTGGGCTTCATCTTGGGCAGCGCCGCGGCCGAGCGAGGTGTCCTAGGCGACCCGCGCCCGTGAGGCCTGGCCCTCCGCGGTCCCCGCGCCGGAGGGCCGCCCCTTCAGCCCTGACCCTACCTGGTGCCCTCCCCTCCCCAACCAAACCTAGGTACGTTCAATAAAAAGACTGCTTTTTCTGACTCAATCCTGTGTGCAGGTTGCGCTCTGGGTAGGAACGTAGGGCTGGAGTTAACGGGGAGGTTAAAATGGCCTCGGGACCCCTGGGAGGGACCCAGTTGGGATTCTGCCCGGCCCCACCAGGCCTAGGAGGCCCATCTCCCGTCGCGAGAGGGCTGTGGGCACATGGAACCCGAGCTCGGGGCCCGCATCGCATACCAGCCTTCTCCAGGTCTCGAGACCCTGCCTGCCCCGACTTCCCACCAGCGCAAACAGGCCGCGGTGGGCGAGCCCTTGCGAGCTGGGAGGAGGCCGGGCGCCACGGGGAGGGCCCGGGGAACCGGCGGGGGCCGGGTTCAGCCGGAACCGGTGGGGGAGGTGTAAGCGGTATCCGGC
The DNA here is from genome assembly GCF_014754425.2 of Oryx dammah. NCBI lineage: Eukaryota > Metazoa > Chordata > Mammalia > Artiodactyla > Bovidae > Oryx > Oryx dammah. Next base: position 50,121,021 of record NW_024070198.1, read on the forward strand.
CGCCCCCCGCGGGCCGTCCAGGCAAGAGTCCGCGGCCTAGGGCCGAGCAGCGTCCAGGAAAGAGGTTCCCAGGATAACGCGCTCCCGGGGAGGGGTCCCCTCCTGTTCACGGAGGTGCGTGGGTTGGGTGGGCCCGGGGCGGAAGCGCGGCGGGTCTGAGCTTTTCCACCTAGGCGGAGGCCAGGGTTCTTTCAGCTTGAAAAGCACTTTATCGAAATTGCCCCAGGAGCATTTTCCGAGTCTTGACTGAGGGCCCCACCCTGCGCTGGGGCTCAGACCCGGCGGGGACTGGGCGGGGCCGGACGTGCTCCCAGCCGGGTGGGAGGAGGAAGCAGCCGGAGGCGCGGGCCCGCATAACAATACGCCTCCGGGCTGAATGCCCGGCGGCTTTTCAGCAGCTAGGGGATCATTCAGAGACTTAAGTGGTTTCTCTGGTCGGCGAGGTAAGCGGGAAGCCTGTCTCCAAGCGCCCTGCAGTCCTCGCCCTCCGGAGGCTCCAGGCGGCCGAGCACTCAGCCCCTCCCCCAGCCCTTTCCTGGAAATGTCTTCTAAGAGGCCCCAGTTGGGCCCCCAGCCGCAGGGACCCGGCAGAACAAGGGTGCACCCACCGTTCGGCAGGACTGGGGGCTGTGTATGAAAGATCCCGAATCCTCGAGGACACGCTGGCCTCTGCTATGAGAGACGGTGCCTGCCCCGTTCTGCCCACCCGAGGGCAGAAACCTGCAGGGGGATCCTTGGCGTTTGTAAACACCCGCACACCCTACACGCTCCCAAAGGTAAGAGCCAAGGGTGGGGGGTCTGAGACAGCCTTGGGCAGCTTCCCAGCAAATCCCCGAAGCCCGCGGGGGCAGAGGGCGATGTCACCGGGACCCTGCTCCGGGAAAGGGCTGTTTGGGGGCTTGAGATCCATGGAAGCCTCCGAGTCTTTGGGGACCAAGGTATTGGGGCACACGAAGGAGAACCTGTCTGCCTTACTGCCCATGCTGCCTGGCAGGCTGGGGGACATGTCCAGGGCCTTCTGCTCAGGGCCTGATGACCCTGCACACCCCCTCCCCAGCCTCGCCAAGGTCTTCCAGTCTGCGGAGGGGCGAGCCTGTCTCACTCCAGCGCCTCGGCTAGGGGCTTTATTTGTGACTTAAGCCATTCCTGAGGTGGAAACGCTCAGATCCCTTCTCCCCGCCCTCCCTGGAGACCCGCCTCAGCTGTGTTCTTGCGGGGGCGGTGGGGGGGATGGGGTGCGCCTGGGGCTGTGGGGGGAGGTGGGTCTCATGCCGGCCATCCCGGTTTGACTCAGCAGGTGTGCAGCGCACCTCCCTTTGCGTCCTACCCTGAGCACACCTTTTCCTGTGCCTGTGTGGTCATCGGCCCAGCTGGCCTCCAGCGCCTCCTCGGGTCATCATGGCCCCCTCAGCCAACAGGCACACCCCTTCTCCTTCACCCTGGTGAAATACACCGAGCACCAAGTCTCCCGTCTTGCCTGTTTCAAGTGTGCAGGGACGTTTACGTTGTGCAGCGGTCACCCCCATCGGCCCAGAACTTGCTCTTCCCAAACAGAATCATTGGACACTCACTCTGCAGCCCCCTCTCCCGCCCCCAGCGGGATGCTCTTGTGTGTGTCGTGTCTGACTCTTTGCCACCCCACGAACTGCAGCCTGCCAGGCTCCTCTGTCCGTGGGATTCTCCAGGTGAGGATACTGGAGTGGGTTGCCCTGCCCCCTTCCCAACCCAGGGATCTAACCCAGGTCTCCCACATTGCAGGCAGATTTTTTACCATCTGAGCCACTGCGGACCTCAAAACTGGGATCAGACAGTGTGTGTCTTTTTATATCTGGTTTATTTCACCCAGAATAATGTCCTCCAAGCTGTGAATAACACACGCAGCACACTGCGGGTTTTCTTTCTTTTTAAAGACGGAATGATAGCCCACTGTGTGGATGGACCACAGCTTGGTGGACATTTGGGCTGCTTCCACATTTCAGCTATTGTGAATAATCCTGCTGCGAGCACGGATGTGGGAATATCTTTCAAGACCGTGTTCAGTTCCTTCGGGTGTGCAAGTGGAATTAATGGGTCATGTGGTAATTCCATTTTTAATTTTTGGAGGAGCCTCCATACTGTCTTCCGGCCGCTGCCCCATCTTATATTCCCACCAACACTGGACATGGGTTCCAGTTCCTCCACATCTTCAACCACACTTGTGTTACTGTTTTTTTAACCTCAGCCATCCTTCAGAGTGTGAGGTTCATACCTTTAAGCACTGGTCAGCAGCGTGGCCGGTGCCCTGCTGGTGCCCTCCCGCCCCGGCGCTCGGGGACCCGTCCGGCTGCCGCTTGTCCGCACGTGTGAGCTCACCGGCACACCTGCTGTGACGCTGAGCACAGCGGCCTGTGGCCTCGGCCTCGCTGGCCTGGACAATCAACAGCCATGACCTCGGGCCTTGCCCCGCCCCTCCCTGGGCAGCTGCAGGGCTCCGGGGCTGGCTTTGCTCTTCCCCTTCGCCCCACAGCCGGCTGGTGCTCCTGTTGTGTGCGGGGAGGACTGCCCTGGGCCCTCAGCCTGGTCCGCCCCGTGACGCAGAGCTGCACCCGGCTCGCCCCTGGGCCCGGTTTGTTTCCGTGCGGGCCGCCAGGAGCTGGAAGCCAGCTCCCACCTAATTCAGCACCCTCGGCCTCCCTCAGCAGTTCCTGTCCCTCCGGGCCCGGGGCCAGAGAGAGCGGTTATCACAGCACATTCACCCATCAGGGGTCAGTGCTGTTGAGCCTAGAACAGCTATTCCAGTGACATGGGACGACCTCGTATCGGATGCATTTTCCCCAAAGAGGTGTTTGACCAGGGGCTCCCGCACCCCTGGATAGGGCTCCATTCCACCTGGTTAGCTCTGCCTGCGCCCCCTTGGTGTCCAGACGGTCCCTGAATTTAACTGAAGCGAGCTTCCTGTACACCTCCTGCTTCAGAAGTGTTCAGACGTGCCTGTCCTGATTCTCACTGCTCATCTTCCAGACCACGTCTCTTCTACACCTGCTCCTCTGACCACACCGTCCGTACCGGGCTCTGCCGGGGCACAGCTGGATGTGTGAACAGTCTCCTCCACGGGGACTCGAGGGGCGCTTGGACTCGGGCAGGCTGTGAGCCTGCCCCTTTTCAGGCCATGCGGATGGGGCCCGTGGGCAGCCGCGTCCGTGCTCAGGCCAGCACGGCTGCCGCCAGCGTTTCCTCGGCGCCCTCACCAGGGCCTCCCGGTCTGTGCGGCTCGCTGCTCTCTTCACAACCCCCGCCACGTCTGCAGGCTCTTCCCCACGTTGTGGGGGCGCAGAGCGGGAGGGGGTGTGCCAAGAGGCACAATAGCGCTGCCTTCCCCCTCCCCTGTTCTGCGCTGGACTGATTTGTCTGCCAGAAACCACAGGGCTGAGTGTTACGGAGCGAACGCGTCCCCTGATTCCATGTTGAGACCCCAAGCCCAGGGTGGTACCGTCAGGAGGGCCCCTGGGAGGCGACAGGCTGTGAGGGTGAGGCCTCGTAGTTGGGCTTAGCGCCCCTGACTCGGCTCCCCGCTCAGGAGGCCCCGGCAAGGAAGCAGCCAGCATCCACCCCGCAGCCCCCGGCCTGGCGTCCCTGCAGCAAGACAGACGGGACCCTGAACGGGTGCCAGCCTCTCCCAGCGCTGCGGTCGCTGAGGATCGGGAGCAGCTACTCGGGTGTGCGGCTCTCGCTGCTCACCTGGCCCAGCCCCAGGACCTGCTGAGTCCCTGGCGTGGACCCTGAGGGTGGCCAGTCCAGCTCCGCTTTCCGAATCTCACAGCGGGTGCAGCCCCGCCCATCCTTGGCCGCGGTCAGCGGGAGTGTCCGAGGCCCATCACCTTTGGCCATTCATCTTCGTGAGCGCTTCTGTGCATTTGGGGTGGGTTTCTCTGCTCCTCGGGGGTCTCATCTGTTTCCTTCACCTTCGGGACACCTGCAGGCACTCCCTCTTCCTCTGTGTTCTGAGTTTGGGGCGCTGACCTGATCCTACCAGGACTCTGCTGACCTGCAGAAGGCCCTTCGTGGAGACCTCAGGGGTCACTGTCCCATCGTGTTCGTGAGGAGGTGCTTATCTGACTTCACTTTGTTCATTGTTTCTAAGGACAGCACCAAGCAAAGGCCCTCTGGGGTGACAGGAATGTTCTAGAATGTCCAGCCCGGCCGCCACCAGCCGCACGTGGCCTGTGCGACTGGGACACTGAATTATCCAAGTTAACTTCATGTGCTCAGAGCTGCACATTCAGCCTCACAGGAAACTCTGTTTCAGTGCTGTTGACTCCAGCTTCCTAGCTTCAGAACCTGTTTCACCAAAGCCCAGGGCCTGGAGTTAGACCTTCATCAAGGTTCCCTCCAGGGTCACCCGGGGCCCCTTTCGGAGTCCCTCAGACTGATGGGGGACCCACCCCCTCATCACTCTCGTTCTGTCCTGGGGGGACCGCTGCAAGGCCGCAGGGCCTGGCTGTGGGTGATGTCTTCTAGTCTGTCCATCTGTGGGCCTCACAATGCACCCCAGCCTGGCCCAGCCCTTCCAACCAGAGATCTTCACGAGGCTGGAGGGTGGCGGGGCCCCCACCTGCCGAAGAGACGTCGTGGGGGTCCGCAGGCACGGGACTCGCTTCTGAGCTGCTGACTGGAGCAGGGACGGTGAGAGGAGTGGGGAGGTGGGGGTCCGCCCCCCCTGCCTGTCCACTTGGCTTGCCCTGCTGCCGCCTCTGCGGGTGGGACGGAGGGGCCGGGCCGGGACTGGGGCCCCTCGCACAGCAGCAGGAAGCTCTCCCGACATGACCCCGCAGGAAGGAAGGCCTGGGGGAGGTGCCCACCCAGCTGACAGGGAGGCCAGTTGTGAGATGTGAGCCAGCCCTCAGGGGCAGCCCATTCCCTGACTCCACACCTGCAGCCCGGGAACTTGACGGCGCCCCCAGACCACCAGCCTGCTTGGGTGGGACGTGGCCACCGCGCCCCGAGGCACGCACCTCTGTTCTCCCCGCTAGAAGCACAGATTCGCCCTCTTGGCTCCCACGAGGGAGGCGAGGGGCGTGGTGGCCAAAGCCCTGACTGAGCACCACGGGGCCCAGGAGAGCCGGGACTGGGGTCAGCGCTGGAGCCACACGGGACCTCCCGGCCTCGGGGGAACATGGGCAGGGGAGGGGGGCCTCACTCGCCGGCACTAGTCAGGGCCTGTTGGTGATGGTGAGGGCCCAGCGGGTCCAAGAATTCAGACAGCTGGGCTGCTGTGGGGAGTTGACTGGTCGAGGGCTGAGTCACAGCCTCAGGGCCCTGGAGTGTAGACGGCTGCAGGTCGCAGATCGCGGGCGACCAGCCCCCGCTCGCCCCACCAGCCCCCGCCGCTGCAGTGGGAGGTTGGCTGCCACCTGGGCTTGGAGGCCAGTGGCCCAGAGCCACCGCCACACCCGCGCCCGATCACCGGGACCCCGAGGAGGCATAAGGAAGCTGAGGCCCCACGGGGCGACAGCTGTCTCGGAGCAGCCCGGGGTAGACGGAGGGGAGGGGAGACCCCAGGGGAGAAGAGCCCGGTGAGGAGCTGGAGGGAGGGGCTGTCTGACCCGAGGGGAGGTCGGGTAGGGGCCGGGAAGGGTGTCCGTGAGAGATGGGTCCCCTAAGAGAAGGGGTCACCCAGCAGACCTGGGGTGGGGTTGCGGCGGATGGTGCCCCTGTGGGGCCAAAGGCCAGTGGACTGGCCCTGAAAGATCAGAAGGAAAGAGATGCTAAAGCGGTTTTGAAAGGCGTGGTGCATGTTAATGCCCGACATTTCGTGAAGTGCCGGTTTCAGCACTCAGTGCAGTGACTCCCCACTCCAGTGCTCCTGTCTGGAAAATCCCGTGGGCAGAGGAGCCTGCTGGGCCGCAGCCCATGGGGTCGCGAAGAGTCAGACACGACTGAGCGACTTCACGTTCACTCTTCACTTTCATGCATTGGAGAAGGAAATGGCAACCCACTCCAGTGTTCTTGCCTGGAGAATCCCAGGGACGGGGGAGCCTGGTGGGCCGCCGTCTATGGGGTCGCACAGAGTCGGACACGACTGAAGTGACTCAGCAGCAGCAGCAGCAGTAATTCCCAACAAACGTTCCCCTTCATCTAAGCCAGTGATCCCCACCCTTTTTGGACGCAGAACCAGTTCTGGCGAAGACAGGTTTTGCACAGAGGAGGCTGTGATTCGGGCAGTACCGTGAGGGATGGGGAGCGGCAGTCCAGCTGCTGCTCATCTCCTGCTGTACCACCCAGTTCTAACGGGCGGCACCAGTACTGGCCCATGGGCTGGGGATTGAGGTTCTATGACCTAGAGGGTACCTGTCCCGCAGGTTCTGTGCGCCTGGAGCAGTTGGGCTGCGGCTCACTCCCTCGACCAGGCTGGGGAGGCACTGCGGCCAGCCCAGGGACTCCGAGCACCCACAGCTGCGGTCAGGAGCCTGTCCACAAGCATCCTGGGGGCACCCCAGGCACATGTGACTCGCAGGACATCCTGCAGTCATCTCAGGAGACACCCCACCTGACACGGCTAGGGATTTAAATTCCAGCCCTCACCCCACCAGGTCAAGGACCACGCCGGCCGGGCCTCTGCTCCCTGCTAAACCCAAGAGTGCTCGAGGGTGGGATTGGGGTGTTAATCTTAAAGCAAGGCAGCCAGGCGGGCTGACGTGGGCATGGGGGGTAGCCTCGGTTCCCAGCCCAGGCCGGCGCCCCCAGAAGCCCAGGCTGCAGACTCACCCTGTCCGTTCCAAAGCCTTCAGGGCTGGGGGCTGGATCCAGGCACGACTGAGCGACTTCCCTTTGACTTTTCTCTTTCACACATTGGAGAAGGAAATGGCACCCCACTCCAGTGTTCTTGCCTGGAGAATCCCAGGGACGGGGGAGCCTGGTGGGCCGCCGTCTCTGGGGTCGCACAGAGTCGGACACGACTGAAGCGACTTGGCGGCAGCAGCAGGTGCCGTTTATCTGGGGAGGGGGGATTTGGGTCATCCAGGTAAACCCACCTCCTGAGCTTGTATGTGCAGCCCAGCCATGCCGAACCCTGTGTTCGGCTGGCCCCACCCAGCTAGCTGGGCCCAGTTCCCGGCCCCACCATCTGTCCGGAACCGGGTTGTGAGTGGGGCTGCCTCCCGCTTCCACCCTTTGCGGCAGCTTTGGCCCAGTGGACTGGCTCCCCTGGAGCAGCTGCGTGGGCGAGCAGGCACAGCCAGGCCCGCTGAGATCTCCAGGTGTAGAGCGGGGGAGCCCCTTGAGACCGTGGGCACGGGGGCGCTGAAGCCCCCAGGAGTGTGTGCACCGGGGCTGCCCACACCTGGTGTGTGTGCAGGGGGCCCTGCCCCAGGCTGGATTGGGAGTTGGGGCGGGTCTGGGAGGAGAGTCACCCATCCGTGTACTCCATTTGCAGGTGGGGCGTTCCTCCCAGGCCTGAGGCTTCCCCTCCCATAGGAGTCTTGCCTGCTCAGGCCCTTGGGACTCCTCCCTCCCGCCAGGAGCTGCCCCCGCCCCCCCCCCATATGAGCCGCGATCGGCCGCTTGGTGCCCACGGCGTCCAGGCCCAAGCCCACTTCTGCAAGAGGGTCGAACGTTAGCCCGTCTCGCGCCTCACGAAGCCCGCTCAGTTCGGCGAGGTCACCGGGCCCCTCCGCAGTGCCGGGCGCCTTCTTTCGGCCTCCAGACGGCTAGCTCGCTGGCCACCTGGCGTCCGGCAGTTTCGCCCAGGGGCGGCCGCGGCGCGGTGCCGTTTGGATTCTGTTCCCGTGAACATCCCATGGTTTCCGAAGCCCGAGGAGCCTCTGTCCGCAGCGGAGGAGACTCAGACTGTCGTTCCATTTCTGTGGCTTCACCGCTGCGCTTCCATGTCAGGTCCTGCGTGGCCGAAAGAGGAGCTGGTGTTGACTGTATATTTCCATTTTAAAAAGTTTAAATGAAGAATGTGGAGATGTGTTCACCTCACGGGGGAGCTCGGTGCTGCCCCGTCGCCTCCCTACAACTCAGAACCGACCCTCCGGATACACAGCGGCGGTCACGGAGCCGGGGCGCCCGAGGACCGGGCGGCGGGCAGGCTTGGCCCGGGTGGGCTCCGGGGTGGAGCCCCGTGGGTCAGAGCTCCTCGTCTACCGGTGACAGAGACTGCTCCCGGGAGGGGGCGCCTGCGTGCTGCGGGCAGTAGGAGCGCGGCCGCGTCCTCTCTCTCCTCCCCCCGGCGGCCGCGCTCCGGAGGCCGGCCGAGGGCGCGGGGCAGCGCCGCCTCGACCCAGTGGGAGGCCGGCGGGCGGGCGGGCGGGCGGGCGGCTTTCCCGAGGCCCTGGCCTCTCCGGAGCTTCCTCCTGGGCAGCGCTTCGGCCGCGCGGACGTGATGGCCCTCGTCCTCCCGCGGGGCCGGACCGGGAAACTGAGCGCCCAGCGAGGGGGCGCCCCGGAGCACTCCTCCGCCCGGGCCCGCGGGAGGGGGCGGGGTCGGCGGGAGAGGGGGTGGGACTTACCTCCGTGGGGGGCGGGGACATCCTCCGGCTCCACCTTCTTGCCCGCAAACCGAAACCTCACCCCGATTCGCCGTGTGAAACAGCAGCGCCCCCTGCAGGACTCGGCTGAGCGCGCGACCCGCGCCGCCGCCGCTGCTTCCCCGGGCCTCTGCCTGAGCCCCTGCTCTGGCTCAGCCTCCGGGCTCCTTCCGGGCGGAACCAGCCCCCAGCTTCGGCGTGGGCCTCGGGCGGCGGGCAGCCCCCAGCGTGTTGCCTCCCAGACGCCAGGACCGGGTGCCCACCGAGCTGGCCTTGTCCTGGGGCGCCCGGGACCTCTGGGCCCCACCCGAGACGGGGGCGCCCTCTAAGGGAGTGTGTGCGCCCGGAAGCCCGCAGCTGAGGCCGGGCAGACACCCGGGGTGTGCGGGGCTACGCCTGGTGTCCACCTGCAGGAACCGCGGTGCCTGGCGGGCTTGCACCCTCCATCCCCGTTGCTGCTGGGAGTGCGCCCTCTTGGCCTCAGGACTGTGGACAGTTTACAGTTGAGGTTTTAGAGCTGCTTCCTCCCTGAAAACAGCCAAAGGATTGTGTAGGAGGGGACGGTCCGCGAGCCACCAAAGGCCAAGGAGGACGGGGCTGTGCTGGGCCCTCACAATCAGGGACAGCTTATCTGACAGAAGGTGCTGGAAGCTGGCCTTCCAGTCGGAGTAAAGGTGGATTCTTGTGCTGGGTGCTCCGAGCTTTGTGCACGAATGTGAAAACCAACAGGATTAGGAGGAAGTAAAGGTGTTTGTCACCCTGCGTTTGAATCCACCTTAACAGTGACCCCAGAGCTGGACATCAGAAAGGCTTAGAGGTGCCTGCCCTGCTGCGGTGGGGGCGGAGCCTCCGGGGGCTGTGTCCTCCGACCCTGCTTCCCCATCATGGGGAAAAGCTTGGGAGCCAGGATCCATACCTGCTGCTGTCCTTGCCTGCAGGACAGGAGACAGGTAGCAGGCAGCCCGAAGGAAGGCCCACAGGCGTGGCCGTTGTGCAGGATTCTGACGGGCACCAAGTCCAAGTGATCACCCTATCCACCCCTGCCCATTCCGTCTCCTTCCCATGCTCATCCCAGGCTGTGACTGCAGCTGTGGGTCAGGGACGGGCATGCCTAGCCAGGCCACCCCCACGTCAAGTAGAAAGAATGGGCCTGCAGAGCAGAGGCAGCCCCACCAAGCCCCCTTGGGGTGTGGGGATGCCCCCAGCCCAGCCCTGCTCTGCAGTGATGGACAGGCCATGACAGATTCTCCGACAGCTGGCAGCAGAGGACCTGCCGTCCCCGTCGTTTTCCAGGGGTCAGGACCCCAGGGCTGCACGGCCTCCAGGGCTCCTGGCCTCTGCAGCTGAAGGGCTGCCTGTCACCGCCTCCGCAGGCCAGTGAGACCCACATTCCCAGCCCTGGCGGTGACTGCAAGTGGCCAGGCGGCAGGTGGAGGGAAACTTCCCCAGGGAAGCCACCCTGAGGTTTATGGGGGAGGGCCATTCCCCCACCCCACCTTTTACAGGACAAAGCCCCCCATGACTGACAGACTGTCTGGCATCACCTGGCTTTCCTGAAGGCCTCCCAGCCCCAGACCTGGCCCTGGCTGCCTCTCCATGCTCCTCTGCTGGACTCAGCTGATACAGGACACACTGGCCTGCTCTGCTGCACCTCCTGGTGGACACTCCCAGGTCTGTGTTCTTGCCCAGGGAGCTGCCCACAAGGGATGCCTCCCCTGCAGCCGGGACAAGTCCAGAACCCAGGGGGAAGGCATGCCTGGCAGGCCGTGGTGGGTCTGAGGGATTTCCCTCCCAGTGCTCAGGAGCCGTTCCCTGCAGCTGCTGACGGGAGGGTAATGGTGGAGAATATGGCAGAGCTGCTGACGGCCTGGATCCAGCCCTGCCTGCAGCCCACCTCTCTCCCCATCGCAGGAAACGTGTCTGGCTCAGTGCCGCCGTCACTCATGCACTGAGGGTGTCGCACCTGCTTTCCTCAACACGAAGGGTCCCAGGGGAGCTGAGCCCCAGTCCCCTGGTGAGGATGGACAGAGGGCGCACACACTGGGGGTGGGCGTCTGCCTGAGCCTGGGGGCCTCCAGGAGCTGCGGCCTGTCCCCTTCTACCCCCCACAGGACCGTCCTACAGCTGAGCCTGGGACGACGGCTGATAAAGCTGTGCTTGCTGGGTCAATCAGCCAGTAAGCCCGACAGTCATTGCTTACACCCCCCATTCATTGGACCCCCTTGGCCCCTTTTCCAGGCGCCCTCGCCAGGGAGCTCCCGCCGCCCGGCAGGTGCCCCGGGCAGTGCTGGGGTGGACTGTCTCCACTGCAGCCTTGGGAGTCTGGCCCACCCGCCCCACCACTTGAGAGGGCCCTGTCCCCGTGACCCTGGTTATTAGAAAGGTCCCCAGAAAGCTCCCCACCCACTGCCCTCCCAGCTGACGTGTCTAGGAGTCCTCTCTCACTCCCTCGTGTCTTTCTTTTTTTTAAACAAGTTCCCCCAAGACCACTCTTACTGATGTGCCCCCCACCCCCCGCCACCAGCTTGGATGAGGAAAAAACCACATGATGAGGGAGCTTTGTTTTAAACGCACGGTATTAACACTCTTCACACTGAACTTTACATGGAGTTATCTTTATTTGGATTGCACTCATCACAGCGCGATGAGGGTGGAGAAGCAGCCCCACGGCCACCCCCGCTGACACCCCCCCACCTCTGGGTGCGTCAGGCGCCCCGTAGCTACAGGTGGGCCGGCCCACTCCTTCCCGCACCTTCTGTCCCCAAGGCCACATCCCCACCGCGCTCCGGGCTGCAGACCCGGGACGGTGCCTGGACCACACCCACGGAAGTGAAGATCGCCCCATCCCGTCCCACGACCCGTGATGTCCTACCCACCCCCCACCCCCGCCTCAACCCAAAGCAGAAGTCAGGAGTCCCGACCCGGCGTGCGGAGCGTGCAGGTCCCAGGCGGTGCCCGGCGGGGAGCAGGCTCTGGTGCAGGGAACCTCGGGGCCCCGTTTTCCCATGCCCTACACCTCTTCAGGCCAGACCCTCAAAGAAGTATATGCATAGGAAAAAGGAACAGCGAGTGGCGCGGCTGCAGGTCCGGGGTCCGTGCCGGCTCGGGTCGGTCTGAGCGAGCTGCGGTCGTGGCTGCAGGGGTCCGGGTGCGAGCAAGCCGTGCGGCCGGCGGGCAGCGGGGGAGACCAGGAGGCCCACGGGCCTTACCTGGTCGCAGTCAGGCTCGGTCTGGGGTCCCGGCGGCAGGCGAGCAGGGCAGCGTGGCGGAGAGCTGCGTGAGGACCGCGGCTCTGCGGCTCTGGCCGCCCGGTGCCCTTTTATGCCAGGTGGAGACCTTGGCGGGGCGGCCGGCAGCGGCCGTCACGTGCGGTCATGGGCCGCGCTGTGCCAAGGACCCCGGCCGCCCCCGCACCTGGGAGATTGGGACACAAAGACCTGCTCTGAGTAAAGCACCCAGCCCTGGCGGGCGGGCCCCCGCGGACCTGGGACGCAGCCAGGCCCGGCCCGCAGCCTCCTCCGGGCCTTATCTCCCTGTGCGCGGCCTGCGTCACGGCCCGGAACACGCACGCGGGGGCAGCCTTCAGGAACGGCATCTCCCCTCCTGCCTCGGCACTGAGCCACCGGACCCACCCCCGGGAGCCCAGAGGACCCGCAGGCCGCCCCGTGCTCAGCTCTTCCCCAGGGCCCCGGGGGTCTGAAGAAGGGCAGGGCCCCTGCAGTCTTGGGGGGACACGCGGGGACAGATGAGGGAATCCCGGGACGGCTGACCGAAGACCCCCTGCCACCCACTCACAACACACTCCCAGGCCCAGGGCCCAGGAGGGCTCAGCTGACGGGGCTGCCAGTCAGTACCCTCTGGCGGGGGCACAGCTGGTCTATGTGGACGGATGCCCACTGCCCTGTTCACAGACATTTCCCCCCGTGGGGGATGACACGGGTGATCTGAGTCTGAAACAGACTGGCCATTGGGTGTCCCCACCCACCCCCCGTCCTGAGTCCCAGGGTCCTGCCGTGCAGCCCTCATGCCCTCTGCCCCCTCAGCCCTGGGATGGCCCCCGCCCCGCCCCGCCCTGCCTTTGCTCTGAGGTGTCTGGTGTGTATGCACGCCTGTGTGTCTGTGTATGTGCCTCTGTGCCTGTGTCTGTGTGTGTGAGTCTGGTGTGTGTGTGTGTGTGTGCCTGGTATGTGTCTCTGTGTCTGTGTGTGCCTGGCATGTATGTCTGTGTGTGCCTGGCATGTGTATGTGTGCCTGGCGTCTGTGTCTGTGTCTGTGTGTGCCTAGTGTCTGTGTGTATCTGTGTGCCTGGTGTGTGTGTGTGTGTGTGTGTGTGTGTGTCTGGCGTGTGTGTGTGTGTGCCTGGCGTGTGTGTGTGTCTGGCGTGTGTGTTGTGTGGCCGTGTGTAGCAGCCCCTCGCACTCACCCGACCCGTGGGCCTGGGGGCTGAGCGCCGGGCTCCTGGATGCAAAGGCAAGCCGAGGGTACAGGGGGCCGTGCGAGGGAGGCCAGGTGAGTCAGCACCCGCCGTGAACGTGCCAGGGCTTCTGCCATCCTGGCCCAGACCTCGCTGACGCCCCCACCAGGGCCTGGAGCCCTCGGGGCCAGGGGTGTAGCTGAGAATCTGCAGACGCCGGGCTGGATAGAGGGGGCCAGAACCCCTGCCAGGAGCCTGTCCGCAGCCCCACTCAAGGGCCTCTGGGAGCCTTGCAGCCTGGTGAGGGGTGCAGGGGCCTGCAGACGCCAGTGGGCGGTCAGCTGCTCGGGGGTCTCCCGGGCCGTTGGGAGGGGCCAATCTCTGGGCTAGAGGGGGCCACAGAGGGGGTGTCAGACCTCTGCCTCTGCTGGGGAGGGGGGACCTTTGGTGGAAGAGGAAACCCCCCTCCCAGGGAGCTCAGAGGCTCGAGGGGGCCACCTGCTGAGTGTCAGGCTGAGAGGTGGAGCCCCAACTCAGGTGGCAGCCCTGGGGCCATCTCCATGGGTCCCTCATTCTCCAGAACCACTCGGGGTCCCCCCACCCCTGGGGCCACCAGCCCTCCCCTTCACAGCTGCCTCCTTCGGCTTTTGGGAGACACTCCTGACCCTGACCCTGGCTCCTCAGGCGGGCAGCAGCAGGCCTGCAGGAGGGAGGTGGCAGGAGGCAGGTGGGCAGGCAGGGAGTCCAGGGTGCGAGGCCCTGCCGGTCGTCCTGCTGACCTGACTGGAACATCAGTGCCTGCTGATTATAAACCACGTGGGGAACCAGAGAGGCTTGGAGAGGAAACGGGCGGGGGCAGCGGCTCCGGGCCTCAGATGTGTGGACCCTGCTGGCCCTGCTCAGACGCCGGGGTGGCTGGCCCCCTGCCAGCTAGAGCCTGGGGAGCCTGCTGGGTGGCCGGTGGGGAGCAGGGGGCCAGGCCCACCATCTGTTTTTCCCCCAAGGCCCCTGGGAGGCAGGTGCTGACCCGGCAGAGTCTGTGTGTGGAAGCCTCCCTCGGGCTGCCAGGTAGAGCTAGAAGGAGGCTGCAGGCTGGGCCTCCCACAAGGAGCTTAGTCCCAGCCAGGCCACCTGGCTGTGGCCCCCAGAGACCCCCAGCCCCTGGAGTCTCAGCCCCTGGAAGGCTTGCTCTGTGGACTCAGGACGCAGGGATGGACGCAGAGCCGGCTTCCACCTGGAGTGGCCGCAGGCAGAAAGGCCAGCCATGGGACGCTAGGGCAGCTCCCTGCCCGACAGGTGCACCCGAGCACCACTCTGCTGCTGGGCGCTGCGCAGCCCCTCGGGGCCTGGAGTGGACCCCAAGCTCAGGGCGGGGCCCCAGCCCCTCCCCGCACTCTGGCCGCGCAGCCTGCTCCCAGCGTCCCATCAGACTTTAACGGGAGCCGAGTGGAGCGGGCATTGCTGCCTCCAGCCCCCGCCCCAGGCTGTGAGGATGATCCCCGGGGGCAGGCACAACGGCTGGCTCCCAGGGAGGCCGGCCGGGGACCGGGCTAAGCTCAGGCGGGGTCCTGCCCTGCAGTCTTGTGGCCGCCAGCAGGCGCCCAGGGCGGGACACTCCATGCTCCCCGACTCTGTGGTGTCCACACAGGCCCACGCAGGGTCCTGGGCCCTGTTGCTGTGGGCGGGACCCCCACAAGTGGCCCCCGGAATGCAGAACGTGCTGGGCTGTGCTCGCCCTCTGCCCACAGGACAGAAAGTATCTCTGCCGGCCCTGAAGGACGTGCTTGGCACACAGCAGGCCCGCGATAAGGGGCGTCCTTCACGGCTGCTCACTCCCTCCCTGCCTGCACTCCCAGCGGGCGGCGGCGGGGGGGCTGTCCCCGCAGCTGTCTGCTCAGCTCGGGCAGCTCCCAGCCCCGGAGGCGGCTGTGTCAACCCCTGGAGGGTTCCCAGACAGTGAGGCTGCGCCCTCTCCCAGCTGGCCCTGCACCCCAACACGCAGTGCCCCAGCTTAGTAACCGCGGGCGCTCGCCACCCCGAGGCCAGGTTGGGGGCCTGCCCCTGAGTGGTTCAGCTTCCTGCTGTCAGGGAGACACTGAGTTCGGCGAAGCCCTCAGGCGCAGCAGGCCGAAGGGTGTCTGCTCGCGAGGTCTGTCCACCTGAGAGGAGCTGCCCCCGACAGAGCAGAGAGCAGCGTCCTCAGACTGGAGACCCCCGAGGGCCCTCGAAGAGCAGGGGCGGGAGGCCTGCGGCCCGAGGTCCGCGGGGTGGAGCACTCGGGAGTCAGGGGCATGCGGCTGCCTCGAACCCTGTGCGGTTGCTCTGAACCTGCCCTCGCCTGGCCGTCCAGGGTTTGTTGCCAAAATGGGTGTCCCCACACCTGTCAGAGGACAGGGGCCTGGAGGGCTGACGGGAAACCGTCTGGGCCGAGACCCCGGAGGCTCCCGGGGCCTCCTGGGCTGGGGTGTCCGGCTGCAAGCCTGACCCAGGCTGTGGGCAGCGTGAGCGTGGTGAGCGGCCCCCATGGCCTGGGGTGCCCATGGGCGGCACCTGTGTGCGCTGAGTCCCCGGGCAGGGCCTGCCTGTGGGCCAGGCGGGGAGACAAGGGGTTAAGGCTGGGCCTGGAGCCCCCCTGCCTCTGCGGCGGGGCTTCAAGGCTGAGTCTGTGTGACTCCCTTGCTGGGAGATAACCCTCTCCCTCCCGCGCAGATTGGGATGCTAGGCGGGCCCTGGGAACTTGCCTCCGCTCAAGGCCACAGCGCGGGCGGCCTCCCGGGGCACCTTGGCCTTCCCGATCCACAGCCGGAGGGAGAATGTGGCCCCTTTGTCCGCAGGGCTGACCCGGCTGCCCCCACCCCGGGCACGGGGAGCCCCTCTGAGCACCTGGACCACTGGGCCTGCACACAGGTGTGCACACACCACACGCCCGTGCACACAGGGCTAGCCCCGGCAATCACTACTGTCCGTAACCCAGAAGCCGGGGTCTCTTTCTCACCGAGGGTCTGGGCCCCCAGGTTTGGGGAAGGATCTGCCACCTTCAGGCCTCCCCCCTCAGCAGCTACAGACTCTGCAGCCCCTCGGCCTCCCCCGGGCCCACGGCCTCTACAGCCCCTGGGCCTCCCTGGGTCCTCAGCCTCTGCAGCCCCTGGGCCTCCCCTGGGCCCTCAGCCTCTACAGCCATGAGCTCCCCCCGGGCCCCCGGCCTCTGCAGCCCCTGGGCCTCCCTGGGTCCTCAGCCTCTGCAGCCCCTGGGCCTCCCC
>NW_024070198.1:50137211-50146743 GCF_014754425.2 Oryx dammah
CCTGGGCCTCCCTGGGTCCTCAGCCTCTGCAGCCCCTGGGCCTCCCCAGGGTCCTTGGCCGACTGATCCACAGGCAGAGGCCCCTCCTGAAGTTCAGTGTCCCTGATCCGAGGCCCCTTGGGGTCCCCACAAACACCAAAAGCCCTTTTGTAGAGGCTTGGGTGTCAGTTAGGTGCTGGGGACGCTGGGGGTGGGCACAGAGCCTGAGACGGGTCCCACCTGCCTCCACCAGCAGTCGCCACCGCCGTGTGGAGGAAGCAGGCCCAGAGCGGCCGGTGAGCCGAGCTTGCCAAGGACAAGGGCCTGTGAAGCCCCAGCCAACCTCCTGGCCCCAGGCGTTTCCCAGGGAACCCTCCCCGTTCCCTGGTGGACAGAGAAGCCCCCGGCCTGGCTGCTCGGGTTGGGGCATGGGGTAGGGGCGCTATCCCCCTGGGAGCTCTCAGTGGAGCGCCCCTTGACGCCTCGCCCCGGACCCAGGTGGGGGCTGGGAGGACCTTGGATCCGGGAAAGGGGCTGGGCTGGGAAAGCGACAGGAGTCCTGAGACCCTGCTGCAAGCAGCCTCAGGTCACAGGGAAGAAGGCCCGCTAGAGCCCTGAGCACCCAGCCCGGTGGGTCAGAGCCAGGGCCCACAGGTGGTGGGAACAAAGGGGAGGCCTGGGGGCTGAATGTGAGCACGTGTGCACGTGTGTGAGGACCTGTGGCCTTGCAGTGGTGAAGGGGGGCCGAGGAGCCAGCAACAGATGCTTGGTCTCTCCTGGGGCCCGGCCGGGCGGGTGGGCTTTCCTCTGGGCACCCAGAGAAGGCTCAGCACCCACCAGCCAGCTGCCCGGTGTGGCTGCGTGCGGGGAGCTGGGTGGGCAGCACAGTGCCCCTGGGCTGGGGGGGCTGGGGGCCGTCAGTCCAGGTGACTGCCGCTGTGGGGGCGTCCAGACACGCCACCCCCCACCCCCAGGCCTGCGTTGCCCCTGCCCACCTCCTCGACCTCTGTGTCTGCCCTCTGCCTGGACAGCCACTCAGCTGACTTGAGGGTGGAGTTGGGGGCATTTCACCCCGTGTGGCCTGTTACACTGTGGGAACTGAGAACCCACAGGACACGCGGTGGGGCAGAGGGGGCTGCGCCTGGGGTCCTCTCACCTCCCCTGGGGTGAGGCCAGGGATGCTCGGGCCCTCCGAGTCCCCACAGCACCCCGCTGGACACCCCGCGGCTCTGCTCTCGCTGAAAGGCGAGCGGTGGCTCGTGCCTTCAGCTGCCCCGCTGGCTGGTTCTCTGAGGGAGGGTCTCTCTTTGAACAAGGAGGGACGGGACAGATGTCCGGCGTGCGCGTGACCCAGAAGCAGGACTGTCTCCCAGGCGAGCTTGCCAGAAGCGTCATTCTCACCTCTTCCTGATTGTAGCACACTGCTCTGATGGGAACTGTCAGCAACACAGAAGTGACTGTTCTCCTGCCCGAGAGCCATGGCTGTGAACCGATGGGCTTCTGCCAGCCTGTCCTCCAGGCAGCTTCCACCACTTTCCGCAAGTCAGCATGTCCCTTCCAGGGCAGCCCCGCCCGGCAGCAGCGGTGGGCCCCCGGAGCGGTGGAGCTGCCCCCTGGGGCACCGAGGGCCCGACCTGCCTTGGGACAGCAGCCAGTTGCTGTTCTTGCCTGTCTTTTCTCTGGGTTTTCATTTCTAATCTCTGTCAATTGCTGCTGCTGCTACTGCTAAGTCGCTTCAGTCGTGTCCGACTCTGTGCGACCCCATAGATGGCAGCCCCCCAGGCTCCCCTGTCCCTAGGATTCTCCAGGCAAGAACACTGGAGTGGGTTGCCGTTTCTTTCTCCAATGCATGAAAGAGAAAAGTGAAAGGGAAGTCGCGCAGTCGTGTCCGACTCTTCACGACCCCATGGACTGCAGCCCACCAGGCTCCTCTGTCCTTGGCATTTTCCAGGCAAGAGTAGTGGAGTGGGGTGCCATTGAATCTGTGCTAATTGACTACCTGAATTTAATCAAAGCTTTGAGCTAAACAAGACTTCCCTGGTGGCTCAGACAGTCAAGAATCTGCCTGCAATGCAGGTGACTCAGGTTTGATCCCTGGGTCGGGGAGATCCCTGAAGAAAGGAATGGCAACCCACTCCAGTATCCTCACCTGGAGGATCCCATGGACAGAGAAGCCTGGCAGGCTACCGTCCATGAGGTTGCGGAGAGTAGGACTGAGCAACTAACACTTTCACTTTTTGAGCTAAACAAACTTTATGTTCTGGGTGAACCTCCAGGCCAGTTTTTTAATATACTTTTTATTTGGAGAATAATTACAATATTGCGATGGTTTCATGGAGGCTGTCACTAGTTCACTTCTCACACATTTTGTGCAGCTAGGGTGTTTTTCCCCTGAAAAGGTGTTTCTCACGTCTCAGAGAGCACTTAACACATCCACAGCACCAGGCCAGCTGCTATGCCTTCCGGAGCAGAAACGCGGCCTGGCCCACTCTCAGCCTTGAAGCCCGGGAGCGGGAAGCCCGGGGTCCACCCCACCCCACCCTCCAGGATGGCGCTGTGGTCCTGTGGTCAAGCACCCGCGCCCCTGCCTTCTGGAGCCCTAGCCGTGCGGTATCAGCAACGCCCACGAGGTCGGGCCGCCCCAGAGGCGCTGCAGCCCAGGTCCTCGCAGCCTCAGCCTCGCCCCCCCTCCACCCCCGACGCCCCGTGCGCCGCCCGTGTCGGGCCTCTGCCCCGCTGCGCCATGTCTGAGCTGCAGCCCCTGGCTTTCTTCACGCCTTTGCTCAGAAGTCAGCCCTGCTGGGCTCCCGAGGCCCCTCCTCCCACACGTCCGCCTGTTCTCATCCCTGCTCCCAGCTCTGTTTCAGGGGCGCGGCCCGTCCCTCGCCCCAGGCCCCACTTCCCACTGGACTGCGGCGTGCCACGTGGGAAGCCCCCGCCCCCGAGCCGCGTCCACAGCAGCACGTCCAGCTCGTGGCCAGCATCTCCCCAGCGTCGGTGGCGCTCACTCGAAACCCAGCTGGGAAGGAAAGGCCGGATCAGTTGCTTCAGAAATCCCGGAAACAGACGTGCCAAGCTGGGGAGGGCGTCATGTGGGCAGCCGGGGGAGGCCAGGAGCTCCCACAGGCCTGGAGGCCACTGGCGTTTCTGTCTACACCGGGGGCTCCGTGGTGCACTCCACACCGCTCACCTGCGTTCAGGTGTGTGACGGCCCGGAGGGTTTCTGGCTGACACAGGAATTAGCATAGAGCCCTCCAGTCCTCTGCGGGCAGGAAGGTCGCCGGGGCTCCAGCCCTTCATCACAGCCTCTCCCATTTTTAAGGAGCGTCAGGAGGGCGTGATTCCTGCCCTGGCCACACGGGGCCGTCCTTGGACCAGCCTGGAGGGCTCCGGGTAGTGAGGCCGTGTCCTCCCCAGCACCTCTACCCGCGGCCATTTCGCCGAGGACGCTGGGGAGGCCCAGGGGCAGGCTGCCTCCACCCACCCTGGGCAGGCGGGGTCCCTGTGGGCCTGAAGGCTGTCGTTCACACCTCTGCACCTCCAAGGGTCTCCCCTTAAAAGTGTTTTTAAAATCATGAAATAACACGTGCAAAAAGATCTGCCGGATGACACGCCAGGCCCGCCGGTGTCCACCCGTGCCTGTGGAGGCGGACACCTAACAGGCCTTGGTGTCTGTGTCCTGGTTGCAGGGGGTGGGCAGCCTGACTTTAACACCACTAACCCCCAGGGGCTGTCTCTGCACCCACGGTTCAAGGGGAAAGCTGGGGTGAACTCACAGTGACCCAGGCCTCTAACAGCAGACAGCTGCCCCTGGCCAGCAGCAGTGAGCGGAGGGCACGGGCAGCTCGGGCCAGCGGGTGGCCAGAGCAGCCTCACCTCGTGTTCTTCCAGGGACAGCCTGCCTCTGCGTCTCCCCAGGGCCCAGGCCTGGCCAGCTCTGCCCATAACCCACTGCCCAGCACACAGCCACCCGGCCACCGGCCGGGCTGAATCAGTGTGCCCTGTGCCTGACCCCCACCGGTGGCTGCTCCTCTGCGTTCCTGCCCCTGCAGGTGGCACAGAGCCTTCAGCTGGCAGGGTGGGGGGCATGGTCCTCCAGAGGCCCCCCCGCCTTGTGCCCTGGTGAGCCCGCTCCTGCCCCCAGCCCTGAGACACTTTGTGTGCTGGGCGGCGGAGCCCATCTCCCTCTGACGCTGGAGCGGCAAGAGCTGCTTGCAGCCCGGACCTGCCCCCAGACACATCCTGGGGCTCCTCTCCAGGGGCAAGGGTGTGCCCAGGAGAAATCTGAGATGGCCCCTCCTGGGCGACCCCCCAACCAGCCTCCACGGGCCCTCCGTGGAGGGGGAAGCAGACCCTCCGCCTCAAACCCCGGGTCCTTCCAAGCCTGGGGGCTGGACCCATGCAGTGAGGTCAGGGCTGCACGTCTGACTCAGGGAGGACGTGGGCTGACTCAGAGCAGCTCCGAAACCAGCAGAGGTTTCTGCTCTGACGCTGCTTCCTGAAACCCTGCAGGGACCCGGGGCATGTGAGTGTATTCGGGGAGGAGGGTCAGTGAGTCAGTTGTTGGGGGCAGGGGGTGGGGTGGGTGAGTACCCAGGATGCTGGAGCAGGAAGGCACAAGTGCCAGGACGCAGGACAGACAGGACATAGCCCCCTGCCCCCAACCTCGGCATCTCAGGACTCCCTGGCCCCCACCCTGACGCCCCCACCCAGGGCCAGGGCCCCACGTACCCTGGGGGGAGCCCATCCTGCAGGTCCTGGCTCCACTCTGACCCCCGAAACTTCCAGAGCAAGGAGGGGTGACTGGCCATGTCGGGTGACCACCGTGAGGTCCCCACAGGTGCCCTTCAGGGAGCACAACCTCCTGCAAGCTGTTTCCCCGGGGCCCCCGGGACGGCAGGCTGGCTGACTTGCGACGCTGCCCCCACCCCACTGCCCCCAGCACACAACTGCCCGCAGACGCTCCACGTTCACAGTGATGCCAGGACAGCTCAGGGGGAACCAGACCCATCTTCATGTCCAAACTGGTCATATTGGGGGGAGGAGGCAGGGGGGCGGGGGGCAGCAGGGGAACTTCAGGCCACATCGGCTGGGCAGCCGGGATGTGCAGTCGGGACGGGCCAGGCCTCTGCTTGTGGACACGCTGGCTCGGGCCCTCCATGGTGCTCCACTCGGTGGACAGTGCGTGGCCACACCCAGAAGTACCCCATCAGGGGAGTTCCAAGTGGGCTTGAGGCCGGAGTCTGGTGGACAGGGGAAGGGGTCCTTCTGGCCCCGGGGCACCCCTGCGAGGGGGCTGGTCCCCCTGGTGCATGAGCGCGCCGACCGACTGGTCCTTTAGTTTCACCAGGTGCTCCAGCCTGGCCACCTTCATCTGCAGAACCTGCGGGAACACACACCCGAGGGATGCCTGTCCACACTCCTGTGGCGGGCAGCTTCAGCCCCAGGCTGAGTGTCCAGCCAGCCCCCCTGCAAGGCCACACCGTCAGCGATCGGACCAAAGGCCCTCAAGCAGGCCACTCTGGGCAGAAACGTGGGTCCCTGAAATGAACGTGAGACTCCAGGTGATAGAGGGCAGGCCAGGAGAGGGAGGGGCTGCCCAAGACCCAAGGAGCCTCCTGGCCGGTTCCCTTCGCAGCCCTGCCCAGCGGCTCAGCCGGGCCGGGCGGGTCCTCGGAGCAAGCCTGCCGAGGGGACAGCCTCACACGCAGGGGTCACTTCTGAAGGGAAATGGCCAAGAACACGTCCCCGTGCAGACAGATGGTCGAGGACCGCCCGCCTGGCGCTCCTGCTCAGCTGTCCTCATGCACTGCTGCTGCCCCCCAGCCTCTCCCGAACAAGGCCAGGGCGCAAACTCCCCTCCTGGAAGGAGAGCACCTGCCAGGCCCCAGCAGTAAGAGTGAACAGATCTGGAAGTTCGTCTGCCCCTGAACACGTGTCCAGAGGACAGAGGGCTCCCGCTGGCTGAGGCAGGGAGCCGGCGTCTCAGCAGATCGACCCTCCGAGGGCCCTGAGCGGCAGCACACCACAGCTGGCCTCACTGCCCCTCGGCAGTGAGCGTGAAGGGCAGGGGCGTCCTGAGGCTGGGCGCTGCCTTGTTTTCAGCTGACGCTGCAGGCTCGGACCCCGGCATCCCCCCAGCCCCGTCAGCCCCGGGATGCTGCCCCTCGGCGCCCCCTGCCCCCACCCGTCCCCGCATCTGTTTTATCTGATGTCAGTGACAGTCACGGGACCGGAACTCAACTGTGTCACCACCAAACAGCAGGTGAGCTGTCTTGCCCTCTGGGTTTCAAAAATCAAATGCAGTTGGCCCTTCATCAATCTGGTGGTGTGGGGGGGGCACCAACCCCTCCCCCAAGTCAAAACCAGCTGATGGTCTGACTGTCGGGGCTGCAGTGCAGACAGCGTCGTGGTGCCCGCCTAGTGAACGACACCATGCGGTTCAAACTGCGCTGTTCTGCGGCCCACTGTGTCAGCACAGGGCCCAGAGCCGGGCAGGCGTGAGGGCAGCGATGGGCCTTGCTGAGACAGGGCTTCCTCTCTGCCGTCCACCAGATGCAAACCACAGGATGACGCCACCTTCCTGCTTCCTCAAAAAAACTGCGTCGATTCGCGGACCAGCAGGAACCCCTGTGTCATCACCATTTCTACAGCTCCTCTAACCCCGAGGCTGTGTGGCCTGCACGCCCCACCCCCACTGGCCTGGGTCCAAAAATGCAGCCTGGACACCCAACAGAGCACGTGGGGGTTGCTGAACGGCAGTGACGGGACCCGAGCATCTCCTGAACCCGGGAGTGCTGGAGACCCTCAGCAAGAGGGGGAACAGGCATACACCCCCAGAACCAGGCTTGCGTCTTAGGGAGCTGGCTTCTGCTCCCTGACTGGGCCCAGGGCCCTCGAGCCTGCTGTCCAACATGTTCGGGTGGCAAGGCCTGAGTCTGCAGCCCCTGACTCACGGTCCCTGGTGTCTGATGACAGGCGAGGCTGGGTGGTCAGTCTCCGAGGGGTGGAGGCCCACTGCACTCTCCCCTCTGCTTCTGGATATCTCTGGGATATGCTCGCAGGCCCCTTGCCAGTCGGGGCCCTGCCTGGCTGCTCCCCGCCTCGCCGCATGCTGGTCCAAGCTACTTGGAGGGGCGCCTAGGCCTGTACCTTGATGGTCTCCTGCAGGACTGCCAGCGCCCGCTCTTTCTCTTCCAGCAGCTGCTGCGGCAGCCCAGGGTCCAGGCGGTGCCAGGGCTCCCTGGCTGGGCAACTGAAAGGCAGGCATGGGCCTTTAGCAGGCGGGTGGGCGGCCAGTGGGTGCGATGCAGAGGGTTCGATCCGGAACCCACCCTCTGCATGCACAGTGGCCCATCTTCTCCGGAGCCCTCTGACTCCAATGGGTCTCCGCCCCAGAGCGCGCCGAGGGGCTCAGCAGGCCTGCGAGACCACCGGACATGTCAGCTCCAGCCTCCGGCTCAGGTAGGGGCCGTGCTTTGTGGCCGTGTCGAGCCTGAGCTGGTCTGCAGGTGCAGCCCGCCACACCTCTGAACGGCTTGCTCTTTCGGAGAAGCGACCCCTGAACCTGGACGACGGCCACTTCACATGGCCTACGGGCAGGGGCCCCCTGCGGGGGTGACGGAAGCAGGGCTCCCTCTGAGGGAGGCGCTCCCCTCCCTCTGGGTGCTGCCCCAGTGAGGGGCAGGGTGGTCTGCCAGGCGCAGGGCCCCACACGGGGCAGGGGTGGGGGGTGGTCTGGACGCCCCCAGCTTGCGCAGGGGAGGCGAGCCCACCCACCAGCATCACCGCAGGAGCGTCCTGCTTCCTGCAAGGGGCTCCACCGCTGCGCCGTGAGGCCCCCGGGAGGGGCTGACTCCATCCTCGTCCGCAGGCCTGCCGGTGTCTCCCTGTCACAGATGGGCAGGGCGACCGGCTCCCCGGAGGAGGGGGCACGGCCTGGACCCAAGCGCTTCTGGAAAGGGATGCAGGCCAGTCGGGCCCGGGGACACGGGGCCTCGCCCCCACTTACTTCCTGGTTTTACTCTCATCGTCAGGCAAAGAGCCCGTGTCCCAACACAGCAGAGGCCATGGCCATGCGGCGGTACCCACATGTGCAGCCATGCCGGGCGGGTCCTCGCTGGCCTCCACCTTGTCCCTCACTGCACACAGGATGGGCTCGATGGCCCCAGGGGTGTTGACGACCACCTTTCGGATCTCTTCCTCCGAGACACTGAGACCCAGCTTGTGGAAGACTTTCCTGCAGAGGCAGTGGGTGCAGCCCTGAGACCGGAGGCCCAGCAGGGACGCCCACCTTGTGCGGAGCGGCTGGACTGGGGTGCCTTCCGGCCCCCGCACCCACAGAGGCCCGGGGCCATCTCGCTCCTAGTTGCCACCCAGGGCTCCCGGGGCACAGCGCGCTGCGCCTTCAGGCCAGCTGAGTCCCAGGCTCGCCGCCACCTCTCTAGGCGGCACTCATCCTCCTGAGGCTCCTCGGCTCTGAGCAGGTGTCCTGCGCACTCACCTCCAGGGTGCTCAGAGCCTGACTTCCCACAGGCTGCCTGCAGCTGCTGCCCTCTCCAGGCTTTGGGGGCGGGGGCAGCTGCCACCCCACCTCCGTCTCCCCCAGCCTCTCTCCCCTCCGAGTAAGTCCCACCAGAACCGGCCAGACCTCAAGCCGGCTAAGGCACTGTCCCCTCGGGCAGCCTCCCCACTGCAGCCTCGTGTAAGCCCCAGGTCGCCCCTCACCGCTCGCTGACACTTCCTGTGGTCCTGCCTGTGTCCTCATGTGACTTGTCACAACTGTCCTCACTTATCTGTCTTTCCTCTCGACTCGCTGGGCCTGAGGAGTTGGTCACCCAGGATTTTTGGCAGGTGAGTGCATGAGAGACGAGGTCAGCAGACAGGATAATGCCCGGCAGAGCGTGTCTCAAGCTGACTGTTGCTGGCCTCTTGGTGGGGAGCCCCCAGGAGCCTTCACTGGAACTGGACAGGGTATCAGGGAAGCCCACGGCAGGGATACAGCCTGTCCCCAGGGTGGGGGCCGCCCATGCAGGCCAGCCTCAGGGAGCAAGGAGTGGGCCCAGCAGGCAAGGCAGGGCGGAAAGCCCCGCTCGGAGCCCTGCCTGTTGAGAACGTTCCAGTTGCTGCGCTTCTGGCCGCTGTTGCAGGTGGGGACGTAGTTGTGCAGGTCCACGGGCGAAAGAGCTTCACGACCTCCGCCAGCATCACTGGGCCGGGGCGGGCAGGGGTGTGGGGTGAGCCGAGGGGCCCCGGATATTTTTTCACCATTCGTCCCCCAGGGCCTCCACACGGAGGATAGAGAGGGGTCCCGGGGAGCCCCCGCAGGGTGTGGGCGCCCCGGTGGGAGGACCGTGAGGGCCAGCGGGCTCCGAGGAGCTGCTAGGGGACCCCCCAGGGCAGGCGGGGGTGGGGCGAGAGGAACTCCTGCCCCCCACCCTTGCCGCCCCACTCCTCCTCCCAGGCCCATCGAGGCAGCGGCCCTCCCGCCCCTCCCCGGGGGCCTGGACGCCCCGGCTTCGCAGGGAGCCCAGGGCGCGGGGAGCCGTGCCGG
>NW_024070198.1:50147143-50162380 GCF_014754425.2 Oryx dammah
AGCGCGTCCAGCCAGGCGTAGAGACCGCGGAGGGCGCCGGGCGGCAGCGGCGGCGGGGCCGGGGGGCGCGGCCCGGCGGCGGCCAGCAAGCCGGCGCCCGGCGCGGCGGCCCCCTGCAGGCCGTTGCCGGGAGACGGCGCCGGAAGCGCCTGTGGGACCGGAATTCCGGGCGGGGCCGGAAGGGCGGGGCGCGCAGGTGAGGGCGCGGCCACGCCGGGTGCCCGCCGGAGGCTCGGGCTGGGGAGGGGAAGCCAGACCCGGCGCGGTGAGGCTGGGGGGTGGGGGGTCCCCGCGACGGTGAAGGGCCGGGCGGCCCGGCGCGCTGCCGTGCAGGGGCCGCAGCGTCGGACACGACTGAGCAACATTCACACTTCTGTCTCAACAAGCGCTGAAGTCAGGTCTTATAAATTAAATTCCACGCTGTTTCGCGTGCAGTACTTTACACTGATCTAGTAAAAACTTGCGGTCATGTAAAACTTAATCAATAATTTAATCGTAAAATATAAACATTTTATTAAACTTTTGAGCCCTGCTGAATGTGCGCCGTTTTCAGGGACCCAGATAAGACACCAGTGGCCGTCTGAAGACACACGTGGTTGAGGAGGGGCTGGCCTCCCCCAGCCTCCTTCCCCAGGTCAGGACAGCAGCCGACGGCCTAGCTGGGAGTCCTGGGCCCAGGCAGGGAGTCCCGGGTCCAGAGGCCCGAGGCTGTGACCTTGAGACACGGAAGAGCATCTTGGCCCTTAGGAGCCAGCGCTTCCTTTAGGACAGTTCAGAGAGGACTCAGGCCCTGAGGGGGGTGGAGGGCCTGGGGCCAGGCGGCTGCATCTGCTGCTGCTGCTGCTGGCAAGGTCACAGACCCACGCAACATCCAGACAGGTGCACGGATGCCCCTCGGTGCTTGGAGCTTGGGCCCCATCACCTCCTCTGGACAGGGGGTTTCAGAGCAACCTTCGGGTCGCCAGCTCCCTTGGGGAAGGAAAAAAAACTGATAGTAAAGGCCATCTGCTACCAAGAGCCCAACTGAATTAACTTCCTTTTACTTTTCTCAAAATTTGGATCCTCATTTCATCCAAAACCGTGACTGCTCAGAGTGGCGACAGCCTGGATATTAACAGCTGACGCTTCATCAAGAGTCTATTCTCCAGCCAGAAGCAGGAGACTTCCGCGCTTACACCAGTGCAGAAAAAGACGTTAGCAGCCGGAAGAAGCAGTAAGCATTGAAAAGTCCTTTGACAGAGTACAGAGCAGAGGTTATGGCCTCTCGTGGGGAAGCGAGCGAGCTCTGCCCCACCTGGTGGGTCCTAATCTGGCAGTGAGGGCCTCACCTGAGTGGGTCCAGGCTGGGCCCCTCTCGCTCCAGGCTTGACGGGTGGCATCGGGGGAGCACAGGTCGGCTTGATGACCTGGGAGGACGGAGACACAGCTGATGGCTGGCGGTGCCCGGGCGCTGTCTGCCCAGCACTTCTAGGAAGTTCCCTGGGTGCTGTGCTTGGCCCCAGACTGGCCTGCAGGCTTCTCTGGGCTGAGCTCTCTCTACAGAAAATTACCCTCAACACGGTCCCTGCCCTGCCTGGTATCGCCTTTGAATGAAACCCAAGCGTGGCAGGGCCCCCATTCCTGGGCCTGTCGGGCCACCTCACCATCCTGCCCCCTCCCTCAACTCCCTGCCTCACCCCACCCCAACACTACCCAGGAAAAGCTCTTAAATTGCCAGAATGTGGGTCTTTGGAAGGTCTAAAACCAAGGATTCACCACTAAAATGTGCGTTTGTTTGCATTCCACCTTTCCAGGGGCAACCTTGGCTGGGGTGGGGAAGGAAGGTCTCTGGCAGGAGCCCTGCTCAGCCCAGGCCAGGGTGGGGTGCGGCCCAGCACCCAGAGGGCCCTGCTGAGTGGGGCTGGGGGCTGAGGGCCCGGGGCGGCCTGCATTCTCTTCTCTAGCACAGGTCCCTGGCTGCCTCTGCTTCCTGGGCCGGAAATCTGTTTGCCCAACCCCCGTCCCTGTTTGGCCTGTCAAAACCCCTCCTAAAACTTTATTTAAAGACTTTTTCTTGTAACTTTACTGTAACTCTAAATTTAACTCAACATAAAAAGTTGAAAAGAGAAATAGGGAATCTTCATTGACTAAACGCTGCAGTAACGGTTGTCCTGGGCGAGACCCACCATCAGAGGCCCCGTGGGTTAGCTCGAGGAAGAAGTAGGCTGGCGTCTCTCCAAACACCTCCAAGCTTTAACCACAAAGGGAAGAGGGCTCTAACAGTGATTCGCGTCCCCACAGACACTACTGCAACCAGTGATGACTCCACACCACCGGGACGGACAGGCTGACATGGGCCCACAGGACGCCTGGTGGGCGGAGCCCCGCCCCAGGAGTGGGCAGAGAGCCTGGTTCAGGCCTCACCGTCTGTCAGAGCAGGGGAGCCCCTGCCTGCGGGGAGGTGAGAGTGTGTCCAGGGGTGTGTAGGAACCTCACTAGTGCTCCCAGCAATGGAGGCGACCCACCAGAGCTGGACCTCACGGTGGGTAGAAGGGCCTCCCACACGCGCCCCAAGGCAGGGGGCCTGCTGGGGCGCCAGTGACTCACGTTTGGGAGAGACTTTTCCCAAACCGCAGAAGCCTTGAAAGAAGGGAGGTGGAGCCCACGGCGCCCCTGGGCTCCTCCCCATGGCCCTCTCACCTGCTTTGGCTTCAGCACCGGAAGGGGCTTGGCAGGAGGAGCAGGTCTGAGCTGCTGGGAGTGGGGAGGACTAGTCAGAACCCCCAGGTCCCCTGGGTGTTCTTCATGTCCTCGCTGGGCTTCCAGACTGGGCGCCTGGCTCACCAAGTGCAGCCACAGACCCTCCTCCCCCGGGGCCCGCAATGTGCCCCTCCCGGCTCACCTGGCCTGGGGCCTGCTGGGGATACACAGGAAGCGGGGACGGTGGTCTGGCCATGGCGGCTGGAGGCTGGAGGGAACGGGCGTGAGCTTGGGTCTCCCAGGGCAACCGCACCCAGAGAGGCCTGGCTCAGAGCTGCCCCCCCCCCCACTGAGGACCCAAGGTTCTGGCCCCTCCCCCAGCCCTGGGGTCACAGGGAGGTGCTGGCAGCCTCTGCGCCTCCCGACCATCCTGGGACCATCCTGGGACCATCCTGGGACCATCCTGGGATGGGCGCTGTGGAGGCTTTGAGCCTCAGGCTCAATTTCACCCCCGGCTCAGGCAGCTCTTCAGACCCCTCGTCCTGGAGCCTTGGTATGGCCTCCAAAAGGGGGTCACGGGGGCCACTCTGAGCCTCATGAACCTGAGATTCGGGGGTGGCCTGGAGTCTGTTGGGATGGCTGGCGCTTACAGCAGGGGGTGGTCGCTTAGGGGTCACCGAGGAAGCTGTGGGCTTGGGGGGCTGGGAGGGCGGGGCCGGCTCTGGGGAGGCCCCGGGGGGAGCCTGAGCCCCGCCTTTCGCAGGCTTGCTGAGCCCTTCGTGAAACAGGGGGTTGGAGAGCCCCATGGCTGTCTTGGGTGCCACATTCCTAGGAGAAATAAGATGGGTCAGTGTGTCCTGGCCTCAGGATTCAGCCCAGAGAATTGAGGATCCTGTGCGTGGGGACCCTGGCCTGGCCCCAGACCGCTCAGCTGCAGCCGCCCCTCGGGGTCGGGCCAGGCCCAGGGCAGGGGGCTTGGAGGCCACCAGCAGGCGTGTCCTGCTGCAGCCAGCACGGGCCGACGTCCCCACACAGCGGGCTGAGTGAAGTGTCACCCCTGGGCAGTGGGCCGGTGCGGCCTTCTCTGAGCTTCCTCGTCACCAACCTGTCCCCACAGCCCAACCTGCTCCCGCGGCAGAAGGCAGGGGCCCACGGCGGGGCCCCCACCACGGGGTCGCCCCCACAACAGCGCGAGCAGGTGACTGGCCCTGCACACGCTGACGTCCTATGAGCCCAGAGCACAGCACCCCCACCTCCTTCGGACCGGGCTCCGGGCCTTGCGGTAGATGAGCACGCCCGCCAGGATCAGCGCCAGCACCACCAGGGCGCCCACGCCCACCAGCACACGCGTTCGGAGGCTCCCAGGAGCTGTGGGGGCGCAGAAGGCCAGGCATTACCAGGGCTGGAACTGGCTCGAGGCAGCAGGGACCAGGAGGGCCCGCCGGCAACTCAGCCCTGGCCAGGCCAGCCCGGAGCTGAGGAGGGGCGAGAAGGGGACCACCTCCTTGGGGAAGCCAACAGCCCGAATCCTGACCACACCCCCCCAAAGCCCAGGCCCTGAAGCTCTGAGACCTGGTGCCTGACACCAGTGCTCCGGGGTCCCGGGGGACCAGTCGGGGGCTTGGTGGCGGGCGGCCTGGTTGGGGGGGCTTGGCGGGTGGCCTCGGTCGGGGACTTAGTGGGCGGCCCTCGGGTGGGGGCTCGGTGGCGGGTGGCCCTCGGCCCTAGTGATGCAGGCGTGGTCGGGCCAGGCCCCGGGGGCCGCAGTGCTGTGCACGTCCTTGTGTTCAGCGGGGGATAGTGTGGGGCTGGGAGGCCAGTGTCCTGGGCTCAGCGTGGGTTAAGGACCCAGCAAGGAGCGGCCCGTGCTGCCTGCAGCCCTCCTTCTGGGACAGGCCTCCCTTCTCGGGGAGGGCCACCCTGGACCCGTGCGGTCAGGCTGCGAGGCCGCAACCTTCCACAGGCCCGTCACAATTCAGGGGCACACGGCCTCCTCTCAGCCCTGCCCAGGTGGTCTGAGGAGAGGCAGGACCCGCGACCAGACCCCGTCAGGCTTGAGAGTGTGTGAGCAGACGCGGCCCGCCCAGCCTACCTGCGTGCGGGTCGGACAGCGGCTCTGCACAGTGGGGCGGGGCCCAGCCCGGGTAGCAGTGGCACCGGTCCTTGTGGTCGCACTCCTGGGGGACAGCCGGGCGTCAGGGCCTCGGGACCCCGCGCACTGCGCTGCCCGGGGCCCCCGACAGAGGACCGCCGCCACCAGGGTTTCGTCACAGGTGCCGAGAGCTGCAGCCCTCCCAGACACTGCGGGGCTTTCTGAGCAAAGCAGGCATCGCCGCGGGGGGCAGGGTGGCGTGGCGGTGGGCTTTCCTCCCCAGGAGGGGGTGCAGGAGGGCACAGCCCTGGGGCCCAGGCCTTCCCAGTGTCAGACCTCAGAACCGGATGCTTCACACCTGACTATTCTGCCCATGTGTCCACCGGCTCTGAAACCCGGGAGATCCCCGACAGTCCCCGCCACGGGAGGGCCCGGCAGCTCCTGACGGCCCCAGGGCGCCAGCCTCGGCCCTCTGTCTGTCTCGGGGCAAGGCGGGGGGCAAGTGTGGCCAGCACGTTTCAAGGCCAGGGGGCTGCTGGCGGGCTGCACCCTGGGCCCACTTACCCCGTGGCTGTTGCATCGGGCAGAGCAGTTCCTGGACCTGTACACGTGGAGGTCCCGACAGAAGCCGTCCCAGCAAACCTGGAGGACAGCGGGGGTCTCCTGAGACGGCCAGTCTAGACCCCTGCTTGAAGCACCCAGTCTCCACCGTCAGCCAGAGCTGCCCCCCACCTTGCATCTGGGCTCTGGGGGGACAGGCCACAGCCCCCACCCTCTCGACAGCCCCGCCTGCAGGTCATCTGCTGCCCAACCTCAGCCGTGGGGAAGGACTGCGCCCAGCCAGCTGTCTGCGACCACCAGGGCCAGAGGAGCCCCCTGCCCACCCCCAGGGCTCGCAGACCGTCTTTAAACCCGTTCACTGCGGGGGCTTCTCCCACAGCCCCGTGCACCTTCTGACTTTCTACCCGGGGCAGAGCGCTCCAGCAGCTGCCACGGCCCTGCTCTGGGCCCTGCAAGCTTGCCCCGAGCCCAGCGGCCTGACCGGGAGGCGTGTCCGACCCACCTGCTCCTCGCCACACTTGGTGCCCTTGGGCACCAGCTCATACACAGGGCTGCCATCCTGGACGACAGCCCGGCAAACGCCTGAGGGGGTGGTGAGGATGCATTGTCGGCCTTCCGGGGGGTCCAGCCCCCCCTCACAGAAGAGAGTGCCGCACTTGTTGACCCTGGGGACAGAGGGACGAGCATGGGGCTGCTCTGTGGGGCTTCCTGCTCCAGGCTCAGCGCGCCAGGAGCTCCGAGGCCCCAGGCGGCCACAGGCCTCCACACCTCAGCCCCAGGGCCAGCCTTCCTACAAGGGCTTGGGCCGAGGGTCCCACAGGGCAGGGCGGCCCCCCCTCCCCCCACCATCCAAGAGGCCCCGACTCAGCCCCAGACTCCTTTGTGCAGAGGACCTTCTTGTGGCCCCAGGGAGGGGGACATCCCGGGCCCCGGCCCCAGGGGAGTTGGGCCACAAGGGACGCTCACCTGCCGGCCTGCAAGGGGACCCCGGCCCCGCAGCCTTCGGAGATGCTGTAGCGGAAGCAAGTCTCCACTGCCACTCGCGAGCCTGCAGGCAGGGGTGGGTCAGTCCTCCAGCTCGGGACCCGCTGCCACCCTCACCTCCCTGACGGTCCTGCAGCTGTGCCCCGCTCACCTGGCCCCCACAAGTCCTGGCAGCGCTGGGCCAGCGTCGGGCAGGCCCCGTTGTAGCAGTAGCCCCCTGGGCAGGGCGTGCCGTTCTCCCGGAAGGCATCCTCAGGGCACGCGGGCCACCGGCCATCACAGTGCTCACCAAGGTCACACTGGTCCTTTGCGGGGCGGCACAGCTCTCCAGCGGGCTTCACCTGGTTCCAGGGGGCCAGGATCACCATGGGAACAGGAGGCCCCCAGCACGCACGCCGCCCTGAGCCCAGGCCCCAGGCTCACCCTGCACTCATAGCAGCAGGCGCCGTGGGCGCACTCGGCCCCCTCGGCCAGCAGGCAGGTGCTGGCGTTGCAGCAGCGGTTCGGACAGTCCTGGGTTGGGGGGGGGAGGCGACAGCAAAGGTCCAAGTGGGCCTCACACCGGGCCCCCTGCCCCTGCCGTGGGAAGACTGGCACCCAGTCTTCCCACCCAGCAGCCCTGCCGGTCGTTTCAGGAGGTGTGGCCAGGTGTGCAGGGCACCCAGGGGTCAGGAACCGACGCCCAGCCTGCAGATGGGAACTTGGCCCACGAGCCCAGACAGCGGAGGGTGGCAGTGCTCAGCTCTGTACCTCGGGGCGGCCACAGTCACACTGCTCCCCGCGCTCCAGGAACCCGTTTCCGCACACAGGGCCGCCCACCAGCCGGTCAAGGTCTGGGGTGTCCACCAGGCAGGCTGTGCGGCGCTTCTCCAGGAACATCTCCAGGTCAGCCCGGCTACAGTGACTGAACTTCCTGGGGTACTGGGAGCTGGGGGGCATCCAGTTATCAGGAGGGCTCCCTGGGGTACTGGGAGCTGGGGGGCTTCCAGTTATCAGGAGGGCTCCCTGGGGTAGTGGGAGCTGGGGGGCGTCCTTGTTATCAGGGGGGCTCCCTGGGGTACCAGAAGCTGGGGGGAGTCCCTGTTATCAGGAGGGTGGGTGGAGCCAGCTCTGTGTGCTGACAGCACCCCCAGCCCGGGGCCCTGGGCCAGGCTGGACCGCCGAGCCTCACCCGATGCTGGCCGCCATCACACAACCGCCGCCCTCCCGCGGCACCGGGCAGTAGCAGCCGGCGACGTTCTCGTCGTGGTCCATGCCCAGGTTGTGACCCATCTCGTGGGCCATGGTGCTCGCCACACCGATGGGATTCAGACTGTGGTCCTGCAGGGGGGCCGTGCTGGCTGGGGCTGCTCCTGGGTCTCATGCCCCACCTCACTGCCCATGCCTCCCCTACTGTCCGCCCCAGGGAGGCTGAGAGGCTTGGCGGTGCTCCCGCCAACATCGCTTCTTCAAATAGTAGATATACGGTAATATTATTACAAATAACAGTAACAGCATCCGTGCCGTTCAGCCTGCCAGACTGCAGCACGGGGCGGAGCGGCGGACCTGAGTGCCCCGCCCCCCCCCACGTGCTCTGCGTCAAGCCCCAGGCCTCGCGACCGCCCTCCCGCCCCACGCGGCCGGCTACAGCCTCTGTCCAGCGAACCCGTGCAGACCCCCGCACCTGGTTTACAGCCCCTGAGTTCTGGGAGCACATGGTAGACACCTTGGCCAGTCCCACGGTGGTCCCGGTGAAATCGACTCCGCTAGGAAGCAGAGCAGTGTCCGCCGGAGAGCAGCGCCCCGAAGCCCGCGCCCCAGGCCCCCGGCCCCCCGGGGGCGGTGTGGCCCCCTGCCCCGCTCCCCCCGCCCCCGCTCGCTCACGTGATGAGCTGCACGTTGTCGTGTGCCTGCCGGCCCACCAGCTCTCGGGTCCGCCAGGCCAGGAAGTTGTCCAGTGTGGCGTCGGGCTGGGAGCTGACCTGAATCTTGTCCCCACCATTCCACATCTCCAGGCCCACGAGCACCACGCGGAAATTGAGCTCCTGATAGAGCTGCCAGAGGACAGGGAACCGCGAGGGTCAGGCTTGGCGGTGAGGCTGGCGGAGGGCCTGAGGCCCCGCCGTGTCCACTGTGATGCGAGGAGTCTCGAGGGCTGGGGCAGGGTCCCAGCTCCCCCCTTCCCCTGGCGGGCGGCTCTACCTGCAGCCTGGCCGCTACCAGCGCCACCCCAACCCTCCTGTGCAGCGGGGTTTCTGTCGGGCTGGCCGCGAGCTGCCCAGGGGTCCCAGCGGCCACTGCTGGAAGCCCCCAGGGCAGAAGTAGCGCCCACCTTGTCCACGTGGTTGACCACCTCCAGCACCCGCTGACGCACGGCCTCTCTGCTCCCAAACCGCTGGAACTGGAGGACCGCAGACCCTCAGCGGCAGCCTGGGGCCCCGCCCCGCCCATCCCCCTGCGCCCCGCCCCCGCCCCAGGTACCTCCGTGCTGTCCGTGACCACGAACAGCTCCACGTAGCGGGTCTCTCTGGGTTCTGACCACTTTTGAGAAGCAGTAACAAGAATCCAGTCAGTCATTAGCCACAGCCCTCCTGTCCTCAGCCCATCGCCACACGCTGACCCCCTCCCGGGCCCTGGAGCTGGCTCCCGGCCCTCGCCAGCGCTGGGGGATGGGGGAGCGGTCGGGGGTCGGGGGCTCTGCCGCTTCGGGGCGGAGCCAGATGCAGGCCAACCCCCCCTAACCCCCCCACCCCCATCCCCACCCCCCACCCCCTGACTCCCCCACCCCACCCCACCCCCCCCGTCGCTGAGCAGCCAGCAGTCTGGGGGCGCAAGGGCCCAAGCAGAGCGGCAAGAAGCGTTGGGCCTCCATTCACCCGGGGTCTGAGGGCTGCAGACACTCGAGGCCCCAGGACGCTCTCTAGGCTGCTGTCATCGACGCCACAGGTGCCAGCCTCCTGCTGCAGGTGCTGCGCCAGGTACAGGGCGTGGGGCCCTTCCTCCCCGGCCCCCGCCAGGGGCTCGATCAGGCGGACGGCGGGGCCCGCCTGGAAGAAGCCCCTGAGGCAGAGACGAGCGAGGCTCTGAGCCTGTGGCCCCAGGGAGCCCACTGCCACTCCGGCAGACCCCTGCCTCCTGGGCCCCACTCGCTCCTCTGGAGGGCAAGGGGCGCCTGGCCTGAAGCACCCACCTGAGGCCGGCACAGGTGCTGAGGCTGGCGGCCGAGTGCGGGTGCCCCTCCACGTGGCCCTGGTAGAAGCAGTGGTCCTGCGGGAGGAGGGTGTGAGGACCCCACTCCCGCGCCCAGCTCCCTGCGCCCGCTGCTGGCCCGGGGCAGGAGCACGGGGGCCTACCTGCCTCTGCAGCCTCTCTGTCACCTGGGAGCCATTGGTGGCCGTGTAGGTCTCCGCGTAGCCGGAGCCCACCAGGTCCCTGGAAAAGAGCCACCGTGGTGCCCTGGCCGCCCCTGGTGCAGAGGAGAGGCTGGAGAAAGCGGGGTGTGGGACAGGGGAAAGACGGGCGCTCACCTGTTCTTCCGAAGGTGCAGGGTGAAGGTGTGCCCTCGGGCCCCCAGGACGTAGCTGACACTCTCTGGGTACAGGCCCTGGGCAGGGGGCAGGGAGGGGTCCAGGGTGAGGCCCTGCCCGGCCACGCCCACCTCAAACCTGGAGGGGCAGCGGGGGCTTGGGGTGTACCCAGGGCGTGGGGCAGGCGGGCAGCTCCACCCAGAGCTGGGCCTCAGGCCTCGGGGAGAGGACAACGCCCCTCCCAGGCCATGTGGGGGAGGAGGACCCCAGCCCCTACAGAGGACAAGGGGGCCAGGCCGCCCTCTCTGCTCCAGGGGACCGGCTCCTGCAAGGCCCTGCCCCCTTCAGCGCCCCCCACCAAGGCTGCAGCTGACCCCCCAGGACCCTGTGCTTAGAGCCAGCAGAGGGGGCTAGGGGCCCAGGGCGGTGGGCGGCTCCTCCTGGGACAGAGAGGTCAAGTCTGGGCTGTCTCCACCCTCACATGCAAATGTGTACCCCGTCAGGAATGCCCCCAGGCAGCCCTGGGGAATCCCAGCCCGGCCCCAACACCCGGGAGAGGTATTAGCAGAGAGGTGTCAGCGACCCAGCCCACGGAAACACCCCACGTCTCAGAGTGAAACGGGGGCGGGGCCCTGGCTGGCGGGCTCCAGAAAGGAAGACGGGACTGCGCCAGCCGCCAGCCGCCAGCAGGGGCCACCTGAGGCAGCCCTGCCTCCAGGGTGAGCAGGACAGAAGGTGAGGCCTGGGGGCAGGGGGCAGGCTGCTCGGGCGGAGGTGAGCTCCCAGGAGTCTGCCCAAAGGCCTGGAAGCCCCCGGCCCTCAGCCCCCTTACTATGATCTCGGGGCACACAGGGAGCTATCACCCTGCTCAGTGGGAAACGGGCTCTGAGGTGGGTGGGGGGGACCCCCGGGCCAGCATCCTGCCGAGACTTACCAGGCGGGAGGGCAGAGCCCGCCGAGCACGGGGTACACCCAGGCGCCGGGGCGTCACCACCTCGTACTGCTCCACGTGGGGCAGGGCGGCCCCGGGGGCGACCCCTGCAGGAGGGGGGGGGGTCAGCAGTGCACAGCACACCTTCCCGCCCCGGGAGTCCCTTCCCAGCCTGCCATGCGCGGCCCCTTCTCTCGGGGAATCACCACAGACCCTGAGGTCTGGCTCCCCAGCCGGAGTGGGGACCCTGCCTTAAAGAGACCACAGGACCCCCACCCGGGCGGTGCCCAGAGACGCTGCCCAGCGCCAGCCCGTCTAGGAGCTCACCAGCTGCCACCCAGAGCCCAGGGTGGCCTGGATACCGGCCCCCTCAGGGGCCAGGATGCACACAGGCCCTAGGGGGTGGGGGGAAGCAGGTCTGCCCGCCCAGTTCATCTCCATAATCACACGACGGTATCTAAAGGCAGAGCGAGAGCCCTCTTCCGCAGGGCTCACCCAGCCTGAAGCTAGAAGCTGCCCTGTACCCGGCCACACAGCCCAGACCCAGAGCTGACCACTGGCCTCACCCCTGAGATTCTTCCTCTTGCCAGTGTTAGTGGTCGTCCCTCGTTAGACCGTTTGGCAAAGCTCCAGGACAGAGGCCGAGGGGAGGGCACCTGCCTAGGAAGTGCCCTCATCCCAGAACCCATGGAGCTCTTGGGAGCCAGGGTAGGGGTAAAGGCCAGCAGCACAGCCAGACCCCCCCCCCGAGAGAGAGGCAGGTCCCCATGTTGCCGGGCAACTCCGTGGGGTGTCCCCGACCCCCCAGCTCCAGGCCGCTGCTCCTCGTCCTCCCTTCCTCGCCAGGCTGGGGGTCCCAGCAAAGGTGGGCCATCGCCCCCAGGCCCTGGATTGGCGCGGGGGGCAGCCAGCCCTTCACTCTGAACTTCCCCGCAAGGCCCCCCTCCAGTGCAGGAAACGCCCAGCTGGTCGTTTACCCACACGGTTCCCTTTTGCAGGTTCCCTGCGTCCACCGCCCGGGCTTCCCCGCTGACTGGCCGACTCCCCGAGACGAGCCCAGAGTCCCGCGCGGGGAGCCGCGGGCCGGGCGGCGGCGCAGGCAGCGCGGGACCCGCTCCTCACCCCGCAGCCCCAGCGCGGCGAACAGCAGCAGCCCGAGGCCGCGCATGGCGGGGGTCCGGTGGGCGTGGGTGCGCGTCGGCCTTCGGGGTCCGAGCGCTGGGATCCGGGGTCCGGGAAGGGCGGCGAGAGCAGGTACCGTCACGGCTGCGCCCGCAGGGGTTCGTCTTGCGCTCGAGTCAGGCTCCTTCCCGCGCGCCCCACCCGCAGCGACCAGCCCCCGCGCCGCGGCCAATCAGCGCCTCGGGTGCCGGGAGGGGCGGGGCCCCCACCGCCTCCCAGGTCTCCCTAGTCCCCTGAGGCTCCCGGGTCAGCGACCATGGCCGGTGCTCAGCACAGGGAAGTTTCCTAAATGTGAGCAGAACTGGCGGGTGGTCGGGCTAACACGGGCCGTCCTGCAACACTGCGTCCTCCAGGCGGGTGAGGGACAGGCCGGAGCTGCCGAGGGCCTGCTGGGATGGTGGAGTTAACTGACGGAAGGGCTGTGTGTGTGTGTATGGGGGGTCTCTCGGTGGTGGTGGGGGGCATCCCTCCAGCTTCCTGGGAACAGAAAGCCCCAGCAGCCCCTGGGCAGCCCTGCCCCCAGGCCCTGAGCCCTTGCTGGGGAGCCTGGCGAAGGGCGCACCCAGGGGCAGACACCCTGCACTGTGGAGGGTCACGCGAGGCTGCCTGCCCGGTGGGTGGCCCAGGAGCGGGCCAGTGTGCCAGTACCCTGCACAGCGGCTGGACAGCCTGCCCGCTGGGGGCTCCCCCGGTTGCTGCCAGTCCTGCCCTGCAGGGTGGGGCCACCCCCCTGTGGCCTGGGACCCAGGGACCCAGGCTTCCTGCAGCCGAGCTGCCCACTGGCACCCACGTCTCTTTCTGGACGGGCTCCCTGACATGGTCAGACGTCGGGGCATGTCAAGGCCTCAGGTGAGATGGTGTGGTGCTCACGAGTGGTTCCAGACCAGAGGTCAAAGTTCACCAGGCCATCATTTCCCCCAAAGTGAATGGCAGGAAAAGAAGCACAAGGCGGGACGGGCTTGCACACACTTTGGGGTGTCCCAGGCGCAGCTGACAGTGGGGGGCAGAGGTGGCTTCTGTCCCTGAGCTCGTCACGAAGATGACGCGCGTGAGACGCCCAAGTCATCCGGCAACTTTACTTCTCTTCCTTGGTATTGCGTGTTACCTGATAGCAGAAGTTCAAAGACAGCCTGACCCTATTTGGGCAAAACACCAGCTGCTGGGACTACACGGCCCCACAGCGAGCTGCCCAGAGCACAGCAGGCAGCTCAGCAACAGGGCAGCCACCGCCAGCCAGAAAGCGCCCCCCCCCGCCACCCCTCGACAGGGGCC
Organism: Oryx dammah; assembly: GCF_014754425.2. Taxonomy (NCBI): domain Eukaryota; kingdom Metazoa; phylum Chordata; class Mammalia; order Artiodactyla; family Bovidae; genus Oryx; species Oryx dammah. Next base: position 50,160,351 of record NW_024070198.1, read on the forward strand.
AGAGCCCCTCCCACCACAGAGGACCCGGCCACCAAGCCCACCACCGCCCCCGGCGCCACCTGCCCCAGAGGCATCTCAGGAGAGCCCAGTGCTGAGCCCAGGACAGGGATGAGGGCCTCGGGGCCAGGTGGGAGGCCAGCAGGTGCCCTCAGGCAGACACTGTGCGGCAGAAGCCCCACGGGACTGGCAGATAAGCCTCCCTGCTCCAGGGCACGCCTGCACACAGCCCACAAGAGGAAGCTTGAGTCCACCCCGTTTGGAGGGTGCCCTCTGCTGGGCACAGCTGGGCTGAAGCGCCGCCCCCACCCCGGTCCCTGGGGGACCCCGGGCATCCATCCCTTGCCAGGGGGTTGCCTGGAATAGGTGGTCAGAACTGGATTTTGAAAATGAGACACACGGAATTCTGCAGGAAGGGGCAGCTTTGGCAGGAGGCGGTGGGGGGGGGGGGCAGGGCAGCAGGAAGACGCTCACCACCGGACACACCCGGGACAGAGGGCTGGGTGGGGCCTCCCCTCAGGCGGCAGCCCCAGGCAGCTCTTGCACCCTCTTGGCTGTGGGCTGGTGACACCCACACCCAGGCAGCTCCAGCTGAGGACCAGGGGCTGTGCTGCCCCCTGCTGCCCAGAGCCAACGCCGGCCTGAAGGACCAGGATGGATCTTGCCCGTGCCCAGCACCTTGCTGACCACCCTAAACTTGTTCTAAGGCCACGTGTTTTCATTTTGCTTTATCTGAAGCCAAAAAATTCATCCAAGTGACTCTGCTCCATCTGGGAGAGGATGGCAGAGACCACGACTGCCGTGCCCCGTGCCTGCCCAGACCAGCAGACGCGCTCTGGTCCAAGCGTGAGCCCAAGAACGAGAGGAGACGAGTGCAGGTGCATCAACTTTATGTTTGGATAGGACACACAGCGCACATGCTCCGGAGACGCTGCAGGGCCCCACACCGAGGCTCGGCCGGGGCAGCTGGGCAGCGTCACTGCGCAGGCACGGCCACCCTGGGCGCGGGGGCAGGGGGCCCCCGCGGGCCGGGCACAGCAGGGGCTGCCTTCTGGCTCCTTTCTGCAGACAGGCGCTCCAGCTGCTCCGTGTAGAAGCCGTTGAAGTCCAGCCTGTGGGGGAAGCGGGTGGGGTCCTCAAGGCCACCTCAGTCACCCTGGCGACACCCTCACCACCCATGGCGAGGCCCAGGGCACTCAAGTCGCCAGCACACGCACACACAGCCCAGGCGCCACCTGCTCCAGCGCCAGTGAGAGCAGAGCTTAAAGACAACGAAACCCCCAGGTCAAAGGGCAGACAAGCGCCTCCAGCCCCGGGACTGCAGCTCTCGGAACCCTGGGCCCTGGACGTCAGGGCCCTTGGGCAGAACAGAGCAGTCCCAGTGTCCAGCTGAGCCAGAGGCCGCCCAACAGGAGCTTCTGGGAGCAAGGGCCGCCCCTCCTCCCCAACCTCACTCACTGAGCGGAAACTGCCAGCCCAGAGCTGCAGACCCCACTGCTTCGCCCACGGGCGCCGTGCTCCATCCTCCCCACGGGCCCCTGCTGCCTGGGCCTCGGGCCCCCCCAGATCCCACACTCCTGCTCCCATGACGCCTGCTGCTCGTCGCTCCTGGGGTCACAGGCAGCGCACGCTATGGGAGCACAGTCATGGCCCTGGAGGCGCGGCCACCATGCGTGCCCGCCACGGCAGGCGGGGCGTGGGGAGGGCAGCACCCCCTCACTGCCTGTCTGGAGACAGGGTCCTCCCTTGTCCGGTCCTGGCTCAGGGTGCAGCGGCCGGTGCAGCTGACTCCGGCCTGGCCCTCAGAACACAGACCGACTGGGCCGGGGGAGGTGCTGATGCGGGAGCCTCACGCGGGCAAGCACTCACGTACACACACCCTGATGGATGTGCGCACACTCACAGACGCACGCACACATGTGAACACCCAGATGGCCTTCTTTCAGCAGGTGACGGGGACCAGCACCAGCACGCGAAGGCCAAGGACACGGCCTCAGTCACGGCGGCTCGAGGGGCGGGGGGCACGGGGCGGG
>NW_024070198.1:50167380-50175937 GCF_014754425.2 Oryx dammah
CGCCCCGCCCCGGCGGCACCTGCCCGCCCCTGCCCGCCCCTGCCCGCCCCGCCCCGGCGGCACCTGCATGCAGTTGGTGAACATGACGCACACAGACATGAGCTTGGAGAAGACGCGCAGGAGCTCAGGGTTGGTCAGCATGCAGTCCTTCAGGCAGCTGTCCAGGAAGCTGGTGTGGTGCCCCAGCACGTCGTCGATGTTGGAGGCCTGCGTGGGAGGCACCGGTGGGGGCGCCCGAGGGGACGGCCCCACGGCCCCACGGCCCCGGTACGTATGCTGCTCCGCTCCTCTTTACACAACCCTGGGGCTTTTCAGGGGAAGCCTTCAGAATGTTGCTAAAAGATCACATTTAATGTGCCCCACAAGGCCTAAGATTTTGGTTTTTAAAGACAAAAAACACTGCTCGCTGTACTTTGGGTCCTGGAGTTGGGTGATGTGCCCTTGGCTGAAGGGCCCCAGGGCCCTGGACGGGGCGCCGGCCCAGTGCCGAGGCTCTGAGGGAAGGCCGCGCTCCTCCAGCAGCCTGAGTCCAGGAGTCCTGGGCGCCGTGGGGCCCGCTCCTGCCTCCCTGGCCCCTGAGCCCGCTGTGCAGAGCCGCCCCCCCCCGCCCCCCGGTGTGGGGCTGGCTGGGCTGGACTCACGGCCCGCAGGTTCTTCTCCAGGACGTGCCAGGTCGGCTCCATCACCTCGAACATCATGTAATACTGGATGTTCTGCACGAAGTTCAGCATCCGCTGCCGCAGGGTGAAGGCGCCCGCAAACCTGCGCGGGAGGAAGGCGTCACCCGGGGCCCCGAGGGCCCGGGCTCCGTCCCGCGTGCACGCAGCACAAAGGAGGGGCGGCGCGGGCCGCGGGTCTGTGCTGGGTGAGCAGGGCCCGCCCGCCCCGGGCACCGGCACGCACCACCTGGCCGAGTGCAGGGCGCGCTGCTTGGCGGCCTTGCTGCCGATCCAGACGCTGCAGAGCTGCCGCTCCACGTGCTTGCAATAAAACATGTGTCTGAAGAGCATCTGGTAGCGCGTCAGGGCCTTCCTGTCGGCACAGGGCAGGCGGCTCCAACCGGCGCCGGGGCTGCTGCCGCCCGACGCCCCGCGCGAGGCGTGTGGGGCAGAGCGCGGCCCAGCAGCCAGCAACCCCCAGGGCATGAGCCGGCATCAGAGCCCGACGCGCACCTGTTAATGATCAGAGACAGGGGCCACTTGACCACATAGTCGAAGGAGAAGGCCTCCAGGCCACTGAGCGTGAGCTCGGTGGGGTCGGCGTGGACCATGGCTTTCTCCTGCTTGGTCTCGATGGCCAGGACCCGCAGCAGCTGGGTGATGAGGTCATGCGGCATCAGGTCGATCTTGGGGAAATGGACGAACAGCATCACACGCTGCCACACCCACCCCAGCATCATGGCTGGAAAGGGAGCCCAGAGCCAAGGAAGCGGCCCAGACACACGCTGGGCCTGTCAGATGGCCGAGCGCACCGGACACCCACTGACAAGCTGAGCCCGGGCTGCGGGGAAGGCAGAGCCACACGCCTGCGTCAGGAGAGCCTCAAGTGGGCAGCCTCACTCTGCAGCTCGAGAAACCAAGCAATAACCAACTAAACCCACAGTCAGCAGGAAGAAAAAGGTAACAATGATTAGAGTAGGAATAAATTAAAACACAACAGAAAAAGCAGATGGAACCAAGGTAGCTGTCTGAAACATTAGCAAAACTGACAAGTTTTTAGCTATACTCAACTAAAAAAACCACACAAATCATTAAGGATGGAGGCTCGTGTTGCTGCCCAGCGCGGCCGCAGAGGCCCCTGGGGAGGCTGGGCGCCCACAGCCCGAGACGCGTCCCAACAGAGCCTGGGCACTCCCAGGAGCATTCCCCCCGCGGGGAGCAGCGCTCGCCAAGGGCCCACCTTAAGGTCGTCTTTGAAGGGGTCGGTGTTGGCGGTGCTCATGCGCAGGGCCAGCTCCAGCAGCGCCTCCAGGCGGGTGGGCGTGATGTCGTCCACCGGCTTCTTCAGCTCTTCCTCTGTGAGGTCCATGAAGTGCACGAAGAAGTCGCCCTGGCCCATGAGGAAGTAGCGCTTGATGGACCTGCGGGCAGGCCAAGCCCAGACTCACCCGGTGCTCCCCACAGTGGGTGCCAGGCCAGGAGGGGCTGGGTGGGGCAGGGAGGACGTGGAAGTGCAACGCCCGTGAGTGCCCCCACCGAGAAACATAACTTACACGGGCGTCAGAGGTCAGCTCAAAGTGAGCTCAAATGAGTGGGGGGCACAGACCTACTGCGCCAGGCTGTGCAGGAGATGCTGCCAGATGGGCACGGAGGGGGCCGCAGACGGGCCCCTGGAGGGCAGGGAGCTGCTGAGCTCACGCACCTCAGACAGGCCGCGAGCCCCTTCTCCCCAGGAGGAGGCCGTGCACCTCAGACGGGCCTAAAGCCCCTTCTCCCCAGGAGGAAGCTGCGCACCTCAGGCGGGCTACGAGCTCCTTCTCCCCAAGGAGGAAGCCGCGCACCTCAGACGGGCCGCGAGCCCCTTCTACCCAGGAGGAAGCCGTGCACCTCAGACGGGCCATGAGCCCCTTCTCCCTTCAGATGGGCCGCAAGCCCCTTCTCCCCGGGAGGAAGCCGCACACCTCAGGTGGGCCACGAGCTCCTTCTCCTCCATGAGGAAGCCCAGCAGCACCTTGCTGGCGTAGCCAAAGGCCTTTTCGATCTGCTCCACGTACGCCCGCTCCTTCAGCGTGTAGATGACCTCTTTGGCCGCCGGACAAGTGACGTCATGACCACATTCTCTGACCACATTCAGGTATTTTCCTGGAAAGGGATGGAGAAAAGCACACTGCAACTTTTGCTGCACAAGTGACAAATCGCAGGCCTGAACCCGAGAGGCTGCAGTCCTAACACTGGCCAGAGATCAGGAACAGAACCAACTGGGAGAGAACAGTCCCAGAAACCACGGCCCCCCGCCCCGCCCCGAGCAGAGCAGCACAATACAGCCATCAGCCACCGAGCGCGCAACTTCCTGCGACCCCTCACCGCGGACTTTCCTCATCGAGGCCACGAGAATCACCTCAGAGAGCCAGACCCTGCACCACCCCCAGCCCTGCTCCCAGCCCAGCTCTCAGAACCAACGGCAGGGCCCTGGCTGGGGCCTCTCTCTAGGAGACTGTAACACGCGTGTCTCTACACAGGCTCCTGACCCACAAGGTGATCCGTAAAAGCACCGCCGGCCCAGCAGGGCCTGTGCCCTTCCCTGCTTTTCCTCTGCTGGCCTGTGATGCTGGGAGAAACACAACACGTGCGTCTGGTCTTGCTCCTGGTTCATCACTGAGCACCTAGAACCCTCTCACCCCACCTGAGTTCACACCCTCGAGGGGACTCCTGGCCGTCCCTGCAGACCTTCAGGAGGCAGGCCGGCGGCCGGAGGGACCACCCACATGGCAGGACAGCGAGCCCCTCGGCCCTTCCCCCGATACCTGGGGAGGAGAGGGGCTGGCGGGCAAGTTAGGGACCAACAGCCTCGAGAGGACCGGTCGTGCCCTGTCCTGGAACCAACGTGATCCCCTACAGGACGGGCTTGGAGAGCTTCTGGGCTGGTGAGCACGCCCACCTGCCAGGAGGGAGGGGCCTGGTGGCCCCCAGCTCCTCGGGGACAGACACACTCCCAAGTTCGGGACCCTCCAGACCTGCCCCACTGGCCTCTCCATCGGGCTGTTTGTCTGTGTCCATCACAACATCCTTCAGAGCAGACCAGCGTATCTGCTAAGTGAGGTCTCCCCAAGTCTGGGGGCCGTCACAGCAAATATGGAACCTGGGGAGGACGCCGGGACCCTGACTGGGGGCCACACTGGACATGCTCATGACGGGGATCTGCCGGGGCAGGCCTCGAGGGAGCCCTGATCCCTGGGCGCCACACTGGCCCGGCGGTTAAGTGTCAGAACCGAGTTCAGTGGGGTGGTCCCCTAGCTGGTGTCCACGGGGGCTGCTGGGCGCTGGCTGCTGTGTGGAGACCCAGGCGCCCGGGGAGCGCAGTGGTGGGGGCGCTGGCTGCTGTGTGGAAACCCAGGCGCCCGGGGAGCGCAGTGGTGGGGGCGCTGGCTGCTGTGTGGAGACGCAGGCGCGCGGGAGTGCGCGGGGCCCGGCGCTCACCCGTGCTCAGCACCTTGCCCGCCATCTTCTGCAGGAAGGACGGGATGTGTTTCTGCACCACGGTGTAGCGCTGCTCCCAGTACTTGTCGTTGTAGTCCTCCTGGATCTTCTCCTTGCGCAGCTCGTGCTCCTCCACCATGAACTCGCTGCAAGGCAGGGCGCGCGGTCCCAGGCGTGCAGGGGGCGGGGGTCCGCAGGGCCGCTACCCGCCCCGCGGCCCCCGCCCCACCTGTACGGGTCGTCGATGATGCCCCTGTAGATCCACTTCTCCAGGATCTCGAAGTAGGGCACGCTGGCGGCCGCGGTGAGGTAGAGACACAGCTCCTGCGCCTGGCCGTCGCCCGTGTAGCTGAAGCTCCGGTCGTGCAGGAGGCTCAGGGTCGCTCCCCCCACACACTCGCCTTTATCCACCGAGGTGGCTGCCGGGGAGAGGGCGGCGTTCAGTGCCGAGGGCCCCTGGCCACGCTGGGCGAGAGCCCACCTTCTCAGGGGACAGGTTCTCTTTCTGGGATAAATTCAAACTATGAAGCTGGGGTTTCTGGAAACTCCCAGAGTCTTTCTCTCGCAAATTTGTAAAACATAAAGCTACACAGCCTCTGACCGCTTGAAAAAGTCGAAGACAAGCACCTTGACCCAGAGGGTCCCTCCCACCAGGCCCTCACACCTAGGGAGGCCAGGATGTCCACAGTGCGCATGGCTGGCTGAATGTGGAACCAGAGCTTCTGCAGAGACAGCAGGCCCTGCCTCTGCAGCTGCTCCAGCTGCGTGACCAGGATCAGGTACTCCTTCAGCAGCGTTCTCATGGCGGCGGCCAGCGCGTGGTTCACCTGTCCGTACTCGAAGGAGGATTTCTCCTCGATGAACCTGAGAGGAAGGTGGCCCTGAGCGCGAGCAGCACGGGCTGCGTCTCGGGAGGGATGGCCCGAGGGCCTGTGGGTGCCACCTCCTGCGCTCCTCCCGGTCTGCTGGCCCCGCAGGGAGGCCGGCCTCTCCGCAGGAGGGCTCTGCGCGCGCTCCAGTCACTGCGGCAAGCCGGGTGCCTACCTGGTCACGGTGGAGTAGCTGGCGGCCACAGGCAGGATCCTGCTCACCAGCTCTCGGATGGACAGGTCCAGATTGGGGTCCACGAGGAAGGTTCGGCTCTGCCTCCCGGTGAGGGGTTGGGCCGTAATGTACCTGCCGTCCACACCCACCAGCACGTACAGCAGGTCCTCCACGACGGCCGCCTCCTGGGAGGCCAGAGGCAGCGTGCCTGTGGGTGGAGACACCAGTGGGCCTCGCCTCCAGAGCCCCACTCCACTGGCCTCTCTCCCCCACCACCCCCCTCTATGTAACTTCCTCTAGCACTGCGGATGTGAAAACCAAGGTGACCGCCTGGGTTAACTGATCCCATCAGGGAACCAAAGGTTGAGACTCCAAAACCACCACCAGCAGAGGCGCTGACCACCCGACAGGCAGGGACCACATGACGAGTCCGGAGCTGACGATCAGAGCCTTAAAGCAAGGAAAACCCTCCACACACAAATAACCGCTTCATCTTCAAAGTGACGTATACGTCTTGGGCTCACAACGCTCACAACCTGGTGAGGCTGGGTCGCTCAGAAGAAGGCCGGGACCAGGCTGTGCCGTGGGAGGGTCAAAGACGGGCGCCACGGTCACCACGTGGCCAGGAGGAGACACCAGGGAAGCTGGAGCCCGTCACGGATGTGGAAATCAGGAGAGGGACGTCAGAGAGCACACTGGGCCACAGCAGACCCCTCCTCACAGACGGGGTCCCCCAGAAAGGGGAAACTTGAGAGTTGGGAGCTCTGCCTGAGGCCCGAAGGCTGGGGTGGGGGCTGGGGAGAGGCGAGGGACAGAGCCATGTGCTGCTCAGACTCCAGGAAGCTGGCTGTGTCTGCAGGACCTGAGCCCGAGGCTCGGGGACCCAGCGGGAACCACACATGCGGCTAGAAACGGCAAGGCGCCTGTGCCCGTGGCCTCGGGAACAGGCCAGGAATTGTGGAGATGCGCGTCTACGCTGCCCAGCCATGGGCTGCATGGCCCAGACAAGCAGATGGAGCTGGAGGCTGGCGTGAGGAGGGACGGCCTGGTCATAGGCGAGGGGCATGCCTCTGCTGTAGGAAGGGACTCGGGCGGCAAAATGACTGTGAGGGGCACCACGTGGCTGGCGGGGGATGCCCAGCAGGGCTGCTGCACGCCACGCAAGGAGGCAGGGGCCCCCAGGAGAGGCTACGTCGGGGACAGCAGGGAGGATCGAGGATGACTGTGATGCTCACAGGCATCTTGGCACGGATGGCACTGGGGCCTGCGGTGCCAGGCCAGGGCGTGACGGAGGCCAGAAAGGTGACACAGGGCCCGTGGGACAGACGCCGATCTCGCCCCCAGAGCCCGCGCAGTGTGGCTGCTGGAGGGAAACGGGCAGGCCACCTGTCCTGGCCAAGTCCTCCCTGAAACAGTATCACACAAGGTGGCCTCAGGGGCCGCCCTCAGGCACAGCTCACCCCTACCAGCGGGCAGCACAGCAATCCCGCTACAAAGAAAGCCTGCCGCATCGAACCCCATGAGCCCGGCCGCCCTAAGAACCAGCGCCTGGCCGCCTCTGCTTCGCGGAGCCGCACCTCCCCTCAACCCGGCAAAGCCTCCCCAGAAGGCTCCAAGAGGCGCCTCACGCGGGCCTGGAACCTACTGCGTCTTCTAACTGATCCAAATGTGCAAATCAACACTCACAGAGTGCACGACCTCGGGAACAGCTTCCCTCAGGGGTTTTCCTACGGAACCTCTCTGGATCATGTTGAACGTGCAGCTGCCCCAGGAGGCAGGGCCCCAGGCTGCGTCATCAGAGCCCCCCCACCCCGCTTCTCGCCCTTGGATGTGGCCCCGGGGACCAGGCTCCATGAGTCCTGCCACACGAGACCCCTGCAGGGCAGGCTCCTCTAGCGCCTGTAAACGTGGCCGTGCCTCCCGCCTCCGTACACTGTGAGCAGAAGGGCAAGGCACAGCTCTTTGCCCCCAGGGGGTCAGGAGACGTGGGGGAGGGGCAGAGACACCCGCACGCCCCAGCGCCCCTTGGTGCTCGTGGCCGAGGCCATCGTCCTGATGGCAGACCCTGCAGGGACGTGACTCACTGTCGAGGAGGACGACCCTGGTGATCCCGCTGCCCCCAAGTCTGCCCAAGCCCCAAGACACACACGCTCCTGAGAGCCGGGCAGAAGCCAGCCCAGACACGGGCACATCACCATCCACCGGTGGGGGGCAGGATGCGGAGGCCAGGGGGTACCACGTGTTGCCACATGGCCGAGGGCAGCAGAGGGCCCAGGGGCGGCACGCCACCATCCACCCACCACCTCCAAGAAGACCAGCTTCCCTGTCCCAGTGAGGCCCCACTGTCCAAAGCTGTGCGTCACCTACCGATGGGCACAGCCATGTCTGTGCTCGAGCCTGAGCCGGTCAGGAAGTCCCCAAGCAGCGTGGGCCTCTCATACACCCACGCCGGGAAGACTGGGAGGTGCTGCCCTGAGTTTTTTTTGTTCTGCTTGTCTCGAAGCATCTTTCTCGTGAGTTCCAGAGACTGGCGGGGAGGTTTTTAAAGACAGAAAGAAAACACACACCTTTAGTACAAACACTTAAAGTTAACACACTCACTGTATGAAAAGACACATCCCTAAGCATGTGTGAGGAACAAACACATGTGGAAGCGAAACACACGTCAAAGCCCATCACGGTGATGGGGCCGGGGCCGAGGCAGCAGGGCCCAAGGGGAAGCAGGGGCCCCTCCAGCATGCAGGCCCCCAGACCCCTTAGCGCACCCTCACAGCCTCCCCTGGTCCTCGGTGCAGACGCGAGCTGCCAGCTGCGCAGAGTGCCCAGTGAGAGCTGGGCCAGAGAAGGGGTGCCCGCACCTGAGTGCCCTGGGCTGAAGCAGGGAGACATGGCCCTGCTGGCTCAGGCAGGGAGCAGTGGTCCCCAAGGGCGCCCCGCTTCCAGAAGCACCGGCGGGGAGGGTACTGGGGCGGGCAGAGCTGTGAGGAGCCACAAGGTGCTGGACACAGAACGTGCCCAACCGGCATGGACCTGCGGCTCAGACCTCAGGGTGTGGTTCTGAGGGGCTCGAAGGCCCAGAAACAAGATGGGGGGAGACACCCGGAGAGCCGATTGGGGCCAGGGCCAGGGTCGGAGGAGCAGTGAGAAAGGAAGACAGCACCACCGCACACCAGCTGCCCACGTCCCCGAGGGGGCAGAGCCGGGCCCGTGCTGGCCGAGCCCGCAGTGCAGGGGGCAGCAGACGCCCCCACCCCCAGGGCAGACCAGAACCTCTCGCCCGGGGCCCAGGACCCCATCCCAGGGCCGGTGCCCCCAGACCAGAACCTCTCGCCCGGGGCCCAGGACCCCATCCCAGGGCCGGTGCCCCCAGACCAGAA
>NW_024070198.1:50175947-50206367 GCF_014754425.2 Oryx dammah
CCCGGGGCCCAGGACCCCATCCCAGGGCCGGTGCCCCCAGGCCAGTCTCCACAGGCCAACACCGTGGCCACCTGCTCACCTGCTGCCATGTGGGGCCCGTGGCCACGCTCCCCAGCTGCTTCCTCAGCTCCTCTAGCTCCTGCATGGAGATCTTGGAGGCGGTGGCAGGGGCGCCGAAGCTGGCGGTGCTGCTGGCCGCAGCGCTGGCCGCAAGCTCTGCTCTCTCCCTGGCGTTCTGCTGCAGGTACTGCAAGGTCTGCAAGCACGGGGCCCCGGCGTCACGCTGGCCGCACCCAGCCGCCCCGCCGCCCTCCCGCAGCTCGGCCTGCGGGTCCTCGAGCTGCAGCCTGGTCGCCTCGGGCTGAACACCACGAGCTGCCACGTCCCCAGGTCACCGGACAGGACCCCACACCCACTTCCCATGGCTCGGCCTGTCCTCCGCAGGTGGCTGGCCTCCCTTGCTGTGCGAGACCACATCCCTTCAAGGGTCCCGGCATGGGGCTACCGGGTGCCCCTGAACAGACCCTGGGCCTCGTGACTCGAGAGAAAGCGCTGACCAGCCCCACACACCCTGGGGCCACAGCTCACACTCTTCACGTGCACGTCTCAGTGTCACAAGTAACACACGCTCAACTTAAGAGGTGAAGACAGACTAGACAACGGAGGACACAGCCCCTCAGCCCCAGAGGTCACCGGTAACACCCCTTGTGCTTGTCACCATCAGGACCCACGTCCGCTCGGGGGCATGTGAGTTATCTCGGTGCCGCGGGCCTGAGGCTGAGGGTCAACAAGGGGCCAGCACCAGGGAACAGGAGAGAACATGGGCCAGGCAGGCCACCGCCCACCCGGCCCCAAGCCCGGCACACACCTCCCTGTCCTCCGTGAGCTTCGACAGCAGGTACACCAGGGGGTCCAGGTTCCTCGTGTTCTTAGATTTCAGTTCATCGTATTTCTTCAGAAAGTCCTCAGGAGTACGAGAAAATTCTGCTATTTTAACCTCAAAAGCACATTCAGAGTGATTTAGAGACTGTAACCAGGAACTTTACAAGGCTGTGCAATAACTAACCTCCCCCCCGCAAAAAAACCAGGATGAAGTCAGGGAGATGAAATAGTCATCCATCTCTGAAACAGAACTGAGAAACCACCTGTCAGACTTGCCCTCATCTCCTCCGTGGCTCCCTCGCTTCATCCTCCTAAGTGACTCACAGCCTCGTGGTTCTGTTAGTAGGTTATGCATTCGTTCTTTACATTCAACTTTATCCCCTCTGGAACTCATCACTACACACAGGTGCAGGACTTATGTGTTCTCACTGATCAATATGCCCCCCTTTATAATAAAGTAGATGTAACCGTGTGTTTTCAAACTCTGTTCTACTCAGTTAAGTTTTCTGAGTTATCCTTGTATCGTCGTTAGGCTGGCAGAGTAAACGAGCTCTCACACTGTTCTGCTTTAAATATTCGTACTTCCTTACTCGGCTGCTCAGTCTTAGCTGAGGCAGGCGGAATCTTTAGTCCTGGCCTGCGGGACCCAGTTCCCTCACCAGGGATTGGACTCCTGGCACTGGGAGTGCAGAGTCTTAGCCACTGGACCACCAGGAAAGTTCCCACGGTGTTTTTAAAATAGACTTCAATAATGTCTTTTACAGAAAACCTATGGTTTTAAATTGCACAGTATTTCAATTTTTAAAAATCCACTTTAAAATGATTTCACCGTGGCTAAAGCTGGGAGCTTGCTTTTCCACCCAGAAGAGAATCTGTGCCGTGACGTGAACAGATACCAGGACCATCTGGCCCTCCAGACGGAGGTCAGGCTGCCAGCTTAGCACTCTCCAGGCCTCCACTCACTCGTCAGCGCACCTGGTGGGTAGAGGGGCCACGAGGAGCCGCCGGAGCAGAGCTGGGCAGAAACCCGGTCCACAGAGAGTGTCCAACATCAGACAGGCACCACTGAGGGCACCCAGAGAGGAAAGTGAATCTGTGCCCCACACAGCAGGGGGGGCGGGACCACCTCAGCCAGCCCAGCCCTGGAAGACGGGACCACCTCACCCAGCCCAGCCCTGGGGGGCGGGACCACCTCAGCCAGCCCAGCCCGGGAAGATGGGACCACCTCAGCCCACACAGCCCTGGGGGGCGGGACCATCTCACCCAGCCCAGCACCGGGAAGATGGGACCACCTCAGCCAGCCCAGCACTGGGGGGCGGGACCACCTCACCCAGCCCAGCACTGGGGGGCGGGACCACCTCAGCCCACACAGCCCTGCAGGGCGGGACCGTCTCACCCAGCCCAGCACTGGGGGGCGGGACCACCTCACCCCACACAGCCCTGGGGGTTGGGACCACCTCGCCCAGCGCAGCACTGGTGCGACACTCACCTTGGCACTGTGTGCAGACACCGTGGTTGTGACATACGGGGTCCTGTTCTTCTGCAGCAGGTCGATGTAGACCTCGGCACCATCCCCTCCGTGCACCCGCAGTAGGCTGAGCAGCTCATTGACATCGTGGTGAATCCGAAATTCACTCATGATTTTGGCTCTGAGACATCACAACGTGTTCCCCTAGAGGTAAGAGACAAGCCATTTAGAAAAACAAATCCCTACATATAAAGAAAGTTGAAAGCAATCAAATTTGGCCAATGTCCGGTCTTGAGAAGCCAAACTGTCACATGAGCCAGCCTGCAGGCCCACAGCGTCCCTGCAGACCCCACCAGAGCCGGCACTGACCAGCCTGCGGGGCCCACAGCGTCCCCAGGCAGACCCCACCACAGCCGGCACTGACCAGCCTGCGGGGCCCACAGCTTCCCCGGGCAGACCCCACTACAGCCAGCACTGACCAGCCTGGTGGGCCTACAGCTTCCCCAGGCAGACCCCACCACAGCCGGCATTGACCAGCCTGCGGGGCCCCTTCCTGGGGAGGCCCTTCCACGCCCCTGCTGGTGGGGGCTGTCTCAGTGGGCAGCTCTGGGGGAATCGGAGCCCTGACTCAGAGCCTCGGCAACTGCGGCCAGTGTCTGGGCTGCTCCCCTGCTGGGGGCTGGCACACACACGGAGAGCAGGTGCGGGCTAAAGGCCTGGGCCCCCTTCCTCTGGGTGGCTCCAGCCTCACACGGCCCTGGGCCAGCGCGGAGCTGCTCCCTCAGCTGGCAGCCAGCACTTTCTGGCCCCAGCTGCACAGACACAGCGGCCCCTGCCCTTCAGGGGTCCTGATCACACAGGGAGCTCGGCACATGCCACTTCCCATCCTGGCTCCCGCCGCGAGGCCCCAGCTGCTGCTCTGGTAACCAAGATGCTGCCTCTGCTCGCCCAGGCCAGTTATTCACATCCACCACGCACTGTAGCTGGGTGGGCTTCCCCTTCAGTCCCACCTGCCCTGTCAACCAGATGTCCGAACGTCTCCTCACTGGATATATAACCTTCCAGGCCAAAACGGTAAATGAGATACCGCCAAGCAGACAGTAGTGGCCTGCATGGGGGCTTCTGTTCTCCCACTGATGATCGGTCCAGTTAGCCATTATTATTAACACTAAGACAACAACGGACAACTAGATTCAAAAAACAAACACGAGCAGCCTTTACGTGCTTCACATAAACGTTTGGACATACCTACGCAGGATTCATAATTTGGGATCATGTACCACAGGAGACCCTGGGAAATTACAGGCAAGGTTATTTCTGATTTTTATGAGGAGGTCTTTCAACAGATCCTCAAAGGCTCCGTGATCCTAAGATTAGAACCACGGTGCCAAGAGCTCCAGTGAAGACAAGCTATGAGTGAAACATCAGCTGGGGAAGCCTCAGCACACATGCCCACAGTGTGAATGTGGACTTGTAACCACACAGAGAGACTCTAACCCCAAGTGACGGAAAACAAGCTCCTAGTACACGAACATCAGCCGTCGAACACAGACATCCAACACCGGCCAGAGGCAAGTAACTCCAGACGAGAAAGCCAACAGCAAGAGTGAGCTGGCACGTAAGTCTCCAGCACCTGTACTTTTCACATCAGGAGGCGCTCACAGGACCACGGTCATGGGCATGAGGCGTGGCGGGGCAGGGGCTGAGGCTGAACCCTGACTTGGGGCTTCCAGGCTGTAGGACCCTGGACAAAAAGCTTGCCCTCTGTAGGCTTCTTCCGAAAGAGAGTGAGTACTAGACCCTACTCAGGAAGCTGTCGTGGAGATACAATATGGCACCTAAGAGTCTGCACTGTCGCTATCAAAGGAGCAGGAGTGAACACCGCTGCTGCTGCACATGGCCGATCACTGGAAACGGCTGTTAACCTGAGGAAAAGAGAACCGGCCGGGAGGCAGGGCCAGCACCCTAAACCACGGCAACCTCGCAACCAGTCACAGAGGGCAGGGAGGCGGCGCTGGAGATGACAAGCAAACCAGAAAAGACACAGAGCTCTCACGGGGCCTGTGCAGTTCCAAGGGCTTTACCCACATTCTAAGAGGCTCCCGAGGACGGGGGGTGTCCCGCAATAGCTGGCCCGAGGACCACTTTGGACACGCGGGTGGCAAGAACACTGCATTTGCCCGCGGAAGAGACGCAAGCGGGTGGACAGGGCTGCTGAGAAAAAAGCTCACGGAAGCAAACGTTTATGTAAAAACTACCTTCGTGAAACCCCACACCTGCAGGAGAAAAGAGCAGACGTCCTACATCACAAGTACTGACACTCCCAGGAGCCTGGGCTGGGGAACAGCTCCCGCGAGCTCTGCGGCTCTCACCGGCGGGCAGCACCGCCCTGAGAGGGCTTCCGGCTGCGGCCTCGCTGGAAGGGCGCTCCTGATACGCCCTGGGCAAGAGGCCGGGGGGCCAGACACCGACCGAGCCCCCTGCACAGCGCGGCAGCGCCCCGCTCGACAGCGCTCTGAGGACCATCGAGCTCATCTTGCTGACGCTCCCGAGTGCTTCTCCCTGCTGGCCGCCGCCAACGGACCCACAGACCCCGGCGACAGAGGCTGGGCTGCCGGGCGCAGCAGAGCGACACAGCGAACCGTGGATCTCCCGGAGACCACTCGGGCTCCGTCCCGGAGACAAGGCCGGCGCGGAGGCCGCGGCAGCCCTTCACGCGGGAGGCGCGGCGGGGAGCAAGCGCTACGGCGCCGAGGGCCGGAAGGAGCCTGCGGTGCTCGGGGCCGGGAAAGGGGCCCGAGCCACCCGCGGGAGGGCCGCCCCGAGGCCGACTCACCGCAGCAGCGCGCCGAAGCCCGAGCCCGAGCGCGCCAAGCCCGCCGCACTTCCCGCGGCGGCGGCGGAAGTGCCGCGTGACGTCACGTCCGGCCCCGCCCCCGCCGGCTCGCGGACGGTGGCCCGCAGGCCGTGCGGCCGCCGGCGCGCAGGGCGATGCAGTTGCCGCCCGCGCTGCACGCCCGCCTGGCGGGGGCCCCTGGGGCGGCCGCGCCGCTGCCCGTGCGGCGGGACTCCCTGGCCGGGAACGCGCCCTTCCGCTTCGCGGCGCGCCAGGTCCGCTTCCCGCGAGAGCACGAGTTCTTCGAGGTGCGTGTGCCGAGGAAAGCGAAGGCGGTTGCGGGTGGGGGCGGAGCGGATCCCAGGTGGGCGGGGCCAATGCTCGGGGCGGGGCCCGGGCCCTGGGGGGCGGGGCCCGGGTCCTGGGGGCGCGGGCGGGCTGGGGTGCGAGCCCGCAGAGCTGTCTTCCGCAGGACGGGGACGTGCAGAGGCACCTCTACCTCCAGGATGTGATAACGCAGGTGGCTGCGGAGCCGGAGAGGCCCAGGTGAGCGCTGTGGCCCAGCTCAGGGCCCTTCTTGCCCACTCCTCACCCCTCCCTCTGCTCGCCCCGCCCTGGTGTCTGCCGGGACCACCGACGAAGCCAGCATGGCTGGCCTGTCCACCAGCTTGCTTGTCCGTGAAGATGTATTTGTCATGAAGGCAGGGCTTGAGATGGCAAGAGAAGAGCCGAAGCTTTATCGGCTTTATCCGAAGCCACTTAAGGGGAGTGGTGACAGGGAGCCTGACGTCCTGTCCTCCGAGGAATCGCATCCCCACCAGGCGTTTTTCTGCCAGGGTGCCTGAGTTCACTTGTCAGGTGGCCGGCTGCTGCCAGGCGTTTGACGCCCTGGAGAACTACGAGCACCACTACCACACTCTGCACGGAAACGTCTGCTCCTACTGCAAGCGGGCCTTCCCCTCCGGTCACCTGCTGGACACCCACATCCAGGAGTGGCACGACTCCCTGTTCCAGATCCTGGCTGAGCGGCAGGACATGGTGAGTGGTGCCCGCCCACTGAGGCCAAGGGCAGCCATCGCGGGGCTTGTCCCCGAGCCGTGTGCCTCATGGTGCTGGAGCCTGGGGTCCAGACTGAGTGAGGCAGGGTCCCAGGGTCAGGGTGGTGACACCGTTTCTGCTGTAGTACCGGTGCCTGGTGGAGGGCTGCGTGGAGAAGTTCAGGACCAGCAGAGACCGGAAGCAGCACCTGGTGGCTCATCACCTCTACCCTGCAGACTTCCGCTTTGACAAACCGAGGAAGGGCAGCCGGTGCGTGTTGCTCGAGGAAGCCGCCCGCTGAGCCCAGCAGGCCTGGGAGCGAGCGGGCGCCCTCGGGCAGCACCCGTCACCCAGTGTCGCAGGCGGCTGTGCGTTAACCCTGTGAGGCAGGGGCTACTAACCGAGAGGGTGGAGCAGGTGGAGGTGGTTTTGTACGTGGCCAGTCTGTCTGCAAGGAGGACAAGAAGGCGGTGAGCTGCCTTCCTGGGTCTGTGTAGCCGGTGACTGGGGTGCCGGCACGGGGTCTGCTGGGGGTCCCTCTGCGCTCACACTTCGCCTCTGCCCCCTCCCCCCCATCACCCCTCCTCCATCCTCACATGGACCTTGGGGGATTTGTCCCAGGCCATGAGCCATTTCCCGCACATGGAGCCCTTTGGCTTTTTATTTGTCCCATCAGTATTTTCCAAGCTTGGCGACAGAGCTGTGTGATATCGCTCAGCATGCGCTGTGGGAAGTGTCCCGGGAACTGCCCCACAGTTCGTGTTTTCTTTGCCTCTTCATTAACTCATCTTCTCGGGGAAGCTTTGTAACCATCTAAAGATTGCATTGATTGAAATCGTTTTAGACTAAATTGTTATCCCCAGTTAGGACTTTGCTGTTCAAAGTAGAATAATCAGGAGAACCCACTTCAATATGGGAGATTTTTCTAAGACCTTGAATATAACATAACTCCTTCCTTTCCAAGGAATCATTTTAAGGAGAAAAAAATCACGCAGTGCTGGACTGAGACAGTGGTGTTAAGGAGGAGAAGCTCAGGATCGTGTGACTGGTTTTAGTGAACTTCTCACCTAATTGTTGTGGAAAGATGCTTGGTAACATTGATAGTCACTCACCACATAACACCATAAAGGTAGTAGTTTAAAGACAAAGTGTGACTGTTATACCTAAATTCATAAAACGTGGTGTATGTCATATTAACAGTCACCTCTGTTTGTCCTGAAATTCCAGTAGCCTGGAATTACTCTGACAAAACAGCCATAAACAGCCAAAACAGCTTTGCGAGTTCAGCCCTGGGGGAAGGTGGGGCTGCAGGAGCTGACCCCAGGAGAGTGCTCAGCCTCTGTCTTCCCCAGCCCAGCCTCGCAGGTGTCGACAGAAGCCACGGGGGAGGACCGGGCACCCTCTGAAGGAGAGGCCATGGAAGTCTGCTCCGAGCATGCAGAGGCCCACCTAGAATCTCCAAGAGAGAGGCGGGTCTACGGCCACAGGTCAGTACCTGGCCCCTTTCTGAACCAGGTTCTGAACTTGTGCTTCTGGAGAATTCTGGGTTTGACGCTGAGCGTCCCCACTGAGAGGAGCCGCGCTGGGTTGGAGTGTTGGCTTCTGGGGGAGATGAAAAGCCTGACCACCCGCTGCCCTCGGGTGACCTGGAGTGCTGGGAGCACAGCCTCCTCTGACTGTGGTCTAGGTGGGGATGGAAAGACGCAGGATGCGACTGCCCAGGTCGCAACCTGCCACCTGTCTTTCTACTGCTAATGGTGTTTTTGTTGGATTAATTTGATTTCAAGTCTAATTTGGGGGTCAATGTTGGAGAAATGGAAAAAACGACCAACAGGCCCACCCTGTCTGAGGGAGGATCTGGAGGCCCTCTGCGGCCTGCTCGCGGGTGTGGTCACTCTGGCCTGAGAGTGAGCCGGACCGGTGGGAGAGCAGGGCGGCGGGCTCAGGCCCCATGGGGGGCGGGCACGGGGCGGAGCGCGGCTGCGGTGGCCTTGCTGGACGCAGGGAGTGCCCACCTGAAGAGCCCGTGGCTGCCCTGTGGTCTGCTGGGGAGGAGGGAGCATTGGCACGCAAGTCAGGCCCCAGGAGACTGCTGCTGCGTTGAGCCATCTGTGGGCAAAACCACAGCGGTTTCATGTGGACAATATTCCGTTTCAGGGTACCGTCGACCATCTGTTTTGGGCAGGGTGCCTCTCGAGGATTTAAAAGCACCAAGAAGAGGAGCAAGCGCCCGTGATGGCGGAGCCCGGCCCCCCGCCCTGCTCGTCCCTGGCCGTGAATAGCCAGCTGACGGGCCGTGGGGCCTGCGCGGGTTCTGGGTAGGGACCCCTTGTGGGTGACCGGGGTTTGGGGAGCAGCCGCCACCCCGCACAACGCCCTTTGGAGACACGTGGCGTAAACAGTTTCCCTTGAGTGCTGTAGATAGTTGAGACGCGTGGAGTAAAGGGCCTTCGTTCACATGGAGTAAATGGCCATCCTTCTGTGCTGGGTGACAGGATTTCGTCCTCGGTGGCCACTTCTCAGAGGGGGCGACGGGGTGACAGGCCCCTGGGGGCTCTTCCTAGTTTGGGGGAGATGCCCGCGGCCCTGGTGCCCGTGCTCGCGGGAGACTCCGCCTTGGGCGGGGCTGCGAGGCCTGCGGAGCCAGAGGGCCGTGGCCGGGCGGCGGCGGGGCCCAGGCGGGCGGCCCGGCCCGGTTTGGCGATGCAGGCCCGCCACGCTGGGCTTGGGAGCCGGGCCCGTCCCCCTGCGGGGCCCGCTGGGCGCTTGGGCCTGGGGCCTGGCCGGGTCAGCGGGCGCTGGTCTCGGGCCCCTCTGAGCCCCGGCAGAGCCGCGGTCGTCTCCTCCGCGCTGTTCCCAGCAGCGCCGAGGCCGCTCAGCACCCCGCCTGCCCCGCGGGGCTGTTGTGCACCTGGGCTGCTCTCTCTTCAGACGGCCCCTCTGGCCCGTTCTCGGCTCCTGCTCCTTCTGGACGCCCTCACTCTGCCCTCCAGCAGCCCTGTCCCTGCCCGGCCTTGGCTGCATTCCGGGTAGTTGCTGGAGACCCATCTTTCGGTTCCTTAATTTTCCTATCAGCTGTATCAGGTGTGCTTTTGAACTCATTCACAGGATTTAATTTCCAAAGTTATGATTTTCAGTTCTTTTAAGTGCTACATTGCTTTTCTAATTTGCTGGACTTTCACAGCTTTTATTAATCTTATCTTCTCTTTCTTAACATAGTAACCCTATTGTACTCTCTGACTGATAACACCAATATCTGAAGTCTGTGGCTCTGATCCCGCTATCGTTTTTTCTGTTGCCTCACTCATGCTGCCTTCTTTCCTGGGAAATTTTATGATATTTGGCTGTGAGTTTTTATTTCTTGGAATTTACCACTGGAGTTTCTCTGACATGTCTAGGTTCTAGCTGAAGAAATGAGTATTTGTTTCTGCCATATGACTGCAGATCTGATCTAGGACCACTTTAAAATAAAGTATTAGAAAAATAGATTGTTAAAAATTGTTAGGTATGAATCTCCACCCCAGTTCACTTTTGCATCCGTGCCCTTTCTGTGTTGCCTTTATACAAGCCTAGCCAAAGCAGAACAGCTGAGGGATAGAAACTGACCCCTCATTTCACTCACAGAAAGAGAAATAGAAATAAAAATACAGAGACCCATTCTTCTGCATCCAGTTGACAAAACCCAAAGGTTAGATGGCACACCCTTCTGTGTGTGAAGTGGGGGCACCGTCATCTCACATGTGGCCAGTGGGGGTGCTGCGTGCTGCAGCCCCCTCGGAAGGGGGATTTACCAATACCCAAGTCGCTTCTGCACGTGCCTTTGACCTAGCAGTCCCACTTTTAGGACTACATTCTGAACCCACATTGCAATACTTCGAAAGATTTACGCAAAAGGCAGTTTATTCAGTGAAATTCTTAACAACAACTCAAATGTCCCAATTACCAAATGACCTGAGTAGTTTCGAGAACTGAAATTTTTTGGCTTGGGGAAAAGATTTAGGAGCATTGAAGTTAAAAACCCATAGTCCTAAAAAAAAAAAAACCCCATAGTCCTGAACTTGAATTAGAAGTATTGTCATAATGCATATACCATGTTTACTAAACCTACAACTTTACTGAAAGCCCAGATTAGTCTTTTGAGATCAAGGAAGCTATTGAGGAATACCAAGCTTGGGCTCAGGAGGCATCCCAGAAAGGTGCTGCTGGTCGAGGGCAAGACAGCTGGTGTGGGCAGAACAAGAACTACAACCCGAAGAAATACATGGAATATACTTACACCCGTGAGTTCATAATGTCTTTTTAAAGACAAAACACGCTTCCCCTGCAGAGCCCCTGCCCCAGGGGCTGCAGCTGAGGACTCAAGGCTTCCTCCTCCGGCTCCTGCAAGGAGCAGGCCCAGTGCCTGCCTAACTGGGGGTGAGGCCGCCTGAGCACAGGGTGCCCTTCTGCCCAGCCCCTGCTTGGTGGGCAGGCTCCACCCTGGCGCCACGAGGGTGCTGGGCTGCTGGTCACTTCCCCAGCTGTGGGGCAGTGGTTCTTGCCGGGAGAGATGGCGGAGAGGACCCCAGGCCGGCTCCCCACTGCCCAGCTCCTGGAGCAGGGGTGTCACGGAAACGTCGGCCATTGTCTCCCCGCCGGCTCCAGAGTCATAGCTCGGAGACTGGGGCGCAGAGGGGTGAGCAAGTCAGCGCAATAGATCGCTCCTAATCTCTTCCCAGAGGACTGACTGTTTGCAACAGACTGTGGGGAAGTTCAAGCCCAAGTTCTCAAGTTTCATGAGGCGGTGGTGTCCACTCAGGAGGAGAGTCGAGATAAGGCTAAGCTGGAGGCTGGTTCACAGGAGGGAACCAGGAAATAAAACCAGGGGCGCCCTCGTGGGGTGGGAACGTGAAATGCCAATGCAGAAAAGATTGTGTCAGATATCGCATATTAATGCATACATATGGAATCCAGAAAAATGGTACAGATGAACCTCTCTCCAGGGCAGAAAAAGACACAGACGGAGAGAACAGGCTTACGGGAATGGGGGGAAGGAGAGGGCATGACGAGTTGAGAAAGTAGCTTTGACTTACACACACTGCGATGTGTAAAAGCCAGCGAGAAGCTGCTGTATAGCACAGAGAGCTCAGTCTGTGCTCCGCGATGACCAAGAGGGGCGGGGCAGGGAGGCGCAAGAGGGAGGGGGTATGTGTGTGCTCAGAGCTGACTCACTGTTGCTGTGCAGCAGAAACTACCAGCATTATGAAGTGATGATACTCCAGTTTAAAAAGAAAGACTGTCAGACAGGCCGGAACTGGACTGGGTAAGTTGTAGAGGAATTTATGCCCAGGGGGTTGTTGAAATCAGTAGAGCGATCAGCTGGCAATTCAGTTCAGTTCAGTCGCTCAGTTGTGTCCAACTCTTCGCGACCCCATGGACTGCAGCACGCCATTCTTCCCTGTTCATCACCAGCTCCCGGGGCTCAAACTCACGTGCATAGTGTTGGTGATACAATCCAACGACCTCATGCTGTCGTCCCCTTTCATCCTGCCTTCTATCTTTCCCAGCATCAGGGTCTTTTTCTATGACTTAGCTCTTCACATCGGGTGGCCAAAGTATTGGAGTTTCAGCTTCAGCATCAGTCCTTCCAATGAATATTCAGGACGGATTTCATTTACCATTGACTGGTTTGATCTCCTTGCAGGCCAAGGGACTCAAGTCTTCTCCAACACCACAGTTCAAAAGCATCAATTCTTTGGCACTCAGCCTTCTTTATGGTCCAACTCTCACATCCCTACATGACTGGAAAAACCATAGCTTTGACTAGACGGACCTTTGTCAGCAAAGTGATGTCTCTGCTTTTTAATATGCTGTCTAGGTTTTCATAGTTTTTCTTCCAAGGAGCAAGCATCCTTTAATGTCATGGCTGCAGTCACCATCAGCAGTGATTTTGGAGCCCCCAAAAATAAAGACTGTCACTGTTTCCCCATCTATTTGCCATGAAGTGATGGGACCGGATGCCATGATCTTCGTTTTTTGAATGTTGAACTTTAAGCCAGCTTTTTCACTCTCCTCTTTCACCTTCATCAAGAGGCTTTTTAGTTCCTCTTCACTTTCTGCCATAAGGGTGATGTCATCTGCATATCTGAGGTTATTGATATTTCTCCCAGTGATCTTGATTCCAGCTTGTGCTTCATCCAGCCCAGCGTTTCGCATAATGTACTCTGCATATAAGTTAAATAAGCCAGGTGACAATATACATCCTTGATGTACTCTTCTCCCAGTTTGGAACCAGTCTGTTGTTCCATGTCTGGTTCTGACTGTTGCTTCTTGACCTGCGTACAGATTTCTCAGGAGGCAGGTCAGGTGGTCTGGTATTCCCGTCTCTTGAAGAATTTTCCACAGTTTGTTGTGATCCACACAGTCAAAGGCTTTGACATAGTCAATAAAGCAGAAGTAGATGTTTTCTCAACAACAGAATGGGAAAGACTAGAGATCTCTTCAAGAAAATTAGAGATACCAAGGGAACATTTCATGCAAAGATGGGCTCGATAAAGGACAGAAATGGTCTGGACGTAACAGAAGCAGAAGATATTAAGAAGAGATGGCAAGAATACACAGAAGAACTATACAAAAAAGATCTTCACGACCCAGATAATCATGATGGTGTGCTCATTCACCTAGAGCCAGACATCCTGGAGTGTGAGGTCAAGTGAACCTTAGGAAGCCTCACTACGAACAAAGCTAGTGGAGGTGATGGAATTCCAGTTGAGCTGTTTCAAATCCTGAAAGACGATACTGTGAAAGTGCTGCACTCAATATGCCAGCAAATTTGGGAAACTCAGCAGTGGCCACAGGACTGGAAAAGTTCAGTGTTCACTCCAATCCCAAAGAAAGGCAATGCCAAAGAATGCTCAAACTACCGCACAACTGCAGTCATCTCACATGCTAGTAAAGTAATGCTTAAAGTTCTCCAAGCCAGGCTTCAGCAATACATGAACCGTGAACTTCCAGATGTTCAAGTTGGTTTTAGAAAAGGCAGAGGAACCAGAGATCAAATCGCCAACATCTGCTGGATCATGGAAAAAGCAAGAGAGTTCCAGAAAAACATCTATTTCAGCAATTAGTGGAGTTTAACAGTGTGCTGTGGCCCCAGGGCTGTGTCTTCCTCAGCACAGCACTCACCACTGCGGGGGTTGGGGGTGGCAGGGTGTGTGTGCAGCAGACAGTCTTCACTGAAATAATCCAACCAGTCACCAGAAAAATAATAAGGCCCAGGTGAATAACCTCAGGTATGCAGATGACACCACCCTATGGTGGAAAGCAAAGAGGAAGTAAAAAGCCTCTTGATGAAAGTGAAAGAGGAGAGCGAAAAAGTTGGCTTAAAGCTCAACATATAGGAAACTAAGATCATGGCATCTGGTCCCATCACTTCATGGGAAATAGATGGAGAAACAGTGTCAGACTTTATTTTGGGGGGGCTCTAAAATCACTGCAGACGGTGATTGCAGCCATTAAATAAAGACGCTTACTCCTTCGAAGAAAAGTTATGACCAACCTAGATAGCATATTAAAAAGCAGAGATATTACAACAAAGGTCTGTCTAGTCAAGGCTATGGTTTTTCCAGTGGTCATGTATGGATGTGAGAGTTGGACTGTGAAGAAAGCTGAGTGCCAAAAAAAACTGATGCTTTTGAGCTGTGGTGTTGGAGAAGACTCTTGAGAGTCCCTTGGACTGTGAGGAGATCCAACCAGTCCATCCTAAAGGGGACCAGTCCTGGTTGTTCATTGGAAGGACTGATGCTGCGGCTGAAACTCCAATACTTTGGCCACCTCACGTGAAGAGCTGACTCATTGGAAAAGACCTTGATGTTGGGAGGGATTGGGGGCAGGAGGAGAAGGGGACGACAGAGGATGAGATGGCTGGATGGCATCACCAACTCGATGCACATGAGTTTGAATGAACTCCAGGAGTTGGTGATGGACAGGGAGGCCTGGTGTGCTGCGATTCATGGGGTCACAAAGAGTCGGACACGACTGAGCTGAACTGAACTGATACCACTCTAATGACAGAAAATGAAGAGGAACTAAAGAGCATTTGATGAGGGTGAAATAGAGTGAAAAGGCTGGCTTAAAATTCAGTGTTAAAGAAACGAAGATCCTGGCGTCCGGTCCCATCACTTCTGGGCAAATACATAGGGCAGCAGTGGACACAGTGACAGGTCTTATTTTCCTGGCTCCAAAGTCACTGCTGACAGGCACTGCAGCCATGAAATTAAAAGGTGCTTTATCTGTGGAGGAAAAGCTATGACAAACCTAGACAGCATATTGAAAAGCAGAGACATCACGTTACTGACAAAGATCTGTCTAGTCAAAGCGATGGTTTTTCCAGGAGTCATGGATGCATGTGAGAGCTGGATGATAAATGAGGCTGAGCGCCAAAGAACTGAGACACTCGGACTGTGGTGCTGGAGAAGACTCTTGAGAGTCCCTTGGACAGCAAGGAGTTCAAACTAGTCAATCCCAAAGGAAGTCAACCCTGAATATTCACTGGAAGGACTGATACTGAAGCTGAAACTCCAACACTTTGGCCACCTGATGGGAAGAGCCAACTCATTAGAAAAGACCCTGATGCTGGGAAAGATTAAGGGTAAGAGGAAAAGGAAACAGAGGACGAGATGGTTGGATGGCATCACCCACTTAATGGACATGAGTTTGAGGAATCTCCGGGAGATAGTGAAGGACAGGGAAGCTTGTGTGCTGCAGTTCATGGGGTCGCAAAGATTTGTATGCAACTTAGTGACTGAGGCTAATACCATGAAAGCTACAGAACACTGTTCAGATAAATAAGAGCTAAAGAGTTAGAAACACATCTCATGCGTGATTCACTTAACATTGTTAAAATGGCCGTACTCCCTAAAATAAATGCAGTCTCTATCAGAGACCCAGTGGACTTCTTTGCAGAAACTGATAATCTGATTCCACAATTCATATGGGATTGCAGGGACCCCAGAGTAGGCCATTCTTGTTCTTGGAAGAAGAGCAAAATAGGAAGGTTTCAAAATTTACTACAAAAAAAAAAGAAAAACGTCCTGCAAAGCAACAGTAATGGACTCTGGTGCTGGCAGAGGATAAATATACGGATCAGTGGGATAGAGCTGAAGGTCCGGAATAACCCCACACACCTGTGGTCAAGCGACATTCGAGGCCATGCAAAGACAATGGAGACGAGAGTCGTCTTTTCAACAAATGGTGCTGGGAGTTGGGTAACCACATGCAAAAGCATCAAGTTGGATACTTACCTCACAGAATATGAAAAAATGGTCAAACGTCTAAATGTAAGAAATATAACCGTAAAACACTTAGGTAAAAACCAGAGTGAATCTTCATGATTGTGGATTTGGCAAAAGATTCTTAAGTATGACGCCACAAGCAGCAGCGAGGGCTTCCCTGGCGATCCGGTGGCTAAAGGCGCCCTGCTCCCAGTGCAGGGCGCCCCGGGCTGGTCCTGCAACTCAGAGCTTGCATGCCACGGCTAGAAATCCCACAGGCTGCAACTAGAGACCCTGCAACCAAAATCCAGCCCAGCCAAATCAATTGTTTTTAAGTGCAAGCAACAAAATTAAACATAGCTACAATGGATTTAATCAAATTAAAATATTTTGTACTTCAAAGGACACTGTCAAGAAAGTGGAAAAACAACCCACATAATGGAAGAAAATATTTGCAAATTCTGTGTCTGATGAGGATTTAATATCCTCAGTACATAAAGAATGCTCATAAATGCTCGACACAAAAGAAAACCCAACTGAAAACTAGGCAAAGGACTTAAGCGGATGTTTTTCTAAAGAAAATACATAAATGGCAAATGAGCACATGAGAAGATGGCGTCGCTGCAAACAGACCAAAGCCTGAGGCTTCACGTGCACTCGGCTGGCTGCAATCAAAATGGCAGATAGAAGCCAGTGTTGGACATGATAGGGAGAAACTGGACTTTCCGCGGTAACTTACCATGTTAACAAATCAAGGGGGACGAAACTGATCATCAAATATATGCCGAAAAAGCACTGAACAAAGTGCAACCTTCACTGATATTAAAGCATCCTATTAACTAGTTGGAAACGTAGGCCACCTGAAAAACCAGTGCACACCTCATGCTAACAGCGAAATGTTAAAAGTATTTGCTTTAAAAAGCAAGAGTAAGACAAAGATGCCCCTTCTGGAAACTTCTGTCCACACTCACACTGCAGGCTCTAGCCAGCCCGTAAGGCAGGAGAAAAGTGAGCGATGTGTACCGCTGCGTTTCGTTCCAGCTCCGTTTAACAGAAATTAATCCTGCCTCCCTCAGGTCCTGGGCGCTGCCCCTGGGCCTCTGGGTGCAACATTCACCACCCCACGTGGTGGGCACAGGGGCTCACTGAGGGTAGGCGTGAGTACACAGTTCCTCATTCTACAAATTTTCAAAGTCAACCTGGAAAAACAGTGACATCATTCCTTAAATGTTTAAAGGAATGATGCAACTGTTTGGTGTGGTTTTTAAAAACACACGCTTCATACATGCTGAGACATTTCCTGTCCACATTTTACTGCCTCTGAAATTTTGCATCTTATCATTATGGGCCATGCTGGTTAATTTGTTGTGTGGTTATTTTTCCTAATGGTCTAACTGATGGAAATTCAGCACAACATATAGAATATCAGAAATAGCAAAACTGTGTGTGTTTAGTTAATGAGCAAACACTTGTTTAAAAGTCAGATGAAAGTTCCAGAGCTCTGGGCCATCTGGGGAGCGTTACACCCTGTCACGCCAGGGACACACGTGCCGTGTGGTCACTTCTGAGGCCAGCAGAGAACCTGCCTTTGCCCACTGCTGGCTGCATACAGAAGCGTGTGGCCTCGGGTGATGCAGAGATGGCCTCATTCTTTACAAGGTGATTATTTTGGCCTTCCAGCCTCTCGGGATGAAGTGTCACCTCGGTAGTGTTTCCTGTGATGAAATGTCTCATACAAAAGCAAATGTGAAACTGCCTGCGTGTCCTGGCAAGGACAGTAGAGCCCACAGCCCCCCAGCCCAGCTCAGGACGTGCCCAGTGTTGGAGGAGTCCCTCGAGGAAGTCCCTGTCCTCCTGGCAACTGCTGTCTGTGATCATTCACGATCCACGGTGAGATGGCGCAGTCCCTCCCCCGGAAGTCCTGAAGCAAGACTGAGCCAGCCCCACCCTCTGAGGGGCCACAGGCACAGTGCCTGCGACCTGGGGTCCATGCCTGGAGTGGGCGGGGGTGGGGGGGCGTCCCCCCAGACCCAGAGCTCGAGCAGGGGCCAGCAGGGGCCCTGGAGCTGACTGGGTGCCAGGAGGGGCCTGGGGCCCAGCCTGACCCCACCCAGGCAGTAGAGGTGAACTGACGTGGGAGCCTGTGACTCGGGCTTGGTGAGCAGGTCACGATCTGGGGTCCTCCCCGGGCCCACCTTCCGCGCTCTGCACTTCCAGGGGTCGCCCAGAGTCCACACCTTTGCACAACTCTGCCACCCTCTGTCTCTGGATCAGGGGGCCTCTGTACCTCCAGAGGCGCGGTCTGCCCTGAACTGCTGTCCTGCCCCTCTGTCCGGGGGCGCCCCACGGGAGGGTGCCGGTAGGCAGTGAGGGGGCAGGGCGCCGGAGCTCGGGGCCTTCCACGCGGGGTCATGACGAGTCAATCCTCCCACCCTGGCTCCAGTGGGCTCCTGGCCGCTCGAGGGCTTGGAGACAGTGGCCAAGGAAATGGCCACAGCCCCTGGGCCCCGAGACCTGGCCCAGAGCATTCAGGGGCCCAAGGAGAAGTCCATGGGCGAACTGCCCTCTCCCGTCGTGGGCAGGACCCTATTCTAGAGCCAAGGAACAGTCTTGGTAAGTCTGCTTCAGCCTTGCCCGGCAAGAGCACCCAGCTGGTGGGCTCTGGGCCCACAGAGCCTCAGTCACCCTCCGGTAGTCTGGGTGCCAAGCCCTGAGTCAGACAAAAGACGCCGACCACCTCTGTGGGGACCTGAGCGGTGAGGCTCCCGAGGGGGGTCTTGGTAAGAACCGGATATGCAGACGGAGCAAACCAGCGTGGCCGGCTCCTCCGCGAGCCCGGGCTGCCGCATGCTCTGTGGTGCGGAGAAAAGGATGAAGTGTGACCAGCCTTAGAGAGCAGCAGGTGCGCTCCTGTGGGGGCCTGAGCAGACAGAAGCTGCTCCGTGACCGCCCTCAGGCCCCCTGGCCCCTCCGCCAAGCTCACTTGGTGCAGGGACCCTGCCCGCCTTCTCCACCACATTTCCAGACCACCCCTTGAAAGTGGTGACCGGAGTTGGGTTGAGTTTAAACAGCACGGGTTCAGGACTCGCTGGTCTACATCAGAGGAGAGATGGGCGGCAACTGACCTCCTCCTCCCACCACCAGGCCTTCATCTCCAGCAGTAGGCTTCAAGAACTCGGTTAGCTTCTCTCTCAAGTCCTGACTTTGCATTTTCCAGGAAACCGAGGAGAATGACTACTAAACACAGAAGTTAATGCCTCGCCATCCTTGCTTCCTACTGCCTGCCCAATAGAACTCCATCTCCTTCCTCTTCTCCAGGCGGCAGGACCCCAACTCTGCAGCCCCCCGGGTGGGGGAAGGGCCGGGAATTCCTTCCCGTGGGCCCCGAGCGGCCCCATGCCCCCGCAGCCCAGGCGGTCTGCAGCCCGGGTCCCCTCTCCAGCTCCGAGGGTCAGGTGGTCTTCTCACCCGGCGCCTGAGCTCCCGATTCCTAAACGAACTCAGCACGTTGTCCAGAGAGGATCAGGTCTCTGGCGGCCAGCCGTGTCCTAGGGAGGTTCCTGACCGCAGGCCCCGGCGGTCCTGCTGAGGGTGCGCCTGACCCCGCCCACGCCGGCCCCCTCCGGCTCCGTCCTCGCGGAGGCCAAGCGGCGCGCCAGGCCCGCGCTCCGCCAAGGCCGAGGCTCCGAGGCCGGCGGCCGAAGCGTGGGCGCCCTGCGCATCACACACGTTCCGGTAGACAGCACCTCGCCTCTGGTGGACTAGAGAAAATAAATGAGCGTGGGGAAAATGCCCTAAGATACGCGTGGACGTTTCCAAGCGGCCACGACGCTGAGAAAGTTCGTTAGTGAAAGCAACAGGTCAGTTTCTCTTTAGCAACCCCGGCGCCAAACTACCATTGTCTTCGCTCGGAATCGGCTTCCGGCGGCCGAAGCCAGAAACAACCCGCTAGGTTTCCCAGGCCCCGCGGCTGCTGGAGGCGGGGCCTCAAAATGCTTTATTGGCTGCCTTGTACGCAAGGAGAAGCCCTATTTCGGTCCATTTCGACACTATAAAACTATGTTCACTGCTTTTCAGGAAAATTTGTACAAACATGACTTTTTAACAAGCTTTCAAATATCCGTAAGATTCACAGAGACAGGTCTGTGCATCTATCACGACAGTCAACAACAACAAAACGCAAAAACCTGAAAAACGAGTCAAGAAGAGGACGCCAGACGCCCGCTGCGCACCAGCGGGATCCCCGCTCCTTCCCGGGGACCGAGGTCCACCAGCCGCGCCCCGCCCCGCCCCGCCCCGCCCTTCCTGCCCAGCGGACCCGCAGCCCCAGGGTCTCGCGCTCTAGGGCAGGTAATACAGGCCGTAGGCGGCCACGGGCGCGGCGAGGAGTCCGGGCACCTGCGGCGGGGTTGGCGGCGGAGCCGTGAAGGGGGGCGCCCAGCGGGAAGGGCGGGGAGGACCGGGGCAGCAGCGGCCTGGCCGTCAACTTCAGCTTCTCCAGCTCGGCCTCCAGCAGTCGCTTGGCTTTGGCCCGGCGGTTCTGAAACCAGATCTTGACCTGCGTCTCGGAGAGACTCAGGCTGCTGGAGAACGCGGCGCGCTCGGCGACGGACAGGTGCTGCTGCTGACCGAACCTGCGCTCCAGCGCCAGCAGCTGCGCGGCGGTGAAGGGCGTCCGCGGCTTGCGGTCGCTCTTCTGTTTCCGGAGCGCGCAGGGTGGAGGGCTCGGGGCGCCCGGGGGGAAGGGGCACAAAGCGGGCGCACGGACACACTCCGGGATCGCCGCCACGGCCGGTCCTGCATGTGAGTCCGGCTCTATGACCGCGGGCCTCAGGTGAGACGGGACCCCCGAAGCTTGCGGGGTAATGGAAGCAAGGCACGGGAGGGGGAGGGGGGGCGGCGCGCGCAGAGGGACAAGGCGGACTGGGGCTCTGCTTCCCAGGGAGGAGGGGAACTCTGCCCGCTTGGAAAAGCGAGAAACTTGGGCACGAAGCCGCAGCAAGACCTGAGCGGTTAGCGAGGAGGGGAAGCAGAGGTCCGCCTTGGCGGGGACTGTAGCGTGCGCGGCCAGAGAGACTGCGAGACGAGAGGCCCTGGGTCTGGGGTTGCGGGCCCCGCCCCCGGGTAGAGCAGGGTAGACCTGTTTGGAGGGGGCGGGTGGGTCAGGGCTCGCGCGCCAGAGGGCTTGGGCGGGCTCTCGTGGGCTGGTTTCTTTCTTCGCACTCAGGCCGGCGCGTTAGTGGATGGCTATTTCCGAAGTTACGAACGACAGCGCCTTTCCCGCCCTGGTCCTCCGAGCCTGGGCCAAGCGGGCTCCTCTCGCAGCCCGGGACCGCGCGACAGGGCACTTACGTGGGGCGCTCGAGGGGGCGGCCGGCGGAAACCAGGCCCGGGGTTCCGCGGCGCCCCGCGGCCTCTCCTCCTGGGGTTGCACGGGCTCCGAGCCCAGCCAGCGCTCGGCTTCCAGCAACGACTCGACGCCGAAGGGCAGCGGGCCGAGCCTCGCACGGTCCCCGTCCCACGTCCTGAGCCCAGCGGGGTTCATGCCGAGCAAAGCTGGGGCCGTGCGCTGACGGGCGTGCGCCGGGCTAGCGGAGTCCGGCGGGCGCAATGTGGAGGAAGCGCGCCGCGAGAGTGCCGGTGACTCGGCGGCGCCCTCTCCTCGGTGGCCTTTTTATAAAAGCGGCGCCCCTTTCATACCCAGCTGTCCAATCGCCGCAGTGGCTGCCGCGTGGGTCCAGACGCCCATTGGTTTCGCTGATCCGGGAGGAGGGGACGGGCAACGAGGGGCGGGGCCGCCGGCCGACCCCGGACTGGGACCCGTGCGCCCCAGCCCTGGGCAGCCTGGCGCACCCCGTCGGTTTCCTAGAGCCCGCTGTGGCCAGGCTGGGATACGGCTGGGGCACCGGGGAGCACGAGGCCCTGGCCCCAGCCTCCTCGCGTGGAGGAGCCCGCAGTGGGCGCGACGGGGTTGAGCCTCGGTCCGGGCGCCTCCCGCAGTGTCCTCGCCCGCCGGCGGCTCCTCCCCCTGCGCCACAGCCCGGAGCCGGAGCCATCGGCGCGTGACTGCCGTGGTCCAGGCGCTGTCTCCAAACCCTGGGGGTCACTTTTGACCGACCTTGCACCCGGACTGGAGACTCTGCTTCCGTCGCCTGGAAGTCGGGCCACGGCGTCCTGAGCCTGGGTGGCTTTCCAGGCGCCCGTAGCTGGCGGGCGCTCTTCCTGGCGTCCAACAGCTTGGCCCCTGGAGCGGCCGGCGGGGCGCGGCGAAGGTCCCAGGGCAGGGCCCGGGGCCACAGGGGAGGTCGAGGCACCCACGTCTCACGCGCCTCCAACACGGGGCCTGGGACACAAGCAGGGCGCCTTGGGCCGCCGGTCGCGAGGTCGGTCACTGCGTGTCAGCCTCTCCCGCTCCGCATTTGCTGGGCCGAATCCTTGGGAAGCCCGGGCCCTGGGAAAAGCTCTGCGACGCCAGTTCCGACAGACCCCGGCCGGACCGCCGAGCTGCTTCCGAGACGCCGCGACCAGGTGGAGAGGGATCCCGGACCGGGTTCGAAGAAGGAGCGAAGGTCCGACAGAGACTAGCACGTATTGGGACTCTTTCTCCGGAACTGAAGAATCTTTGGTTTGGAAACGTTCTTGAGTGCTGCAGACGAGGCACCGCTCTGCAGTCTCTCCGCTAAGGGAAGAAACCCCACACGCATTTTAGAATAAATCACGAGATTGGTTTGCCAGGAACGATTTCATGTCCGAGTAATATCCCTGAACGCAGAAGCAGCAAACTAAATCGACTAAATGTTTATTTTTGAAAAAGCAAAGCTATTTTATGAAAACTAGTTTTGGATGATGCTTTGTCCATTTAAGCAAGAGAAATTCACTCAGGAAGTTTCTCACCATGCAAATTTAGAAGCAAGACTGAAAGGGGCCCTCAGAGCCCTCCTGCCAGGCCTGTGTCTGAGGCTAGACCAGCTCTTTCGGCATTCCAGGATAAATTGCCCTTTACTAATGTAATAAAGATGTTCTGAGTTGATTGAAGATAATTGCATCATTAAAGCACTTTCTTTGAAGGTCTCTCTCCTGATAGTTTAGCAGGCCACTCACCGGAGCCTTTGAAAAAGAATTTTAATGGGGATAACAGCCTGCTGCCTCAGCCTGCCCCATGTCCACTCAGGATGGCCCAGAGGTGGCGTCTGGGTAGATGACGCGGGGCCTGGGCTGTGTCTGGCTGGTCTGGGGTGGGATGGGGCTGTGGGGCCAGGTACCGGTGCTGACCTTTAGGAGGTCTCCCTGGAGGCATCTGGACTGGTGTGTCTCCCTCCCAGCAAGGCGAGCCAGTGCTGACCAGGCTCCTGCCCAGCCTGGCTCCAGAGGTGGGTGGAGGATGGAGGAGAGCCCCTGGGCGTGGATGTCAAAGCCCAGACCGCAGCCCAAAGCACGAACCGGCTCCGGCACGGCGGCCTCTCCAGCCCCACTGGGCCCTGGGACGGGAGATGGCTGGGGTGGTGGGCGTGAGAAGGACAGGATCCCATTTCTGTCAACGCGCGGGCTTTGGGCGCAGAAGCCTGGACACAGCTGCAGGAGCCTGGGCACCGTCTCTGGCCACCAGAAGAGGTGAAGATGCCTGCAGGCCCCTGGCTTCCCAGTGGCTCAGGAGCAGGCCAGCCAGGCCTGTGTGTGGACAGGGGTCCAGGCCCAGCCCCCCCTCTTGAGGCTGGTAGGTGCTGAAGCCAGTGCCAACTCCCCACCCATCTCAGGTGAGCCCCTGAAATGGTAGCCAAGCCTCAAAGACCACCCCGCTCAGTCCGCACTGGGCCAGACCCTGACCCCAGTTTGAGTGGTGGTGTTCCCGCAGTTTGCTCTGAGCCCTGAGGGGCCAGGAGGTCAGCAAAGGCTGGACACCTGTTCTTCCTGTGTCCTGGTGCCTCCTTTGGGTGCTAACTTCAAGGGGATGAGCACATCCTGGTTTTCCAGAGACGAGAGATGAGTCCCGGCACAGGGATTGGATGCCGAGAGGCCTGTCGGTGCAGTCAGTGTGGGGAGGTGAGTTCTGAGAACGGATTTTGTTTTGTAGGACTCATCCAGCAGGGTTTGGAACTGCGCGGGACTCAAACAGGAATAGAAAAGCTCCCCCCATCTTGAAACCTGGTGGAGGGGAGGGTCTGCTGAAGTGAGAGAAAGTCAAGTCACGCTCACAGTGGCGGTGCTGAGGGAGGGAAGCTGGCACCATGTGACTGAGGACACTGACCGTCCCCTTTTGGACGTGGATGGAGGCAGCCGGCTGGTCTCCATGCTGGTTTACAGGCGGGGCACCTTTGCTGGCCCATGGCCTACAGACAGCTGACTCCTGGTGTCGCTCCAGGGCAGCACCGCGCCTTCTCTGGGCCCCCTTCTAAAGGCCGCGACTTCCAGACAGTGCAGTCTGCAGGGGGCACCGTGCAGCCCCACCGCCTCATGCCTTCCCCTCCATCATCTCTCTCAGCCAGGGCCCCCGACAGCCTCCCTTTCATCCCGAAAGGCTCGGGCCATTCTCCTTCTGAAAAGTATCTGTGTTGGAACCTTTGACTTTTTCCTTCTTGACTTATTGGAAAATTTCTCCAAATACAAGTGGTGGTTTCCATGACTCTGGCCAGAAGATGGCACGAGCTCCAGCAGCTGGTGGGTGTGATGAGGGAGAGGCCGCTGGACAGGAGGCCCATCTCCCCAGGTGGATGCTTGGGCGTCGCTCAGGAGAGGACCTGCTCCAGGTCAGATGAGGCCCATGCGATGGGGAAGGCTCAGGCGAGGGTGGAGGCTGAGGAGAGAAGGCCCCGGGACTCATCCTGACACCCGCGTCACTTCAAGGTGTCTCCCCACGTCTCTCCTTTTCTCCTGTTCCCATCTAATTTCTCTGCCAATTCACCTTCATGCTTACTCTTTACATGCAGAGCTTTGAACCTCGGGCACACCTCCTGATGAGAGGAGCCAGAGGAGGAGCCCATGTTCATCGAGTGACCCTCCGTCCAGAGCAACAGGTGCCGGTGATTTTGTCCAGCACAGAACGACCTCTCCTCGCCCTGATGTCTGCTGCCTAATCCCCGGGACCCAGCAGCATGTCATGGTATGTGGCAAAGCTAGGACTGAGACTGTTCATCAGCTGCTTTGGGATGGCTAGAGCACCCTGGAGCATCCAGGTAGACCCAATCTAATTGTGAGGGTCCTTGAGAGGCCAGAGGGGGCAGCGTGGGACGGACTGAGCCTGTCACAGCTGGCTTTGGCTGTGGCCTCTAGAGGACCCAGAGCCTCCAGCAGGACCCACCCAGGCTGCTCACCCCTGATTCAGCCCAGGGAGACCCACTTGGACTTCTGGCCCCAGGTCTGTGCAGGGGTGTATCTGCGCTGTCGGCAGTCGGGAGATAGTGCCTCTGGACAGTAGGGCGCTGGCGTCCCCCACGTGGCACTTCTTATCATCCCCGCTTTCGTGGGAGAGGAAACAGGCTCTGAGGGAGGCGATTTGGCAGGGGTCCGGCGGGATGGGCCCAGCCCCGAGTCACTCTCAAGTCCGTGCTCCTTTCTCTGCACGCTGCCTGGGGTGGAGGCCTGGCACTGTCTCCATGGGTCAGAGGCACCCAGGAGCCAGGCTCCGTGGCACCTGGGGCGTTGCTGAGGCACCAGCTTTTGCAGAGTCCAGGCCACCAGGCATCCCGAGCCGCCTCCCTTGCTCTGCCTGTCCAGCCCCATCGCCAAGCCCCCAGGTGGGAAGCGCTCAAGTGCCCTCTGCTGGCAGAGCTGGGAATCAGACTGTCTGTGCCCGGTGGAGGTGGGGCTCTGGCTCCTGGGCCAGCTGGCTGTGGGCATGCATTTGCAGAGACCGGGTGAACTGGAGGTCTCGGAGGACACAGGCGAGCAGTGGGCCAGGGCAGTCCTTGCCTGCAGCGATGGGGGCCCTAGGGTCGGGCTCACGGGGCAGCCCAGGTGTGGGCCCGAGCACAGGATGGGTGGGAGAGCCCACCAACCTCCGCAGAGAGGGTGCAAGGAAATGGCAGCCCACTCCAGTGTTCTTGCCTGGAGAATCCCAGGGACAGGGGAGCCTGTTGGGCTGCCGTCTATGGGGTCCCACAGAGTTGGACACGACTGACGTGACTTAGCAGCAGCAGCAGCAGCAAATATATATATATATTATTTTTGAGAGTGAACAACTTTGGAGATGCTTGAAAAAAGGCAGGGCATGGCAGGAAAACAACACCATTCAGGAGAAGATGGGGATGAGTGTAGGATGGTTCTGGAAATAGGAGCCAAGCTGCCCCTCCAGGCTCGATGCCCCTCAGCCCCAAGGCCCTGGGGGGACAGTGATTAGACCCAGGGCCTCTGGTCGGTGCTCCAGGGGCATCTGGACAGGGCAGGACCGTGACCCAGGGGTGAACTAAGAAGGCCACAAGAGTCCCCTGACACCAGCCCTTTGGGCAGCAAAGGCTTGCCAGTGGCCCCCATCTCTAGCAACCAGCTGTCAGATTCATCTTTAGCCTCTCCTGCTTTCTATTTCAGGACTTCCCTGGGGGGGAAGATGGTAAAGCGTCTCGCTTACACCGCGGGAGACCTGGGTTCGATCCCTGGGTCAGGAAGCTCCTCTGGAGAAGGCAATGGCAGCCCACTCCAGTGCTCTTGCTGGAGAATCCCATGGACGGAGGAACCTGGAGGGCTGCAGCCCTGGGGTCGCGGAGGCTTTCTATTTCATTGATCTTTTTGTTTCCTTCACTTAGTTTATGTTTAGTTTGCTCTACTTTGTCAAGTTTCTTAGTGTGGAAACTGTCACAGATTTTTAAACCTTTCTTCTTTTCTGATATAGCTGTCAGCGCTATGAATTTTCCTGTAAGTACTGCTTTGGTGCATCCTACAATTTTGATGTTTTCATTCTTAGTTCAAAATATTCTCTTTTGATTTCTTCTTTGACCCAAGGTCACTCAGAAGTGTGTTACTGAGTTTCCAAGTATTTGAGTTTTTTTCAGGGATGTTTCTGTATCTGTTTCCATTTTACCTCCATTTGGCAACACACACTTTGGCATTTGTCTTTGGCCTTGACTGCGGAGGAGGGAAGGGGAAGCTGGGATGGAGAGAGATGTTGAGGGCAGAGGCCAGAGCCACAGAGCTCAGAGGAGGGGCCCTCGGGCCCGCAAGGCCTGAGGGGCCACGGGACTCAAGGACAGGGATCCCAGGACTCTGAGCGGGTGACTCCACCTCTCCTGGGAGTTAACGGCCCACCCAGAGCCTTGGGGGAGAGCCCTCTGTCAGGACCCTGTGACTGAGGAGGGACTGGGGGGAAGTCCTGCCCCCAGAATGGAGGAGACCCTGTGTGGCCTGAGTGCAGGGAGCCAGGGGACAGCGGCAGCTGGGAGCAGTGGGCAGTTCCGGGGCCGGCGTGGCGGGGTCACACGCTCACTGCCCGGAAGTGCCTGGGGCCTGGCTCATCTCCGTGCTGCTTGCCAGCCTTCGGAGGACTCTGGGAATCCACAGGAGTGTCCCCGTGGCACCTAGGCCGAAGGATGGCGATACCTGGAACCTGGGGTCCAGCCAGGAGCCCCAAGGCAGCCCCTGGCTCCGGGGAGAGGAGGGAGGCAGGAGGGAGCCCCCGGCACAGGGCCTCACTGCTCTTCTCAGCGCTCCAGGAAGGACTGGCTCGGGTCCCCCGCCCCGCGCCTCACTGGCCTGGGAGGCAGGTGGCCCTGGTCCGCAGAGGGGATGGACCCCTGGTGGCGGGGGCAGCCACCCTGGACTACCTTACGCGGTCTTTCGCCCCGTCCCACAGGCTGCCGCACCGTGGAAAGGGCCTCTCGCCAGCCGTGGGCGCTGCGGACCGAAGTGCTGGTAAGGGGCACGGGCTTGTAGCATGGGTGGGGAAGGCCGCCGCCCCAGACCCCATCCCGGGAGACATGGAGGGGTCCTCCTGGGTCTGGCCACTCCCCAGGGAAGTTGGAGAGAGTCCTATTCAGCTGGGCCATATACTTTTCTCCCAAAGGCCTTCTCCCTGCCCAGCCCAACTGCCCAGCACACGACCCCCTCTGAATGCCCAGCCAGGCCTTTCAATCCTGGCCTGGCCCCTCCAGCCAGGCGGGGCCCTCCCCCAGGGCCGGAGGAGTGTTCAACGGGCCTGATTACCAGGCGGGGCACTTTGGGGACCATAGGCGGCCTGGCTCTAGCCTCCAGGCGAGAGGGAGCTGTGGAACCCTCTAGCTCTGCTCCGCACGGGGGACGTGCCAGGCAACAGCTGGTCAACCACCTGCAAAATACAGTCGCGCCCCCTGGCTGTGAAAATCGCTTCAGGGGCTGCGGAGTCAACTTAGTTGCTGGGAAAACCCAGAATTGGTTTCCTTTGTCTGGGGTGGCCCAGTGTCCAGCCACCCTGCAGCAGAGAGAGTGGTCCCCCCAGCACCAGTCATGGGGATGAGCTGTGTTCTAGAACACGCAAGGGGAACTCTCCTTTTCCCCCAGTAATGAGCAATGTCAGACCGTCCTCACAGACAGCAAGAAGCCTGGGGGCGATGCCTGGGAGCCCCTGCTCCAAGCGCCCATCTACCCACCTGCCCACGGAGCCCTTTGCACTTGGGGCAGGTGGAAGGTTCTAGATGCTAAGGCCTGCAGGCATGACTTGGAGATGGTGCCATCTCAGACCTCTGAGCTCCGCCCCCTGCATGACGCAGCGCTGTACCGCCTGTGTGACGCTGCCCTCCTGGGCTCAGAGCTCACCCGCGGTAGAGGACCAGGGGTGCGTGCCCAGCGCCAGTTACAGGTGGGTCTTGAGGGGAAGGACGGGTGAGGGAGGGTGAGGGGGACAGGGGCTTGCGTGCCTGGCTCCAGTCTTGGCTCTGCTGAAGGGCTGTGCCCCCTGACCTGGCACCCTAACCTCTCTGGGCCCCAGATCCCTGCTTGGTCTCCCCCACATAAGCCAGAGCAAACACACAGAGAATCCTCTTGTTCGTGGTCCTCAGAGCCCCTGCCCACTGCCCTTGCACCCCCTCCAGTCGGCCAGGCACAGAGGCCCTGGGGGAGAGCAGGTCACCAGCCATGCAGGGCAGTGGGTGGCCTTAGGGGGAAACGGGCTAGTGGGTCCGGCTGCTCAGGGGAGGGAAGGGGGTCCATTTTGTCCCAGGCCCTCAGGGCCGACAGTGCCCGCGCAGTCTGGGCGGTCTCAGGGTCAGCTCTGTAGTCAGGGACCCTCTGTCCAGTGAAGTGGGGTTCTGCCAAAGTGCCATCAGCCTTCCCCAACCCCCGTGCAGCAGGACCACTCCCAACAGGGCAGGCAGGCAGGCCTCTGAGTCTCTGCGAGAGGCTTCTGGAGTTTGTAATCCTGCTTCAGATCCCCATGGGCAGGAGGAAAGCCACACGCAGCGGACTCAAGCCAGCCAGCAGATCCTGGTCCCGGGGACAGGCCAGGGGTGGCTCTCTGCTGCCCTGAGCCCCCTGCTCAGGGCCCTGGAGGTCCAGGTCCAGGACCTGTGCTCAGGTATGAAGCAGAAAGATGAAGATGCCCGCCTTGCCTGCCTCTCTGGGGCCTCCCCTCAACTTGTGCAAGGTCACACACAGGCCGCGTCAGCCAGCCCGGTCTGGATCCGGGGCCAAAGTAAGCCAGAGCTGGGGCCCCCCAGAACCTCGGACGGGAGCTGCAGGGGACTTTCAAGGGCACTCTGGGACTTCTGTTCATATTGAACAGACCCTGCCTCAGGAAGCATTACATTGGGACGTTCTCTCTGAGCTGATGGACTTGCTCCTGAACGTGACCAAGCTGGAGGCCAAGGTGCAGTGAGGGCCGAAAGGACCGGCCCCGGGCAGCGCGCCCTCCCCGCCTGGGCCCCGTCGGGAGGAAGGAGGGTCTTGGCCACCCTGTGCACCCTCCACAGTGGCCGCTGGGCAGTGCCTGGGGCTCTCCAGGGACACGAAGTGAATGAGGAGCAGCAAGGGGCCCAGGGGTCACACAGGGCATTCCCAACGCATCCTTCCACAGGCATGACGGCGCCTGTCACGGGAGAGGGACGCTTAGGCGGCCTGGTCAAGGAAACCCAGCATGAAATCTGAGCAGAGACTCCAAGGCCAGGAGCACTGTGGGGACAGAGGTAGGAGAGGGCAAGAGGACCCTGGTCATCACATCCGGGACTGAGACTTTGAGTTTTGTTCTAAACACGTCAGGGCAGAGATGGGCATGAAGCATCAGAGGCTCAGACCAGAGGAGATATGACAGCTTTCTATTCCCGCCTCACAGATTCCTCCAGCAGGGTGGGTGGGCAGCAACCAGGAGCTCTGCAGAGACCACTGGTGGGGGCCAATGAGGGCCTGATCGGAGCGAGTGGGATTTCTCCTCTTGATCAAAGCAGGCCAGCAATGTGAATTGTGTTTGAGGATGCTGTGTTTGGAAACAACATAAGATAGAGGATAACTAATAACTGAGCATCTAATTTAATCCTGGTCCCAAAGCTTGTTTATTTAGACCAAGCAGCTTGGTCTTTAGAGCAAACACTTGAAGCAGTGGGGCTGACCACCAGGTCCTGGAGCAGAGCGCCTGTCAAGCCAGGGCTTGAGTCAGGAGGGAACGAGGGTCGGGCACCCCCAGACTGCCCGAGCAGAGTCCAGATGGGTCGGGGTGACAGGCTCATCGTGGGGAAAGCTCACGGGCATGGAGGGAGCTCTGCCCCTGGAATGGCACAGGCTCCGGGCAGCCACCCTGGTCCCTGGCCCTCACCCACACCTGCGGCCTCATGCAGCTGGAGCCCCGGCCATCGCCTCAGGGCCTCTGTGAGGTGGGCCAGCAGAGGACTGGGCCTCGACCAGAACTAGAGGGTTCTTTACTGCTCTGGTGGCCTAGCCTGAGCTGGGTTCCCATTCTGTGTGCCCCTCAGCCTGGCATTGAGTCATTGGACCCTCTCTGGGGCACAGGTGAAATCCTGCAGGAGCTCGTCCCTCCCGGAGCCGGTGGCGAGGAG
>NW_024070198.1:50206377-50251546 GCF_014754425.2 Oryx dammah
ACAGCCGGCCACCCCTGGGGGTTCCTGCGGCCTCGGCTGCCCTGAGCCCTGCGGGTGCACACAGGCCACTCCCCACGGTCCACTGTGCGCCCGGCCTGGTCAGACCAAGCTGACTGCAGACTCCCCTCCAGCTGCCCCAGCTTCTCCAGTGAGGACCTGGGTCCGGTAGAGGGCGTTTCTGGGGCCACCGCGCCCCCTCTGGAGTGGAGGCATCCGCAGAGGACTGGCGTCTCCCAGCGCACTGCCCCTGGAAGTGGGCTTCCCTTCCGCAGACTCAGTTACTCTTCGGGAGAGCGGCCTGGGCGTGGGGATGGCAGGGCGGCACCTGAGGGCTTTGGCTGAACTGCGAGGCGCCATCCCTCTGTGCGCAGCTGGGGAGCAGGACTCCGGCCGGGGCCCCCGAGGTCCCTACCCACCAGGGCAGGACCGTGGAAGTGGGCAGTGGACCTCGGTGTCTGCCCTGGCCTCAGTTTACCGATCTGCAGGTGAGCAGCGGGCATCCATGCCCAGTGCTGGCAAATGCTCCTGCCCTCCTCTCGGAGCCTGCAGTCCATGGCCGGGTGCGGTGCTGGCAAGGGCTCGGCTAAGCCCCTCAAGGTATCGCGGCTCTGCAGCCACTCTCACTGGGCCGCTTTGCAGTCTGTCAAGCGCAGCCCGGGACGGCAGCCCCAGAGTCTCAGGCAAATGCAGCCCCTCAAGGGGCCTGCCCAGCCGCCCTGAGCCACAGTGCCCTCCCTCCCAGGCCTGCCAGCACCCCTTAGAGGAGGCCTCCAGAGTGGACCTGGCCCCACCAAACCCAGCCCAGCCCAGGGACCCCGATGCACTCCCCCTACCCCCGCTCAAGCCCGAGCTCCGGTCCCATCTGCCCACCCTGTGGGCACACACCTCCCTGTCTGCAGGCTGGCTCCGTGCTTCCCAGGTCACCTCAGTCCCGGAGCTGGTGTGGCACAGGAGGGTCCCCCGGAGGAGACTGGCCAGTGTGCGAGGGCCCCAGAGAGGAGGCTCTGGGCCAGGGGCAGTGTGAGCAAAGGCACCGGGCAGGGGGACCCTGACCTCGGGGGCCCCGCGGCGGGCTCCGCCTCAGCCTCTCCCTGGTCCGTGGGACCTGGGGCCCCTGCACGGGCTGATGGGGGAGCAGCGTGGCCAGGATGCGGCGACGGATGCTACCCAGACGGATGCTTACTCACGTCCCGTAAGCCCCACGCTCGCTGAATGGCCTTGGTGCCGGAACATTCCGGGGGACATGGATCCCCCCACCTCTGAGGGTCCCAACACCTGGCCTCTCAGACGCCCAAGGCAAGGTCGCCTTTGGGCCTCACGTGGAGAAGGAACCTCAAGGGGCAGTGCGGACTCCTGCTGCCTTCCAAGGACGCCCCCCCCCCCACCGACTCCACTGGGTCCTCTGTCCCTGGCAAAGTCTCAGCACGTGTCCACCACACCAACTCCAGGCCAGAGCTGACTTCCAGATTACAAGGTGGCACCACAGTCCACACTGGCTGCGCCTGACCCGCCCGAGGGTCCACTCAGTGCCCAGGCTGTCTGTGCCAGAGAGCATGAGCCCCGGGTGTAGAGCCGGGCAAACGGTTGCCCTTTCATGCCAGACTCCTGGTGGCAGCACTGGGGGCGGGGCCCAAGGCCCCGCTGTGGGCACACACGCACACGTATGTATGTGCACCCACAGGTATGCGTGCCCGGGGCCCTGAGGCTCCTGATGGCAGCAGCATTCCTGCCCTATAGTGCCAAGCCGTGGCAGACAGGCAAAAAGAAGGGCAGTCTGTCACTTCAAAAGGCTGAGATTTTTCATCATGAGTTAGCACATTTGTGCAACAAGAAAGGGAAAACATTAAAATGAGCCGTTCCACGGAACGGTCTCTCACAGGGCGTGTGGGAAATCACAGCCACCTGTGGACCGTGTCTGGGGGCAGGCAGGCCCTGCTGTAGCAGCCCTGGGGGCTCTATGGGGCTCATGGGGCTTGGCTCCCCCTTTCCTGTGCAGACCCCGCCGTCGGGGCAGGGCAGCATCAAGGGCGGGGGTGCTAGGCCTGGAGCAGTGGTCCCTCGAGAGGGCCCCCGGTTTCCAAGGTTTTGAGGGCCCCCAGGATGGTCGACCTCCAACACAGCCCCCCACTCCAGGGCTGCATGACCCAGGCCTGCTGCTCCAGGATACCAGGACCCCCACCCACCTTTCCGCAGCCTGGATCCAGGGCTGCCCAGGGTCACACTGCCGGCTCTGGCCTCTCAGCCTCACCACCAGCACCAGTGGCTAGAGGCTGGGGGGCACCCGGGAGTGGGGTCTTCACGGTGGAAGCAGGAGGAGAGGACCCTCAGTGCCCAGGACAGCACCCCGACCCCCACTCTGGGCAGGTGAGGGATCTTTGTGGGCAGATGCCCTGGGAAGCGCTTCCGCTGGGCCTGGGGCTAGCTCTCAGTGAGGTGACAGGCAGGGGGTCACTGAGGCTTTGCCCAGTGCTGGGAGCCCCTCACAAGGCTGCTGGTCACCAGTCCAGCGTGCCACCTGCTGGGGTGCCCCCCGCGGACTCTGCAGAGGCCCCCACTTTGGCCCCGAGGTTTCCCAGGAGACAAAAGAGGAAGGCAGCCACATCCCGTGACCCCCTTATCCCAGCTCAGGCCTGGACTCAGCAGGCGTGACCTGGGACTCAGTGATCAGCTCCCCAGGCCCCATAGGACCCTCCAGGGCCTTCTAGGACCCCCGATGTTCCCTAAGGTTCTCTAGGCCCCTCCACTGACCCTCCACCTGGCTGAACTCTGCCCTGTGGGTCAGGTGAGCCTTACCAGGGATGGTTGGGATGAACCAGAGCTGTCCTTGCCATAATCTTCACCCAAGGGGACAGGGAGGTGGGATGCAGCCTGAGGTCAGCAGAGGGCTGTCCTGCACCTGCTCTGGGTGTCCTGGGCACTGTGTTGAGGCCATGAACTGGGGTCCTCTCCCCAGAGGCCCATTCCAGGGAGGAGACTTGGGTGGGGCCTGGAGGCATCAGGCGAAGCTGGGGCAGAGGGCAGGTCCCAACTGCCTTTCTAGACGATCCCTATGGGTGTTAGGGTCCAGCCGTAGCTGAGAGACATCTTGGCCAAGAAGACAGCTGGGTTGGCTGGCGCTGCGGGGGCCCACACAGGTGACTGGGCTGCTGTGAGGACAAGCAGCAGCGGGGGTGGGGAGTCCCCTGCAGGATGCCCTTGGCTGGGGCGGGGTGCAAAAGGCACCCTGGAGCTGGGAGCTGGCAGGGTGACCCTAGGGGCTTGGGAAGCCTGGCTCCAGAGCGAGTGGCCCACGTGCCCGGGCGGACCCTGCTCCAGCACCCCAACTTGGGGGGCTTGCCCGGGTCCTAGTTTTACAGACAAGAAGACTGAGTTTCAGGGTGCTGGCCCCAGAGACTGCGCAGCTCCACACCACTATGGCAGGGCTGCAGTCAACTCCTGCTGGCCCAGGTCCCTGCCACGTGGTCCTGGCTGCGGGCCGAGTGGCAGGAAACCC
Organism: Oryx dammah; assembly: GCF_014754425.2. NCBI lineage: Eukaryota > Metazoa > Chordata > Mammalia > Artiodactyla > Bovidae > Oryx > Oryx dammah. Next base: position 50,209,871 of record NW_024070198.1, read on the forward strand.
GAGGGGGGATATCCCACCTGCGGATGTGGCCACCGGCCGGCAGTTTTGGGAGGCCCGTTCCGAAGGGAGTCCCTGTCCAACACCCGAGGCCACTGACCCTCTGCCAACCCCTACCCTCTGCCCCAGCTGGGGAAGGAGGATGTGTGTGCGTGTGTGTGCGTGGAGGGAGCTGCATTCTTGACGCCTGGGAGGGAGGTGGGAGTGTGTGTGCACACTGTTGGCATGTGAGCGTGTGCCTGTGTACATGCGACTGTGTACCCTTGGGCTCTGCATCCAAGGAGTCAACCAATTCCCCATCAGAAATGCTCAAAAACAAAACCAAAAACCACAAATTCCAGAACGTTCCAAAGAGCAAAACTTGAATTTGTCAAGCTGGCAACTATCTACATAGTATTCACATGGTATTAGGTATTATAAGGAATCTAGAGATGATTTAAGGTAAGCAGGGGGATGTGTGTAGGTTACATGCCAATATTACACCATTTTCTATAAAAAGGACTTGAGCATCCCTGAATTTTGCTGCTCACAGTCTTCACTATCTGTGAGGGGTCCTGGAACCAATCCCTGAAGTACCAAGGGACGACTGTGTGTGTGCATGTGAGTGCGAGCACACGTGTGCAGACGGGACCCTGGAAGGGTCACTCCCACATCGTAGCGCAGGGGGGCAGGGGGAGGCGGGGAGGAGGGGAGAGTCCTACTGCAGAGTCTGCCGCTGGACCTTCTGCAGGGGGCCTGGCAGGCCACCCGGAGCCGGGTCCCGGCCCACGCCCGGACGCTGGCCGGAACCCACAGCCCTCTTGGTCTGAGTCCATCCCGGAAGCATGTCCTGGAGCCAGCAGGGTGCTGCCTGCCCCCTCGGGTGAGCCCGGTGGGCTGAGGGAGCCCGCAGGATGTGCAGGGAGGGTGGGGCCCTATCGTGTGTCTCTCTCAGCTTAGGTGCACCCAAGGGGCTGAGGGAAGCATCAGTTCATGATGTTTGCTGCTGAAAACCCAGGAAGGCCTGAAGAGGATGAACAGCGCCGGTGAACTGTTTTAATTTGAAATGATTTAAATTTCATCTCAACACCCTTGGGTTTTAATTCTAGGAGGTGAGGGAATTTCAGTTTAAGATCTGACTCTGACCTTGTGGTGTTAGGCGGTGTCCTGAAGAGCAGGCTGTTAAAACGTTCCGAAGATTCCTGGGGTTTGAAATCCTTAGGAAATCTAAATAATGAAGTTTGTCTCTTTGGGGAGATGTCTTAAAAAGTTCAGAGGGATTAAATAAGCTAAATGGATAAGACCATAAGGAAGGCTGAACGCCAAAGAATTGATGCTCTTGAACTGTGGTGTTGGAGAAGACTCTTGAGTCCCTTGGACTGCAAGGAGATCCAACCAGTCTATTCTACAGGAAATCAGTCCTGAATGTTCACTGGAAGGACTGATGTTGAAGCTGAAACTCCAAAACTTTGGCTTCCTGATTCGAACGAAGAGCCAACTCATTGGAAAAAGACCCTGATGCTGGGAAAGACTGAAGGCAGGAGGAGAAGGGGAAGACAGAAGATGAGACGGTTGGATGTCATTACCGACTCAATGGACATGAATCTGAGCCAGCTCTAGGAGATGGTGATGGACAGGGAAGCCTGCCGGGCTGCAGTTCTCGGACACGACTTAGCGACTGAATAGACAATGATACACTAAGGACTAAGTGAGGGCATATACGGAGGTTACTCGATTAATAAATGTTTTTAAAGCTTTTTTTCTAAAGAAAAGCCGGGGTAAAGGGGACACGAGGCAGGAGGGCGCCCAAACGGGGTGCAGGGCACGAAGCGGGAGCGCGCCCGAATCGGGGGCGGGGGGCGGGGGGCGGCAGGAAGAAGGCCGAGGACGGAGGATGCTCAGGGGAAACCAGGTGGAATCTTTACTCAGAGAAAAGCGACAGAGCTAGCGGCCCACGCGGGGCAGGAGGGGCGGCGGGCCTGGGAGCAGGGGCGCGACCACAGCGACCACAGCGGGGGCGGCTTCGGGCGAGGGCGGCCACAGGCGCTGCGGAGACAGAGCGAGGAGCGGTGAGGGCGCGCGGGGTAGGGCGGGCGCAAGAGCAGCCCACCGCCCGGCTCCGCCCGCCCGCCTCCGGGTCCCCTGACGCTGCGCCCCGCCCCGCCCCTCCCCCGCCCCCGTGCCCCCTCCCCGCCCGCGCCCCGTCCCTGCCCCCGGCGCCAGCCCGGCACGCGGGTCTCCAGGGCGGAGCGCACTCCCGGGTAAGCCTCTAGCAGACTGGGCCGGCGTACCCCGGGGCCCCGGTCCCCATCCGGGGCACACCTACGCGGAGCGGCTGCGACTCAGAGACCCTCACTGGGGGGCTGGGGGCGGCGTGCTCCCCGCCACCTTCTGCGCCGCCTCCTTCTCTCCCTGCAGCGAGGCGTCCCCGGGGGGCTTCCCGGTGGGCTTCCTGGAGGGCTCGGTGACCGCCGCCGCGGCCGCCGCGCGGGCTTGCGCCCTGGACGCCTTCCTGGGCCCCTCCTTGAAGGCGTGGTAGCTCGCGGACAGCCAGGGGGTCTCCGTGCCGTGCTTGCGGCCCACCGGGTAGGCGCCGATGGCCGCTAGGAGGCTGCGGTGGTGCTCAGGGTCCAGCTCGGTGTAGTACATCTCCAGGGTCAGCGGGGTGCAGATCTTGTGCTGTGGGAAGGGCGGGTCAGGGGCGCGAGCGGGGCGCCGTGGCGGGCGGGGGCCGGTGGGAAGCGCCGCGCCCCTGGGCTCGGGAGGCCAGGTCGGCCGGGGTGCGGGGGGCATGTTCCAGGGCCACCCGCGGGTGGGCGGTCACCTTCTGCTTTTGAGCAGTTCGATAATACTGGAGGCAGGGCCCCTAAATGCATTTATTTCTGCCGTAACTTCAAGTCACCAAGGGGCGGCCTTCGATTTAGAACTGAAGGCGCCACCGAGAGCCAGCCCCACACAGAAGGCCCCAGGGTGTCCCAGCGAGTGCGGGGCGTTAGCTGCCTGGTGAACCCGTGGACGTATAGCGAGGATTGGTGGCCACTGTGGGGTGCGTTTTCATCGTGGAAACCACGAGGAAAGGAGAAGGATTTAACTACTGAAAACTTAAGAGTCTCAGAAAAAAATACACTGAAAAAAATCATTTCCTTGGGAGGAAAGCTGAGAGAGGAAGAGGAGGAAGGGGAGCCCCTTGCCAAGCGCAGGGAAAACGCTCACTACCACCACCTCCTTCCTTAGGTTTCGCTGTTTAGATTACAGGGAGAGAAAACTTGCTAAAACACCTTTTCTTTGAATTTTTCTAAAGGTAAAACTTGACTGTTCCTGGGCGGTGATGTTCCCACAGAGCTAGGAACACCCATTGCCCTCTTGTTGGCAGTGGTGGGGAGGCCAGTCCTTCCCCTGGACTCCCCACGGGACCCTCCCTGGCACGGGGCTCCATGGCCCTTCCCTGGCCCAGTGCCCAGCACGCCGGACTTACCCGAAGAAGGAAGCCGTCCGGGCAGCTGAACTGGTCGTACCAGATGGCCTTATACATAATCAGGAGGCAGCCCATGAGCGCCATGGTGAAGGCGATCATCCGGCCCGTGGGCATCTGGGGGTGGGCAGGTGGGAGGGAGAGGGGAGGGTGAGGCTGGGCTGGGGGCGGGGGGCGGGCAGTGGCCTCTCAGAGAGGAGGGTGGGGAGGGGCAGATCTCACTGCAACCTGAGAGGCTCCAGAGATCACTCATCAGGCTGAGCGGACTCCAGGAGAGGGTGGAGGACAGAGGAGCCAGGCGGGCTCCAGTCCTTGGGGGCGCCGAGTCAGACACGACTCAGTGACCGAACAACAGATTATAAAAGCTGTCAGTAATAAAGAGCTAGAAATGGAAGGGAAAACACATTTGCCAAATACACAGCAGGAAAAGTAAGTCACGGAGGAAGAGACACAGATGACCCAGGAGGGATGGTCCAGGGCGGGAGCAGGCGGCACGTCTCAGGGCAGGAGCTCCGCTGAGGGCCGTGGCTCCCCCCGGCTTTACGGCAGCGGCCTCCCCGGCAGGAACCTGGTGCTGCCCAGAACTGACCCCACCTCTGATGGGGTGGCTTCCCGTCCAACTCCTGAGAGCAGGACGCTAACCAAGGAGCCCCATCCCACCCACCCAGCCCTGAGTCTGGGTGCCCACAGCTGGCAGTGCCTGTCCACGCCACCCCCCCCCCCCCCCCCCCGCCCTGACCCCCAGGGACAGGCCGGGCATTTACCCTGCTGCGCATGTCCTCCGGGCCCCCGCTCAGCTTCTGGCCCTCCAGGTCGGAGAACTTTGTCGACGGGTCCCCGGAGGACAGCTGGTATTCCGTCTGCGTCTTAATGACCACCTGTGGGAAGGGACGATGCAGGGGGCCCTGAACTAGGAGGGCCGAGAGGGAGGGGTCAGAGGTCAGGGGGCCTGCAGTGTGGGTGCCAGTGGCGGGGCTCTGGTGGCCACCAGCTGAGGCCAAAGAGATGCTGGAAGTCTGCTGGGGCTGAGGCAGCCCAGGATCTGGCCAGACCATGGAAAGAGCCCCTCCGAGGAAAGGGTGGTTCTGGGTGCTGGGGGAGCTGACCGGGTCACATGGCAGGCTCAGCCTGGCCCCTCCTCTTCTGGGTGCACTGTCTTGGAGGAGGCCATACGTAAAGCTGCCTGGCCCACCGTCCTCTGTTTCAAGGGCAGGCTGGGAAGGGCCCCTCACCTGGTCAGCGAACGACGGCTGGAGCTGGCTGACGTCCAGGGGGCTGATCAGAGGGACGCTGTCCATGGTACCCCCATCCCCAGAGCCTGTCTTCCCAGAGAAGCTGCAGTTCAGCTTCACCATGGTGGACAGCACTCCTTGTCCTGTCCAGAGGCAGACACAGAGTCACCGGCCACCCAACAGAGGCCCACATCAGCTGGACATTGAGCGGGACCAGGTTAGCCCTGATGCTCCTCACACCAGAGCTGGGACAGGTTGTGGGTGACCAGGCCAACCTCCTCAGGACAAACCGGGTGAGTCCAGCCACAAGACTGTAGTCCCTTCCTGCCCGCCCGACTCCCTCTGAGCCCCACAGCCATGCAGGTGATAACGCCTCTGACTGGTGACTGCCCAGACACACACACCAGTCTTCCGCTGGCCCATGGCTCCAGGAACATTCTAAGAGTGGCAACCAACAGAAAGCAATCCCAGACAGAAGCCCGGTGAGTTGGGTGGCCAGACGTAGCAAATAGTACAGGACACCAGGTTAGATCCGAATTTCAGATAAGCAGCGGATGCTTTTGCTTTTCATAACATATCCATGTAATATGTAGTACGGGACACACTTATACTAAAAAGTTATTCATTGTCTGTCTGAAATTCAGATTTAACTGGGCGTCCTATATTTTATCTGGCGACTCCACTGGAGATGCAGTAAGTAAGGAAGAGCTCCAGAAAGAGGCTGCTGGTGAATAAACCCAAGCTCTGGCTGCATGGAGCATGGGAATCACAGGGCACACGGGAGTGGGCCATCCGGGGGGCTGGGACTCCCGAAAGGAGCAGGAGTGGCAGGCGGAGAGGACGGGAGGGCAAAGCTCCCCTGGGGAGGGCAAGACAGCTCCACCTCTGGGCTGACCGCTGAGGAAAGGAACCCAAGAAATGACTGCCGACCGAAAAAAGAGAAACACAGAACATGCTGGGTCAATCAGAGAAGAAAGAAACGGTCCCATGTCCGTCAGAAATTAGGTCTGCTGCTAAAATCTTCTGACAACTCCAGGCCCAAGGAGCATCACCCCTGAATTCTTCCAATCACTTAAGGAGGAAACAATGCAAATTTCATATGAAACTCATCCAGAGGAAACAAGGGCACCTACCCCAGCTTGTGAGGCCAACAGCCTTGATCTCAGCGTTTGGCAAGGACGTGAGAGAGAGGCTGAAGGCTGTGCCACCGACCAACGCCGGTGACAAGGTCCCAGATAAAAGGCAAGCACAGGGGATCGAGCAGACAGACAAAGGCTGGGTATAGTTTGGAATTTAGCATCTGAAAAGCAATCAATAGTTTTACCACATGAACAGAATAAAAAAGAAGATTCATCTGGTCAATTTCAATAGTAGCTGAAAACGTATTTGATAAGATTCAACATTTGTTTACTATTTTAAACACTATTGGAATCCCCTGTGGTCCAGTGGTTAGCGCTTTGTGCTCTCACTGCCGAGGACCTGGGTTCAATCCCTGGTCGGGGAACTAAGATCCCTAAGATCCCACAAGCAGTGTGGAAAAACGTCTATTAGCACTAAGAAAACTTCCTTAATCTGATCAAGATTATCCACAAAAACCCTACAGCACCCCTTACTGAATGTGATCAGAGAAAGCTCTGCTTTTAAAATTGGGTTGTGGACTTCTCTGGACCACTGGTTGGGTCCAGTGGTTAAGAGGCCATGCTTCCATGCAAGAGTTCGATTCCTGGTCAGGAAACTAAGCAGCCAACAAAACAAAACAAAATAAACAAAAACTGGGAGGGAGATACAAGGTCCTTTATTGTCAGTTGTAGGAATCATGCTGGTAGAGACCCTATCCAAACAGTAGAGCAGGACAAAGAAAGAAGAGGCACAAGGCCCGGAGGAGGCCAGGCAATGCTCTCATCAGTCACAGATAGCACCCTGCGTGTGTAGGAAATCCAGAAGACTCTGCAGAAAGTTACATGGATTCAAAGTGAGTTAAGCAGAGTTGAGTTTAAGATATTCAGAAATCAATTCTGTTTTTATGTATCAGTGACAAAAAATCAGAATATGACATGTTGAAAGATTCCATTAAAACAGTATCGGAAATAATGAGATGTTCATGAGTAGGTCTAAGAAGGCATTAGAAGGACCTCCCTGTGGAAAAACAGGAAACCTTCATCAGAACATTATTGACTGGGACCAAATAACTCCTAACTTCCTGAAATGGGAAGGGCATGGTCATGGGTTTTGGAAGGCATTTGTTTACAAATGCCATTTCCCCTCAAAGTGCAGAGACTCGATAAATCGGAATCAAAAGTCCAAGATGAATGTTTTTTTGTGTGTGAATTCAACAGGCTTTGTGATTTTATGCGGAAGGTGGAGGGACAAAGACACTCACGACAGCTTGGGAAAGTCCGAGGGGGTTGGGTCTGCCAGGCGGCCAGCTCATCACACAGCCGTGTGGTGTCGCTGCATAGAAGGCCCGCAGACACACCCCACACACGGGTCAGGAGGCGTCCCTGCAAAGCAAGGGCACAGCCACCTTTCAAAAAACAGCGTCCACGTGGCAAACGGTGGACCCAAGCCCCACCTCACAACCGCAGACAAATCTACGCCAGGTGGACAAGCCAAGGTGGACAAGCATCGTGGAGACAGTTCAGAACACTTGCCTGGCCCTCAGGGAGGGGAAGCCCTTCAGTGTCGTGGATGAGCACTAGCCCCAAAAGGAAGCATCGAGAATAGAGCTACATTAAAACCAAGAGCAGAGGACGAGATGGCTGGATGGCACCACCAACTCAATGGACACGAGACTGAGCAAGCTCCAGCAGTTGCTGATGGACGGGGAGGCCTGGCGTGCTGCTGTCCATGGGGTCGCAAAGAGTCGGACACGACTGAGCGACTGGACTGAACTGATACGTAACTAGGTGAAGGGCAAGGGGGCTCGCCTGGTGACTCAGTGGTAAAGAGCCCGTTTGCGAGGATGCAGGAGACGTGGGTTTGATCCCTGGGTTGGGAAGATGCCCCCAGAGGAGGGCATGGGAACCCACTCCAGTATTCTGGCCTGGAGAACCCCACGGACACAGGAGCCTGGTAGGCTACATCCACAGGGTCTCAAAGAGTTGGAGGCAACTGAAGTGACTGGGCGTGCACGCACGCAAACATCAAGGGCCCACTGTGCCCAGGGAGCTCGACTCGGCCTCGCAATGACCTGTAACGGGAAAGAATCCAGACAAGAACAGACGTATACGTGTACAACTGAACCACTTCGCTGTGCGCCTGAAACTAACACCGTCAATTAACTACACTGAGCTTCTGCCCAAAAGAACACCGCCTTCAAGGGGCAGAGACGGAAACTGGGACTAGGAGCAGATATCTCCAGCTCCTCAAACGGGCAAAGGCTTGTTTGTCCAACGGCAGGATGAGTCCAAGTCCTTACTCTGGGCACATGCGAACGTGAGCTTACTTTGGGAATAGGGTCTCTGCAGATCTAATCAAGTTCAGATGAGCTCATACTGGATTAGGGTGGACCCTGATCCAGTGACTGGTGTCTTTATAAGCAGGGAGAAATCTGGACACAGACACGCAGGGAGGAGGCCATGTGAAGATGGAGGCAGCTACTGGAGGGAGGTGGCCATAAGCCAAGAGATCCCTGGGGCTCCTGGAGGGCTGGATGAGACAGGAGGGGTGGGGGGCGCCTCCCCTGGAGCCTGGGAGGGAGTGCCGCCCTGCCAACACCTTGACGTCCGCCTCCAGAGCTGTGAGTGAGTGCCGGCTGTGGTGATTTGTTACAGCAGCCCAAGGAAGCCAGTAAGCCTCAGACATCTAAAATACAGAGAGCATCTCAACGTGGTCAAGAAACACAGGTAACCCAAGAGAAAAACGACAGAGGAGGATTTCAGAGGGCCCTGAACGCCGAAGTGGTGCTCTGCCTAGGCTGTTGCTCTGCGCCGGCCTCCCTCCTGCGTGCACACCCAGCAGGACACCCCAATTTACCGGACGGCCCCGTAAATAGAGCGCTGTTCCTGCGGTGGAGTGAAGGGAAGGAGCCGTGCAGCCTGCAGGAACAGCCCTGAATCACAAAAGAGCACGAAGCCAAGCACAAGGAAGGTCGGAAAATAAGCAAGCCACCGCCGCGCTCAGGACCGTCGGCGCTCAGGGGCGCGGCCAGCTCCGGGGTCAGCAGAGCCCCAGGGGCCGCTCGGGACGGTGGGCGTTTCCTGTCTCCACCGGGACGCTGGAGGCCTGGGGCTCACTTATGATTATCAGGCTGCACCTTTGTTTCATGTCCTCTTCTGAGTTCGTTATATTTCACAACAGAAAAAGTTAAAAACAAGACCAGGGGACAGCGGGCCGGCCACAGACGTGCCCACCCTGCGCCCTCGTCTAGGACTGGGCCCCCGCCCTCCCGTAAAGGATGGACGGACTGGCTGTCCCCTCCTCACGAGGACACTCTCGGGGTAAAGGGTAGAACCAAGGGCCGCTGTCCACCCTGGACTCTGAATGTGGCTCCCCTCGCCACTGTGCGGGTGCATCCCACAAAGACTGCCCGGCCTCTGGACGCCCACACTCGTGTCCTTCGAGACCCTTCTCGGGTAACGGCACCACCAGTGCCGTGGCTCCTGGGCACAGGCGTCGGCTCTCACTCCGCCGTCCAGGCCTTGCTGTGGGCTCCCGTGCTGGCGGACCGGCGGGAACGAAGAGGTGGAGCCCCTGCTGGCGGCAGAGACAGAGAGACCTGCAGGGTGGCGAGTGGGAGGTGCTGGACAGGGTGGCTCAGGTGGCCACCACGCCTGGGCTGGGAGAGGGGTCGCCCTGCCGTGGACTGCCCAGGCGCCCAAAGAGGAGGGTTTTCTTAGGCCCTTGAAACGGGGCCCTTCCCTGAGCGCCTCGCCCGGGTGGTACAGACCAGCAAAGCGCCCCCACTGCCTCCACCCCAGGCAGGGCGCAGGTGCTCTTCTTGGTGTGCCACGAGGTCTGGCTGGGGCCTGCACGGCACCCGGGCGCCTGCCGCAGGGGGTGGGGCGTGTCCGCCGCTCTCCACCAGGACAGCGCTTATGTGACGTCCACGCTCCAGGAGGCAGAGAGGGCCAAGGAGCACCCGGTGCTACGAGATGAGAAGCCCCGAGAGGGGCGGGGGGACAACCGGGGTGGCGGGGGAGGGAGGTGCGAGGTGAGGACAGGGCGCCCAGGGCTTGAGCGGAGCGTGGCAGGGGTGGGAAGGAGAGCATCCAGGGGGGCCGGACTGCGGGCCTGCACGCAGCAGACGCCCGGCCACTCACACCCAGCCCGCAGTTGAGCGCTGCGCGGAACGGCAGAGGTGCACCCTGATCGCAGGTTGGTGGCCTCGCCCTCTGGGCAGCGGAGGGCCGCGGTCTCCCCCTCGCCCCACCGGAGGCCCCTCCCCCGGGGAGATCCGCCCCTGGGTTCCCTTTCAGCCCCGACTCCTTTGATCAGCGTGACGTCATGTTACATCATCTGGGGTTTCCACGGCAATAGAGACAGGCAGGACACGACACGACACGTCTTCTCGAAGAAAAGAAGCTTTGGGGATCCATGTACCGTCTGCGCCTGGTCCCAGGCAGAATGCTGGCGTAGGGCTGGGCGGCACGTGGGAAGGCCGGGTCCCCATCATTCCTTTCCCAGGCGGAATCACGTGGACCCTCTGGGCCGGCTGGCTGGGCGCGTTCACGCGACAGACAGAGCTCCCGGGGAGCGGGAGGGGTCTTCCCTCCGCTCCCACCCGCCCCTCCCTCCACCTTGCGGCGTCACTGTGCTTTCTGCAGCGGATCAGCCGCTCCCCGCTCTCTGCAGTGCGCGTCTCCCCTGTGAGACGCAGGGAGCGGGCACAGGATGAGCAGAGAGGCCGGGATCGCGCTCCGACGGGTGGGAGGGCACAGACCCGGAGCTGGCAGCCCCCAGGCGGCTCGGCTGCAGGCCGCGTCACAGACTCGCTCACACGCGCCACCCGGAGGCGCGCGCCGGTGCGCACCGCGCGGGCACGAGCGTCCTGTGCGCACGGGGCGCGCGTGTGCCGGCGGGGCGCGGAGTCTGCGCGCTCTGCTGGAAGCCCGCGGAGCCCCCCCCACCCCGCTCGCCGCGGCCCCGGCCCAGGTGCTCTCCCGCCCGCTGGCCTGCAGGCCAGTGGTGAGCTCGGCTGCCCATTCAAGGGCTGGGGTCTGCGGGCGCCAGTCCAGCCCGAGGCCCGGGCGAGGCGGGGCAGGGAGCGGAGCCGGTCTGCACCGGGCTTCGGCGTCCCAAGTAGCCGACACCTGTGGACCCCGAACCTGCGGCAGGTGGTTCAGAGAACTGCCCCTCGGCTTCTTGGCCAGTGCCCGCCTTCCCGCAGCCTGCCTCACCACCGCAACCCCGTGCCGCTGCTGGCGGCTCTCCTCTGTGCCCTGGTGGGTCCGAAGCCCCTCCTGCGCCACCCACCCCAGACCAAGCTGAACGGGCCCTGGAACCGGCGCCCCCTCCGCACTTTCGGACGCCGGCTCCCACTGGCTCTCTCAGACCCGCAGAGGTGGAGCTGGCTGGCGGGGAGGGGGCTGCAGTCACCAAGCGGTGGGGAGAGCTGAGGTCCCAGCGGTCCAGGATGCCCCCCTCTACTGAGGAATCCGGCAGCACGTCGGGTCTGTGCCGGACACCCACGGCCCTTCCGAATGTCCAGGCAGGGACCTGCCTCCCCCCCGGGGGGCTCCCGGATCCTCCCGGAGGCCTGACAACATCCTGCCCTGGGGTCAGCCGGGCCCCTAAGTGGAGGACCCCTGCTTGGCCAGCTGCCAGCGGGTCCGCCGCAGTGCCCCCCCCCCCCGCACATACACCTCGCACACTTGCACATCTGCGCACACGCACCTCGCACATCCATGCACACAGTATACCTGCGACCCCTGCACATACATCGCACTCCCCGCACACACACACACCACGCATACCTGCGCCACGCACTTGCACAGCCCTGCACACACTTGGCTCCACACCCCCACACCCAGACCCTGCTCCACAAGAAACGGAAAAGGCTCACAGGCGTCTCCAAGGGCCAGCTGCGCGGGATGCGGCGGCAGGACAAGGATGCGAAGGAAGGATGCGGTTCCAGACGCTTCTTCGCTGGGGCGGGGCGGGGGCGGGGCCGGGCCCCAGACCGAGGCTGCGGTTGCCCAGGAGACGCAGGCTGGGGGAGGGGGCGCCGCGGTCTGCAGCCGCCGGAACCCGCCCGCGCGTGCCCGTCAGAGCCTGCAGCGCGTCCCCAACCTGTCACAGACACACACCCACATCCAGCCATGCACACACCTCACATATGAATGCATATGCCTCACACACACATCACACACACGCCGTTCACACACATTGCACACACATTTACCTCACATACTCGCTCTCCAGGCAGGGTGGGAGGTGGGGGGAGGGGGTGCATACAGAGACCCTGGCCAGCCTCCCCCACCCCAGGACGTCAGGCACTCAGGCACCGCCTGGTGGCGGGCGCAGACTTGCCCTCTTGCTCCCCAGCAGCTTGGTTCAGACACAGCTAGTTTGGGCCCCGCCTGCCCAGAGGGTCTCCTTCTCAGGTTTCAGTGTCTGAAGCCCCTGGGTGCCCGGACGCAAAGGCGTGATCAAGCCTCAGGAAACCCCCTGTTCCCGAGCATCTACCCCCAAAGCCAGAGTCTGTTTCATGCTCTCACCTACACCTCTGACTTTACGGGGGGCTCTCCCCATCACCATTTCTCTCGGAGAAGGAGTTAACTTGCAGCTCCAGTTAATAAAAGTTCCTGGGCGTGACAATAGTGTTTCAACTTACAAACTCCTCTGAAGGTTCTCTAGCCTGCCTGAGCGGGTTTGTCCGGCCACATGTGATTGTTTACAGCCTCCCAACCATGAGAGGCACGAGATGCTTTAAAACTTTCTAAATACAGACTCTTTTGAGAAGTTACAAAATTATTAGTATAGTATAGTGAGTTGATTAGAAATTATATTGGTGAAGGGTTTTTTCATTTGTTGTGCCAATAATTGCTGCTAATTCCCTGCCCTGGGTGTGACAAGGGTGTCTCAGGTCAAACCTCTCTGCTGACAGACTAGCTTGTGTGACAACCTCTCAGCCATAAACAGCACAGAGAGTTTAGAGTACTTGGAAAGTGGCTGAGAGGTTAAAGCGACTGCCTTCGATGCGGGAGACCCAGGTTCGATCCCTGGGTTGGGAAGATCCCCTGGAGAAGGAAATGGCAACCCACTCCAGTATTCTTGCCTGGAGAAGCCCATGGACGGAGAAGCCTTGTAGGTTACAGTCCACGGGGTCGCGGCGACTTCACCTTCACCTTCACCTTTCTCGTTGTTGAGTCAGTGATTGCCGCCAAGCCTCCATATCCTTAGGCACCTGGGAATATATTAATCAATGTATTTGGAATATAGAAAAGGAAATATAGTCGTTTTTGAGGTTAGCAATACTAGACTTTTTGAGTTAATGAATTTTCTCTTTTGTTATAGATCACTGTACTTTGTTATAAATCACTGTGTCCTTGCTAGGTAAAAATGTAACTTTATCACTATCTTAAGACTAAATAGATCTTAAAGGGAACATTGATGAAAGGTTTTCATTTGTTGGGCTGATGTTTGCTGCTAAATCTCCATATTCCCTGCCCTTAAAATGAATACAACTAGCATATAGGAAAAATAAGTATTAACCTTTAAGATTAATCATGTTAAACCTTAGGCTAACTAAGTTCCTTTCTTGATTGTAACCTGCTACAACCTCACCCTATAGGAATGCAACTTTATCTGCTACCTTCAGAGGGTGGCGCCTGGTTTAAGAAAAACACCCTTGGAAAAAATAAGTTTTTTGGTTATCAGAAAGAAAGGATCATAAAATGTCAGCAGGCCTCATGGCCAGAAGATGATGTAAAACCCATAAGACCTTTGTATAATTTTATATGTAGCACCTGATTGTGACAAGGGTCAGGTCTGCTGACCCCGCGTGACTCTGTATTCATCCTTATGTATAACGAAAGGTATATAGACAAACCTAAAAAATAAAGAAATGGGATCAGTTTCTGGAAAGACGGTTCCCCCGAGTCATTTTCTTCCCTTCTGGCTGAATTCCCATCTGGTACGTGGGTACTCACCAAGCCTACTAATTCTGCCGGGCTTCTAAGATCGGACCGGGGAGGCCTCAGTGCCTCCTCTCCTTCGGGAGAACGGAAAGACGCCTGTGGCCTACGTAGGTGGTGATTGGTTCTCCACGTAAACCAAGTTATTCAGCCTCCTTTTCTCCACTAATTTTCCTACTACACTATCCGTTTCTAATCTCTCTCTATATATCTGTAATTAAATAAGTTTTTTCCTAGGACGTCTACTCTGTCTCCACTCCGAATTACCCTGGATCCACCAGGGCTAGACCCCAGCACCTGGGCTGCTTTGCAAGGACAAGCCTGTGGCCCTCAGTGGCCGTTGTGGCCCAGGGCCTGCACAGGGCCGGCCGTAGAGGGCACGCACTGTCTGGTTGGCTGAATGAGCTGGTGAGCAAGGGCTGTGGTCCCGGGGCCCCCAGACCATCCTCGCGCCAGGGTCGGGGTCCCACGCTCAGGCTCGCAGCTGCTGAGCAACGCTGGATGTCTCTGCTGTGTCAGCCATTCTGCTGTGGACAAGTGCCCCACAGTGTGTGCCCTGCTTTATCTGACCAGTCTTTCTGGACTCGGGAATACACAGTAGTTCCCAGGTGTGTCCACTGTTCACAGAGGGGCTGTGGAGGCTCCTGGACTAGTGTTGGTGTGGACTTTCATTTCTCTTGGGCGGGTATCACAGAGTGGAACTGCTGGGTTGGGTGGCAGTTCCCACGAAACTTTTTGAGAAAAAGGTAACCTTCTTCCCAAAGCGGCTGCATACTTCGCGTCTCTGCCGGGGACACGGGGGGTGGGGGGGCCTCGGCTCCTGGCTCCCTCCAGGCCTGTCGCTGCCTCTCCGTTTTATCACCGCCGCCCGTGTTCAGTTGCTGGAAGTGTTTGACTGTTAGCTGCTCAGTTGTATCCGGCTTTGTGATCCTGTGGACTGTAGTCAGCACTAAGCCCCGTAGACTGAGTGCCTTATACAGCAGGACTTGTCTCCTGGTGCCTCTGGAGGCTGCATGTCAGACACCAAGGAGCTGGCGGGACCGGCTTCCCCTGAGGCCTTTCTCCTCGCCTTGCCGGCTTCTCGCTTGTCGACAGGTGGCCTTTTCTCCGTCTGCCACGTGTTCTACCCCCAGAACGGGTTCGGGCCCCCCGATAGGACTCCACTTCACCTCGATTGTCTCTTTAAAGACTGTGTCTCCACATACAGTCCCGTTCTGGGGCCCTTGGGGGTTGGGGCTTCTCCGTGTGAATTGTGAGAGGACACAGTTCTGCTCACATCACTGGCCTCATACCCACGAGGAGGGGGAGTGATGTCTCACTGGAGTTCAGTCTGCACACTGAATAGCTCACGACGCTAACAACAACAAAAATTAATCAACAGTGGCTCTAAAGAAGAAATAGAGAATTTTATTCAAGCTGGCCTGAGGCTTATAACTCAGAAGATTCTGAGGGCTGTTCTGCTTGTTAGAAGTTGAAGGGACAGCTATGTTAATACATTTTCAAGACAAGAGATTGTTCATCGAAATGACACTCACATTTTATGTAAAGTTCACCGAAGATATGCATTTCAGATCTATCAACACGTCTTAATCGAGAGACTTTCCTGGCGGTCCAGTGGGTAAGAATCCGCCTGCCAACGCGCGGGACACGGATTCAGTCCCTGGTGCGGGAAGACGCCTCATGCCTCAGAGCAGCAAAGCTCGTTCTCCACAACTGCTGAGCCGGTGTGCTACAACTGCTGAAGCGCCCACGCCGGGGGCCTGCGCTCCACAATGAGAGGGGCCGCCGCGGCAGGAAGCCCGTGCACCGCAGTGCGGAGTGGACCCCGCTCTCTGCAACCAGAGGAAGCCCGTGGGCAGCACCAAGACCCAGCACAGGAAAAGTACATAAATACGTGTTTTAAAAAAAAACATGTATGACTCGAGCTGCATGTCAGCTGGGCCCCTACAGAACTAGGAAGGGAAGGAAGAAGGGAAACAATTTGGTCTCCACGGTGAGGCAGATGCTCCCGCTCTCCAGGCATCTGGTGGACGCACGGGGCGGACGCACGTGAGCAGGCCCGGGGCCGGGGCGTTCCGCGTGCTCTGTCTTGTCCTGTCTCCAAACACCACTTCTGCTTTATCAGTAACTACGCATCTCTTCGTGGGTTTCTTTGCCATCTGCATATGTTTGGTGAAATGTTGGCTTAAATGTTCTGAACTTTTTTCAGTTGTTTGTCTCCTTGTTACTGAGTTGTAAAACTCTTCATATATTCTGGCCTCAGAAGATTTGCAAATAGTCTCTCCCAGTCTGTGACTTACCTTTTCACTTTCTTGAGTCTCTTTTGAACTGAGGTTTGTAATTTTGATGAAGCCCCAGAAATCAGTTTTCTCTGTTATCTGTCGTGCTTTCGGTGTGCCTAAGAACGGTTTCCTTAATCCAAGTCTATGAATATTTTCTCATTTTTTTCTTCCAGTGGTTTTGTAATTTTAAATTTTACATTTAAGCCTATGATGCATTTTGAGGTAACTTTTGTGTACAGTGTAAGTTATAGGTCTAAATTTTTTTTTTTTTTGCATATGAATATGCAGTTGTCTCAGGCTTCCCTGATGGTTCAGGGGTCAAGAATCTGCCTGCAATGCAGGAGACGCAGGTTCCATCCCTGGGTCAGGAAGGTCCCCAAGAGGAGGAAATGGCAACCCACTCCAGGATCTTGCCTGGGAAATCCCATGACAGAGGAGCCTGGTGGCTACAGTCCGTGGGGTCGCAAAGAGTCAGACGTGACTTAGTAACTAAACAACGACAACACTTTCAAATATCTTGTCCGCCACAGGCTGTAAGAGCTGTGGGGCGTGCACCGCGCAGACCGGAGGCACGCCGAGCTGGTTGGCTGCTCTTGGTAGTGAGTGTTGTGCGGCCTGGTTGCTTTGAGCGGAGCGCAGACACCGAGGTGGCGAGGAATGGGCTAACTCCTGTTGGGCTGGTAGTGACGTCAGCTACTGAAAAAGATGACATCACTGTAGCCCAGCAAGGGCTCCTGTCCCTCAAGGTAGAAAGCAAGTTCTGACAAGCATTTCCCATCTGAATGCAGAGTTCCAAAGAATAGCAAGGAGTGATAAAGACTTCTTAAGTGAACAATGCAAAGAAATAGAGGAAAACAATAGCAGGGGAAACACTAGAGACCTCTTCAAGAAAATTAGAGAGACCAAGGGAACATGTCATGCCAAGAGGGGCACAATAAGGGACACGGGCCTAACAGAAGCAGAAGAAATTAAGAAGAGGTGGCAAGAATACACAGAAGAACTGTACAAAAAAGGTCTTAATGACCCAGATAACCATGATGGTGTGATCACTCATCCAGAGCCAGACCTCCTGGGTGTGAAGTCAAGTGGGCTTTAGGAAGAATTATTAGGAACAAAGCTAGTGGGGGTGATGGAATTCCAGCTGAGCTGTTTCAAATCCTAAAAAATGATGCTGTTCAAGTGCTGCACTCAATATGCCAGCAAGTTTGGAAGCTTCAGCAGTGGCCACATGTAGAGGTGTCTCTCCTGTTGTTGGAACAGAGAGTTTGCTGTGACCAGTGTGTTCTCATGGCGAAGCTCTGTTAGCCTTTGCTCTGCTTCATTTTGTACTGCAAGACCAAACTTGCCTGTTACTCCAGGTATCTCCTGACCTCCTGCTTTTGCATTCCAATCTCCTGTGATGAAAAGGACATCATTTTTTGGTGTTAGCTCTAGAAGTTCTTGGAGGTCATCATAGAACCGTTCAACTTCAGCTTCTTTGGCATTCGTGGTTGGGGCAGAGACTTGGATTACTGTGATAGTGAATGGTTTGCCTTGGAGACGAACAAAGATCCTTCTGTCATTTTTTAAAGAAAAACTCAGCAATGGCCACAGGACTGGAAAAGGTCAGTTTTCATTCCAATCCCAAAGAAAGGCAATACCAAAGAATGCTCAAACTACCACACAATTGCACTCATCTCACACGCTACCGAAGTAATGCTCAAAATTCTCCAAGCCAGGTTTCAACAGTACATGAACCGAGAATTTCCATATTTACAATGGATTTAGAAAAGGCAGAGGAACCAGAGATCAAATTGCCAACATCCATTGTATCATAGATAAAGCAAGAGAGTGCTAGAAAGACATTGACTTCTGCTTTATTGACTATGCCAAAGCCTTTGACTGTGTGGATCACAACAAACTGTGGAAAATTCTTCAAGAAGTGGGAATAACAGACCACCTTACTGGCCTCCTAGGAAATCTGTATGCAGGTCAAGAAGCAACAGTTAGAACTGGATATGGAACAACAGACTGGTTCCAAATTTGAAAAGGAGTACGTCAAGGCTGTATTGTCACCTGCTTATTTAACTTCTATGCAGAGTACATCATGCGAAATGCCAGGCTGGATGAAGCACAAGCTGGAATCAAGACTGCTGAGAGAAATAAGCTCAGATGTGCAGATGCACCAGCCTTATGGCAGAAAACGAGGAGGAACTAAAGAGCCTCTTGATGAAGGTGAAAGAGGAGAGTGAAAAAGTCAACATTCAAAAAACCAAGATCATGACATCCTATCCCATCACTTCATGGCAAATAGTTGGGGAAAAAGTGGAAACCGTGACAAACTTCATTATCTTGGGCCCCAAAATCACTGCAGATGGGGAGTGCAGCCATGCAATTAAATGATGCTTGATGCTTGGAAGAAAAGCTATGACAAACCTAGACAGAGTATTAAAAAGCAAAGACATCACTTTGCTGATGAAGGTCCATTAGTCAAAGCTATGGTTTTTGCACTAGTCATGCACAGATAAGAGAGTTGGCCCATAAAGAAGGCTGAGTGCCAAAGAAGTGATGTTTTTGAACTGTGGTGTTGGAAAAGACTCTTGAGAATTCTTTGGACTGCAAGGGGATGAAACCCATCAATCCTAAAGGAGATCAGTCCTGAATATTCATTGGAAGGACTGATGCTGAAGCTGAAGTTCCAATACTTTGGCTACCTGATTCGAAGAGCCAACTCTTTGGAAGAGACCCTGATGCTGGGGAAGATTGAAGGCAGGAGGAGAAGGGGACGACAGAGGATGAGATGGTTGGATGGCATCATCAACTCAATGGACGCGAGTGTGAGGAAACTCCAAGAGATAGTGAAGGACAGGAAGTCTGGCGTGCTGAGGTGCAGGGGTGTCGCAAAGAGTCAGACAAGACTGAGTGACTGAACAACAGGGAAGGGTGGGGACACAGTCCTCAGATCCACTCAGACCAACTCAGGTAAGCCTTCAACATACTTGGTCTTTGAGTTAGGGGATTTATTAAAAAAGAGCTCAAAGAAAGAGGCTGGGATTAGTCATCCTTTTGTGACATTTTGGAATCTGGTTTCAGGAGTCATGATGTCTCTGATTTACACTCTCAGGCCAGGTGACCCATGGCTCTAGGATCTGTGAGCTCACCGTGCCTGGAGAAACAAGCTGAATGGATGGCTAATCTCCGACAGCAATTTAAGTCCATTAACACTGTTATCAACAGTAGCAGTCAGTCACCTGATTCTGATTAATTGGCATTCAGGGAGCACAGGTTGAGGTCAGAGGGAACAAGAAAGGGATAAAGTGTGGGGTGGCGAGATTAATCATGAGGTCAGGGAACTCAGCTGGGAACCACACTAATTAAGTTGATTGTTGCGGGCAGGGCTAGCTTTGTAAGTGCTGCTAATAGTCTACCCTTTTGCCTTTTTATACAGTTCATAGGATTCTCACAGCAAGAATACTAGAGTGGTTTGCCATTCCCTCCTCGGGCAGCAGAAGATGAAATGGTTGGATGGCATCCCTGATTCAATGGACAAGCGCTTGGGCAAACTCTGGGAGATGCTGAGGGACCGGGAGGCCTGGCATGCTGCAACCCATGGGGTCGCAGAGTCAGACACGACGTGGTGAGTGAACAATAACAACAGTCACCATGTTGCCGTTAGTGGAGGAATGCTTATGCCCTGGGCTAAACTGGCTCAGCTGTGAGTAGTTCAGGTCTTCCCTGGTGGTGCAGACAGTAAAGAACTGCCTGCAGCGCAGGAGACCCAGGTTGATCCCTGGCTCAGGAAGATCCCCTGGAGGAGGAAATGGCAACCCACTCCAGTATTCTTGCCGGGGAAATCCCACGGACAGAGGGGCCTGGCGGGCTGCAGTCTGCGGGGCAGCAGAGTCGGGCCCGACGGAGCGTGCGCAGAGTCCTTCCGTGTGGGGCGAGGCGACGAGCAGCTCCAGGGGCCCAAGCCTGTCTGCACCATCACAGTGTCCGGGTGAGGACAGCTAAGGTGCGGTGCGGCCTGCAGAGGAGCAGCGACGAGCAGGCAGAGCTACCATGACTGCTCTTTGTGCAGAGAATGGAAGGCCTGGGTCTGCTCTGCGTCTTGGAGACGAGATCTGCGGCTGCAGGAACAGCAGATCCTGCGTGGGGACGCCTACACGTGCAGTTAGAGGTGTAACCCGTGGAGGAGCTTCTGCTGGAAAAGCGCTCATGTGTGATGACTGTGAGACAATATTGGATAGAGGAGTCCTGCAGCCGTGGCTGAGGGCCCAGTGGGCAGGGCGGGCTGGGATGCCCTCTGGCTTCCAGCCATAGTAGGCCCAGCTTGGGGTCGGAACCACCCCCGCCCCCTGCCCCCCGCCCCCCACCCCAGTGACTAGGCCTGCAGCATCAGAACACAGGCGGGTGGGGTGCAGGTGGTGCGGGTCCCAGTGTGTGGAGAGATGGGGCGGCAGGGCTGAGCCAGGTCTCAGGAGCGGGCTGAGAGCCGCTCCTGGGGAAGGTCATGGGTGTGACCGAAGGGTGGAGGGGGACCCAGTCACCTTGTCAGCACAGCCAGGATCCCTGGCCCCTGACCTGTGTCCAGACACACCCACACGGGGGCCATAAAACCTGGAGCGGCAAGAGCGGGAGGAGCAGGACCAGGCTTCTGGACACCCGGGCTGCCGGCTGCCTGGGTCTGAAACCGTAGGCCCCCAGAGCGCCCTCGGCACCAGCAAGGCGGCCTGACATGAGAAGGTAATGCCCAGCGTCCTTAAACCCGGGTCCCCCACACACCCCGTCTAACCACAGCTTTGCTGGGCGGCCCCTTGGGTCCAGAGCCCCAGCACAGGGGCCAGGCTCGGGGCAGCTGTGTCCAGAGCCCAGCCTGGTTCTGGACGGGGGTGCAGGCTCTGTCCGGCTGGCACCCCAGGCGCTGGCTCCTCCCGGGTGCTCCGGGCTTGGGGACAGAGCTCTCCCTCCCGAGCCACCAGAATGGCCGCTGTCCTCAGGGTCCCATCTCCAGAGGCCACCCCTGCGGTTCGGGAGAGGCAGCCCCTGTCCCTTGGGGTCCCTTGGCCCTGAGGAGCGCCCGAGAGCCCCTGGAAGCAGGGGGGAGACACCAGGGTCAGAAGAGGCAGGTCTATGACTGACAAAATGGAAACGGGGTCAAGAGGATGAGGTAGGGCTGGAGGCCTGGGGGTCCTGGGGTGGGGGCAGCTGGAACCCAAGGGCTCATCACCCTGGGAGCTGGGGTTGAGCCTGGGAAGTCCTGAGGCTCCTGCTGGGCGCCCCCCCGCCGTGGGCCCCTCCTCAAGTCAGAGCTCCCCTGGCCCTCCTGTCCTGGGGGCTCTTCCAGGAATCCCAGCTTGGACACGAGGTGGGCCCATCAGTGACTTGGGGACCTCCTGGTGTTCAGAGCCTCTGCCTAGGGCTTGGCGCCCAGATCAGGCCAGCGCCCTGCAGACCAGGGCAGGTGCCTGCCCTTTGCCCCCATGATGTGCCTGGAAACCCCCACCTCGACGTGCTGAGTCACCGGAGGGGCGAAGGTCGCTGTGGGGCTGGAAGCAAAGCTGGGCATCAGGCAGGAAGCCTTGGGTCCCTCCCCAACCACGGCCCCCCAGGCCTTCCCCAGGAGCGGAACGCTCCCTACACACAGACAGCTGAGCTGTGCTCAGCGGGTGAGACGGTCTATTTATTTAAGTGAAACCCCACTGGAGTTTCCAGTCTGGGAAACTGGGCAGCATCCAGTCAGCAGACAGAAGGAGCTCGAGTGGCACAGAAGTGGAGGCCGTGCCGCGCAGTGACCCGAGCCCGGGACACACAGGGGCCTAGCGTCCTGCGGTTTAATGACGTCCACAGGGGCCTAGCGTCCTGCGGTTTAATAACGTGAGATACCAGGGCACGCGCACGCACACACCTGCACACGTGTGCACCCTAACACGTCTCACGCCCCTGCCGTCAGCCCAGCTCCCTCGAGTGCTCAGGCCAACTCATGTCCCCCGCGACCCCCACGCCCAGCCTCGGCCGCGCTCCCCAGAAGCCCTGCTTGGGCTTGGTCTTTGAGCTCAAGGTCAGGCCACGGGTGTCCACGCAGAGCACCCCATCTTTCCTGCCCACATCTCCGGGGCGGAGAGAAGTGCTGTCTGCCTTTGAGGAGCCACACGATGTAGCCTTGGGGTGCCGTGGGCCCCGAGAGAGGAGCCCTGAGCTCGCACCTCACCCGTCCCTTGGCCCCAGGCCCCGAGCACGTGGCCGAGAGGTTCCAGAGCCGCAGGCAAGGCCCGTGGGGAACGGGGGCCTGCAGGGTGGGGATCAGGCGTGGGCCTGGCCTGCGCGTTTTGGTCTGTGACGCTAGCTGTGAACTAGCTGTGGACCTGAGCAGAACCCGCCCTGGCTTCCCTGGTTGGACCACTGCCAGCCAGGCCAGGAGTCCTGCCTGGAGGCCACGGGGCAGGAGCAGCCCGCCCCTCACCCTCCCCTCTGCCCCCAGGGTCCTGCTGCTCGCCAGCCTGGTGGCTGTGTTGCTGCTGGAGGCAGGCTCAGCCCGGACCCTCCAGGTACGTGTGGGCTCCTCACCCAGCCTCCCCCGGGGCTAGAAAAAGGCACCAGCGGATGCGACTGCAGGGCCTGTGGGCACTGGGGGCCTCAGCAGGGTCTGCTGGACAAGTCTTGATGACTCCAGGTGAGCCAGGTGGAGGAGGGGGCCTGGTGAAGCTCCCCTGTGCTGTGAAGCCCAGGACCCCTCCATGTGTGGGGTTGTCCAGGGGCCACGACTGCTGGGACCATGTCCTTCTGCAGCCCTGGGTCCAGGCCACCCCACCCTACAGCCTGGGAGTGCCCAGGTCAAGGGGGAGACGCAGGAGGACAGGCACAGCTGTCCCGCAGCTGCTGGGCCCGGTCACTGCAGCGGGTCACCGTTTCACCGGCTCCCCTGTCCCCATCGGCCCTGGAAGGACAGGCAGAGAACTAGCCCCAGTGCTCAGGCTGCCAGCTGGGGGTGGGTGGAGCGGGTGCAGCCCCTGTGCTGTCCCCAAGTGTCCCCAGAAACCGCAGGGCCTCCAGCCAGAGACCTGGGGCAGGATGGAGCCGGCAGTGCCTCGGGGGCCTCTGTGCGGCCCCTCCCAGCCACCCCCAACCCCCGCACCCTCGGAGCGCTGCGCTGTGTCTCACCTGCGGCCTCACTCTCCCAGGTCCACGTCCAGAACAAAGGCAAAGCTGGGGCTGAGCAGGACACACAGGAGTGAGTGCCCCTGGCTGTCCTTCCCGTCCCCCGGGGACCTTGGTGGAAGGGGGGTCGTGTCCAGCTTTGGGCAGAGGAGGTACGGGAGCCCCTGAGAGCTGACCAACGGCGCAGAGCACAGGCCTGGGGGGTTGAGCGGCCCCCCACCGCCCCACCCAGGGGATCCGGCCCCTCAGCCCCCCAGCTCCCTGGCACCGCTAGGCTGGCTCCCGCTGGGCGGCCAAGGCGGCAGGCAGATGGCCGTGTGGGCTGGGTGGCCAGGCAGGAGGCCGCAGCCCTGTCCGCAAGTCCTGGGCTCTGCTGACCTGCCCTGGCCAAGCCCCCGAGCCTCCTCCAGGGCCCACCCACAGGAGGGGCGCGGCGGGGACCCTGGCCCGGGGCTCTGGGCCAGGGATGGGCCTCCTGCTGCGCACGGCATGGGACCTCCGCTCTGGCTCACAGGGTCTGGGATGCCCACGCCGTTGAGTCTCTGAAGGACGACCAGCTCATCTGGTTGCTCATGGCACCCAAGCTCATGGCCTCCAGCGAGGAGCAGAAAGGTGGGGGCAGGCACTGCCCGCTGGGCCGGGGGCCATGGGGTCGGCTTGGATGGATGGATGGCACCTCGGGAGGGAGACGGAGGCCACAGCCGCTCTGTCTGTCCCCAGGTGCCAAAGCCCTGGCAGAGACCGAGGACGCCCTGGGCCGCGTCCTGGGCCCGAGGGAGGGTCCTGAGCCCGACCGGGACAGCCTGTTCCACGCTGGGCCCGAGGAGGCCCTGGAGGAGGCGAGGCCCTGGGCCCGGGTGCTGCCCTCTCTTCAGGTGCTTCACGGGCCTGAGGAGGACCGAGACCACATCTACCACCCCAGGGAGCCCTGACCCCGCCCCGGCCGGAGAGAAATAAAGCCTGCAGAGGTGGCTGTGCGTCTTCAAGAACAGTGATTGCAGCGTGCCCGCTGTCTGGGAGACGGGGGCTGCAGGCTGGCCCCACACACGCAGGGTCCCCGCGGTGCAAGCTGAGCCGGGGCCCCACCCAGCGCCCTCTTGCCTGGCACTAGCTGCTCCCCTGGACTCCCCGGGCCCTGGGATGGGTGGGGATGGAGCGGCATTGGAAAGCGGGAGGACTGGGAGGAGGGGACCCGGCGCTGCTGCCTCAGGGGACCGGGCACGGGCGAGTGGGGCAGACGGGCCCAGGCTCCGTGTCGGCGGCTCAGCAGGCCCGCTGTCGGCCGTGGGCACAGGTCACTGGAGCGCACTTGCCATCCACACGCAGG
This sequence comes from Oryx dammah, assembly GCF_014754425.2. Taxonomy (NCBI): domain Eukaryota; kingdom Metazoa; phylum Chordata; class Mammalia; order Artiodactyla; family Bovidae; genus Oryx; species Oryx dammah. The sequence continues at coordinate 50,234,374 of NW_024070198.1, forward strand.
TGCAGAGGGCTCCCGCTGTGGCAGTCACGCTCCGGGGTGTAGAGCAGCGCACTTGGTGCCTGGACGGAGCCTGCTCAGGGCTAAGACACACCGAGGTGCCCAGACGGTATGTCTCACGTGCCCTAGAGCCAGTTCCGAGCTCCTCAGGGACCCAAATGGTAGCCTCACCCCAAGATGCACTGCTCAGCAGCGTACAAGCCTCCCAGCCCCAGACAGGAGCTGTCGCACCCAGAGCACCAATGAAACCAAGGCCTGGCAGTGATCTGCTCAAAGTGAGAAAGTGAAAGTCATTCAGTCACGTCCAACTCTGCGACCCATGGGCTGACTGTACACTCCATGGAATTCTCCAGGCCAGAATACTGGAGTGGGTAGCCTTTCCCTTCTCCAGGGGATCTTCCCGACCCAGGGATCGAACCCAGGTCTCCTGTATTACAGGTGGATTCTTTACCAGCTGAGCTATCAGGGAAGACCTGCTCAAGGTCCGGTCCTAACTGGGGCGGAGCGGTGCTGGTCCCCACCAGGCGCCTCACCGCCCTCCAGCTGAGTACAGGGGCAGTGCCGACTCGGCGCCCTGCTCCTGCCCAGAGTCGCCCAGGCCTCAGGCGGCCCTGAACCTCACACGGCCCCTCCAGATCACCCTGTCAGCCGGGGGACAGCCATCTCCAGCGAGAGTATAGGCGATTGGACACCACTGTCCCGAGGACGGCAGACCCGGGTCCACACTGAGCACGGCCTTGGGCAGCTCAGGGGGTGTTTGTGGCCAAAGCTGCCTCCAGCCCTGCTGGAGCCTGGTCACCTTGGGCCCCTCCTGCACCGAAGGCCCAGGCGGAGAGGCAGCGGGCACCGGGGGCCTCAGGGTGAGCAGGGGGCACTGGCGGCGGCCACGGGCTACTCAGCCCCCTGGCTGAGATCCTGGGGAGCTCTGTCACCTGAAACGGCTGTGCCCCTTCTCCTTCATGGCAGTCGGGGTGGAGGGCGTCAGAGGAGCCCCACCTGGCTGGCTTCCCCTGCAACCCCCTAAACTCCCAGGGGCATTCGCGCTGCTCAACCACCTGCGGGTGCCAAGTCCTTTGACTCTGAGCATGGTTACTTCCCTCTGCACCCCAGTCATGAGGCAACACTCCTGCAGTGACCGTTGGTGGGGGAGGCACCCGGACACGGAGGGGACAACTGAGGCCGGCCCTCCTGGCAGCCACAGCCTTCTGCTGCGATGCAGTGGCCCTGGGCACGGCACCCCCATCTAGGGACACAGGCTCCTGGCGGTGCCTTCCGACCCGCACCTCCACACACCTGAGCTGCCCCGAGTGGGGTGGCTGCGATCCGTGGTGTCACGGGGTGTTGCTACCCCGGAGGCTGTGCCCTTCCCCGAGTCTGAGCATTTGGTTGAACCCAAGAGTGGAAGCGACAAGCAGATTCAAGGGACTAGATCTGACAGAGCGCCTGAAGAGCTATGGACAGAGGTTCGTGACATTGTACAGGAGGTGGTGACCGAAACCATCCCCAAGAAAAAGAAATGCAAAAAGGCAAAATGGTTGTCTGAGGAGGTCTTACAAATAGCTGAGAAAAGAGAAGGAGCTAAAGGCAAAGGAGAAAAGGAAGATTTGAATGCAGAGTTCCAAAGAATAGTGAGGATAGATAAGAAAGCCTTCCTAAGTGATCAGTGCAAAGAAATAGAGGAAAACAACAGAATGGGAAAGACTAGAGATCTCTTCAAGAAAATCAGAGATACCAAGGGAACATTTCATGCAAAGATGGGCTCGATAAAGGACAGAAATGGTATAGACCTAACAGAAGCAGAAGATATTAAGAAGAGGTGGCAAGAATACATGGAAGAACTGTACAAAAAAGATCTTCACGACCCAGATAATCACGATGGTGTGATCACTCACCTAGAGCCAGACATCCTGGAACGTGAAGTCAAGTGGGCCTTAGAAAGCATCACTACGAACAAAGCTAGTGGAGGTGATGGAATTCCAGCTGAGCTGTTTCAAATCCTGAAAGATGACGCTGTGAAAGTGCTGCACTCAATATGTCAGCACTTTGGAAAACTCAGCAGTGGCCACAGGACTGGAAAAGGTTAGTGTTCATTCCAATCCCAAAGAAAGGCAATGCCAAAGAATGCTCAAACTACTGTACAATTGCACTCATCTCACATGCTAGCAAAGTAATGCTCAAAATGAGCTTCCAACGTACAAGCTGTATTTCGAAAAAGGCAGAGGAACCAGAGATCAAATTGCTAACATCCGTTGGAGCATAGAAAAAGCAAGAGAATTCCAGGAAAACATCTACCTCTGCTTCATTGACTATGCTAAAACCTTTGACTGTGGAACACAACTGTGGAAAATTCTTAAAGAGATGTGAATACCAGACCACCTGACCTGCCTCCTGAGAAACCTGTATGCAGGTCAGGAAGCAACAGTTAGAACTGGACATGGAACAACAGACTGGCTCAAAATTGGGAAAGGAGTACATCAATGCTGTATATTGTTACCTTGCTTATTTAACTTACATGCAGAGTATATCATGTGAAATGCCAGGCTGGATGAAACACATTCTGGGGGAAATATCAATAACGTCAGATATGCAGATGACACCACCCTTATGGCAGAAAGTGAAGAGGAACTAAAGAGCCTCTTGGTGAAGGTGAAAGAGGAGAGTGAAAAATGTTGGCTTAAAGCTCAACATTAAAAAAACTAAGATCATGACATCCAGTCCCATCACTTCATGGCAAATACATGGGTAAACAATGGAAACAGTGAGAGACTTTATTTCCTTGGGGTCCCAAATCACTGCAAGTGGTATCTGCAACCATGAAATTAAAAGACACTTGCTCCTTGGCAGAAAAGATATGACCAACCTAGACAGCATATTAAAAAAAAGAGACATAACTTTGCCAACAGAAGTCTGTCTACTCAAAGCTTTGGTTTTTCCCATAGTCCTGTATGGATGTGAGAATTGGAACAGGAAGGCTGAGCACTGAAGAATTGATGCTTTTGAACTGTGGTGTTGGAGAAGACTCTTGTGAGTCCCTTTAACTGCAAGTAGATGAAACCAGTCAATCCTAAAGGAAATGAGTCCTGAATATTCATTGAAAGGACTGATGGTGAAGCTGAAGCTCCCGTACTTTGGCCAGCTGATGCAAAGAACTGACTCATTAGAAAAAACCCTGACAGTGGGAAAGATGGATGGCAGGAGAAGGGGACGACTTGGGAACCACCGAGTCGAGAATGAGATGGTTGGATGGCATCACCGACTCAATGGATGTGAGTTGGAGCAAGTTCCAGATCGTGTAGGACAGGGAAGCCTGGCGTCCATGGGGTTGCAAAGAGTTGGACACGACTGAACGAGACCCTTCTGGTGGGCACGGGGGATCCCCAGCAAGAGCCTGGACTAACTGAAAAATGCTGTGATTCGGTGACTTGTCATCAGAAACATGTTTGTTCTTCATCCCTGATCCTGGCACGGACGTCCTAAAACCCTTGGGACTTGCTGTGATGAGTGTGACCCTTCACTGTGCCAAAGAGGTGACTCTGGGAGGGTCCCTAAGGATGGGGCCAGTTGCCAGGGACCCACCAGGAATCGAGGGTTGGAACTTCCAGCCCCACACCCAGTCCTGAGGGAGGGGAGGGGGCTGGGGGTTGGATCAATCGCCAGTGACCAGTGCATGTCATGAAGCCTCCGGAGAAAATCAGAAGGCTGGGTATAGAGAGCTCCAGGGCTGCTGAGCCCGCGAGGAGGTGGGGAGAGTGGCAGCCAGGAGGGCAGGGGCGTGCCGCCCCCAGGACCCACGCACCTGGCGGTTCCCGAGTCCTGTCCTTGTAGGATGAACGGTGATCCAGGGAGTGGCCTTTTCCTTCAGTTCTGGGAGCTGCTTGAGGAAAGTAATCAAGCCGGAGGAGGGGTTGTAGGAACCCCGAACGTACCGCCAATCAGCTAGAGGCGCCTGGGAGTGACATCTGGGGAAGGGTGTCGCCCGGGCAGTCCTGAGCCTGAACCTGCAGGATCCGACGCAGCCTGGGCCAAGCTGGACAGCAGGTCAGCCGCTGGGGCCCCAGGAGAAGTGGGGACCAGGATCCTTAAAGGCCCTGGTCCAGAACGGGCAAGAGCCTGACCACTCGCGTCAGCAAAGACAGCAGACAGAAGGCCCCCCACACACGAGAGGACGCTCAGCGTCATCAGCCATCAGGGAAGGAGAATGAGGACTGGAGGCGACACCAGGAGAGTCCCGCTACAGCGGGAACAGGACCCGGGCCGGAAGGTGCATTCTCTGGGGTTGGGGAGGTCAACCTGCTCAGTGGCCTAAAACAGCCTGGGGGCTTCTTACAAAGTCACACAGACACGTGCCCTACGGCCAAGCCTTAAACAGAGGTGCTTACCCCACTCATGTTCACAGCAAGCTTATCTGTAACAGCTAAGAGCTGGAAGCAACCCACAGCCCCCCAAGAGGTGCCGGGGAGTGGCGGAACTCCACTCAGCAGCAAAGAGGAATCATGGACTCACATGGCAAGCACCCCACACAAGCATGCTGGGCACAAGCGGCCTTCCACTTGCAAGAAATTCTGCAAAGTGCACACCATCCTGGGGGGTACGGATGGAGGTGCTGATTCAACACCCAAAGGAGTTTAACTGAACACGTTAAATGTGATCAGCCACTGCATGAGAATTCAACCTCAATAAAGCTGTTTCAAGAGAGGCCCTTCTGTGGCTGGAAGTGGCTGGCTGTGGGGTCAGAGGTCTGCGATTAAGCCCCAGCGGTGGCGGGCCAGAACACAGTCCCTTGCCCAGGCTGAGTCGCAGATCTGCCCAGTGTGCCCGTCTGTCCTCCAGATCTACCAGCCCCGGGTCCAGACCACGGGAGCCTCCGCCGCGCCCTGGGGATCCCCGGTCACCCCAGCTCCCACATCTAGTCCTGCGGAGTCTGGAGGAGGAAGGAGGGACCCTCAGGGAGGGACCCTGCGCAGTGGCCAGTGGGACCCCTGCCCACTGTAGTTTGAGACTCAGTCTGAGAAGATGCCGGGAGGCCGTCGCAGCCTCACAGGCCCCCTTCCCCTCTGCCACCGCCCCGGCCATCCCCAGACGCACTCAGGCTCGTGTGTGCCCAGTCAGTAGGTGCTCAACCACTGGAGCGGGAACACGGTACTGGCCCCCCACCAGCTGACGGTCTGGTCGGTCCCCAGAGCTTCCGGGCCAGCCCCCGACACCTTCCCTCCTACCTTTCGGGCTGAAGGAATGGCCCCAGCCCCCTCTTCAAGGACCACCTTAGTGCTTGCAGCTGAGCAGGGCTAGTGCAAGCCCAGGCCCACTCAGGGCTGCCGGGAGGCTGGCGCAGCCCCTCCAGGCCCCCTGCCCTGCGCTGCATCAGCAAGGACCCCCCCCACCAGACCCCCCGTGTGCTCTCCTCACTCACGGGTCTCTCTCTACCTGTGTGCACTCTTGTTCCACATCCAGGGACCTGCCAAGCAGGTGACCCAAACCTGCTGGGAGGAAGGCCTTACCTCCCCGCTGAGGACTCGCTGGGAGTGGGTGGGGGTCTGCCCTCTGGGGAGCCAACAGCTTCCCTTGCATTCAGCACCAAACAGGCCTCTGTGAGTCAGGAAACAGCTACTGTTTAAAGCTTTGCACCCAACGCTGGGCACGCCACCGCACTTTTGCATCATTTTCATAAACGGGATGATCCCGGCCCTGGTCAGCAGAGGCCCACACAGGACCCCAGTGGGGCGAGCTTTGGGTGCTGCCGGGGAGGGCCAGGCTGGCTCATCTGGCCACCGGACGGACGTGTCTGCTGGTGGCCTCGGCAGGCTCGGAGGGTGTAGATTCCTCTCTGGGCGGGTGGTCTTCAACAGGCTTAGCACAGGTCTTCAGGAGCCAGCACCCCCTTCTTGAGGATGAGATTCCCGTAGAGGGCTGTCTCCCTGCACAAGGAGCAGGCTGAGCGCCGGGCGGGGATGGAGAGGCCCCAGCTGCCCGGACCACCGCTCTGGCCCCTGCCTGGGCACGCCCAGCCAACCCCTTGCCTCTCTCATTCCCTGTGGGGCGTTTAGTCCAGGGGCAGGGGCTGCATGGAGGGTGGAGAGAGCTCTGGAGTGGGGAGGGGTAGGGACCCTGCTTGGCAGACGTAGTGCAACCCAGCGGACCCAGTGGATCCACCCAGAACTCACCCTGTTGCCACAACAGCAAAAGCCTTTTTTGCCCGCTCATAAAACGCAAACCTCTCCACCATCGCCAGGGAGAACTGGAAGGCAGAGCGGGAGGGTTGAGGCTCAGGCCTGGGGGCAATGGGAAACTCTGCAGGCGGGGGCCCCAAGGACACTGGCCTTCTGACCTGTGCGGACGGGGCAGGCAGGGAAACAGGAGGCCGTGGTGGCCACCTGCTCGGGGCCCCTGAATCACCTGAGCTGCACAATCCATGGACGGAGGAGCCTGGGGGGCTTCAGTCCATGGGGTCGCTAAGAGTCAGACACGGCTGAGCGACTTCACTTTCACTTTTCACTTTCATGCATTGGAGAAGGAAATGACAACCTACTCCAGTGTTCTTGCCTGGAGAATCCCAGGGACAGGGGAGCCTGGTGGGCTGCAGTCCATGGGGTCGCTAAGAGTCGGACACGACTGAAGTGACTTAGCAGCAGCAGCAGCCCCCAGGATGGTGCGTGGTGGGGCTACTGTCCAGACCAGGAGCCCCGGGTCGTTTCAGGAAAGTCCCACCCAAGACCTGCCCGGCCCTTTGCAGGGCAAGGGATGACAGGCAGCATCGGGCCAGGCCTCTGGCCACAAGTGGGAGCCAGGAGTACCCTGCTGTTCTCAGGATGGGGTGTGTGAGGACCCCCAGGCAGAGATAGACGAGGGTCCCAGGAGGGAGGGGTTGGCCGGGGCAGGAGCTCGCATGACCGTGGTGCAGAGCTCCGGGGCTGTCTTTCACTTCTCCTTGGCCTCCAAGGCACAGAGGGTCGCTGGGCCCTTTCCCAGTGGGGATCTTGGGCTCACCTCATAGCCAGCCCTGGAAAGGATGGACTGGTAGCTCGTCCACACTGGGGCCAGCAGGCCGCTCTTCCTGTCGCTGGGCACCAGCTCCATGACCACAGCCTAGAGACTGAGAGGCTCGGCTCTGTGGCCCCCCCGCCGCCCCACCCCCCACCCTGGGCGCCCTCAGGGCTCCTCTGGTTGGCTCAGCGCCTCAGGAACACACGTCCTCCCCACCCCCAGAAGGCAAGCCAGAGGATAAGCCAAGGCCCAGAGCAGCCTTACCGGGCTCTGCACGTAGGTGTCCAGGGGTAGCAGCCGCAGCACGGCCTCTAGGAGCTGGGGGATGCCCAGGCCTGGGGGCAGAGGACGGCCTCAGACACGGGCGCGAGCGGCCCGCCTGGGGACACTGGCGAGGCCGCACTGAGTCTCCCCGCCAGAGCCACGGCCCCTGTCTCTGTCTGTCCCTGCCCACCCCACCTTCACTCTTCCACACAGGCCGTTGGTGGTGACCCCAAACACGTGTCCACCAGGAGGGGCAGCCAGGCCACTTTCTTGATCCCAGGAGGCCCTGGCAATGACCCCCTGAGACGATAGTGGGGTCTGGAAAGAGGCCTCTCTTGGCTGCCCTCAGACCTGCCCCGCTTGGCTCCAAGGCCCTCTGCTCTCCTGAAAGTTGGTTTCTGATTGTTAAACTAATGTGTGTTCACGCACAAAACTGGGAAACACAGAAGCCTGTGAAAAGAAAGGACTGTCCCACCCTCAGGACATCACTGGGGGTGGGAAACACCAGGCACATCCAAGCCCAGCCCACCCCCATTACCATCGGGACTGCTACCCCTCTCTTTCCTGTCCCCTCCAGGACCTGGTCCCGACCCCCAGTCTCACCTCCCACTATCCCCTTGTGCGACCTGCCCTGCTCCCCCCGCCCCACCCCCATGAGAAGGTGAGAAGGCCTTTAGAGGCGTGTGAGTGTGCGGAGACCTGGAGCATTTGGGGCCAGGTCACCAGTGCTGGGATTCCACAGCAGAGCACAGGCTGAGCTCCCGTACTGGGCTGGGCGTCACCGATCGGTCAGGCCTGCTTCCCCATTTGTAAGAGGCCACCAAGTGCTGCGTGAGACGGGGCAGGAGGCCCAGGCTCCCGTCTGGGGGCGGGGGCTGCGGGGAGAATCTGCCGAGACCTCCTGGGTCCCTGGGGCAGTTCCTGCGGGCTTGGTGGGGGCGGGGCACAGCCGCAGCACCGGCGGCCCAGAGCCCAGCGCACCCTCCCACCCACCCTGCGGCAGGCGGGGCTCACCGTCGGCGCGGATCTCCTCCGGGCCGCCTCTACAGATGGAGCTGCTGGGGAAGTTCACGTCTGCAAGAACTGGAGGGCCAGCACGGCCAGACATCAGCGCTGGGTCGGCCCACGTTCCTCGCGCCGCGTTGGGGGCACAGACCCGGAGCCGCAGGGCCGACGCCTGAGGACTCGCCCCGCCCCGCCCGGGTCTGCGATCGCGAGGGACCGGAGCCTGCGCGCCCGAGGACTTGCGGGGTAGCCGAAGGCTGGGCGGGCTCCGGGCGCGCGGCCGCGGTCCCAGGAAGAGAGACCGACGCACACGTCCCAGACCAGCCCGGGCGCCGGCGGTGCGGGCCCGAGGGCCGTGAGCGGACGGGGCTGGAGCGCGGGCTGCGGCGGGGCGTGTGCGGGGGCGCTCGGCTCGGACGCCGGGCTGGAGAAGGAACCGGACCTGCCCGCCCCCGCCCAGACCCGGCGCCCTGCCCGCCTGCGGCTGGCGGGGCCGGCTCTCCCGGAGGCTCGGACCCCGCGCTCACCGATCTCATCTCCGTGCCCCATCCGCGCCAGGGCGAAGAGCAGCTCCGGGGACAGGAGCGCGGGGACGCCCTTGAGCACCACCATGGTCGCGGGCCCGGGGCTGGCGGCCGGGGGGCGGGGCTGCGCGAGGGGAGGGCGGGGCGAGCGAGGGGCGGGACCTGGGAGTGGGCGGGGTCTGGACGGAGGGTTCCCCAGCCAAGCGCTGAGGACTAGGGGGTCATTTGGGGAGCGGTGGACACCAGCCCATCCCAGTGTTGCCGGAACCAGTACTAGAGAAACTAAGCGCCACACTCGGAGAGCTGGAGAACTCCGATTTATCATGTCAGGAGGCCCGGAGGAGTTAACACTCCAAGCTCTAAGCCCCGAGCAAAGGGGTTACAGAGTTTTTGGAGGCAGACTATAGTGGGCTTTCCGGTGGCTCAGACGGTAAAGCGTCTGTCTACAATGCGGGAGACCTGGGTTCGATCCCTGGGCCGGGAAGATTCCCTGGAGAAGGAAATGGCAATCCTCTCCAGCAGTGCTGCTGCTGCTGCTAAGTCACTTCAGTTGTGTCCGACTCTGTGTGACCCCATAGATGGCAGCCCACCAGCCTCCGCCATCCCTGGGATTTTCCAGGCAATCCACTCCAGTACTATTGCCTGGAAAATCCCATGGACAGAGGAGCCTGATGGGCTACAGTCCACGGGGTCTCAAAGACCGAGCGACTTCACTTTCCTACAGCGGGCTTCCCTCATAGCTCAGTTGGTAAAGAACCCACCTGCAATGCAGGAGACCTCGTTTGGTTCCTGGGTCGGAAAGATTCCTTGGAGAAGGGATAGGCTACCCACTCCAGTATTCTTGGGCTTGCTTCCCTTGTGGCTCAGCTGGTGAAGAATCCCCCTGCAATGTGGGAGACCTGGGTTCGATCCCTGGGTTGGGAAGATCCCCTGGAGGATCTTCCAGGGAAGACCTACCTACTCCAGTATCTTCCAGGGAAAAGCTACCCACTCCAGTATTCTGGCCTGGAGAATTCCATGGATTGTGTAGTTGCAAAGAGTCAGACACGACTGACCGACTTTCACTCTTTTTTTTTTTTTTCACTTGATAGTGGGCAACACTAGCTGTTATACGCTGGTTTAAACTAAGGGAACATCAGTCAAGATAGGGAGGGAGAAGCCTGACCTTTACACTGACAGGCATGATTAAGTAGGTTTGCAGGGGCTGGGCAATTGCAAAAAGCAGGACAAGGGTGAGTGAGATAAGCTCCAGTTCCTAGTATTGTAAGTCCCCACTTTCTGAGACTGCATGATCCAGACTTTGCAAGGAGCAAGCTGAGTTACAGAGGCAGAATGAGCAGGAGGCTATGTAAAATTTTAACTTTTCCTCTTCACCAGCAGCCGCCGTTTGGGGGGCTTCGGGACCCCACTGGGTCCAGGACCCGGAATCCCACGTTTGTGGTTGGAGCCCCCAGTGCCTTCCTCGCTCCAGGCTGACTTGCTCCCTACCCCTTCCAGCCCACAGGGTCTGTGACGCCCTGGGGTGGGGAGGAGGGGGTGGCGGCACAGGGCTGACTTCTTCAGCCGACCCCTGCACACTGGAAAGACCCTGAGGACAGGTGGAGGCAACCTCCTCCCAAGTGCAGAGAGCACCCCTCCAGTCTCCCAGGTCAGCCTGCTGAGACCCCCCAGGGGCCTGGCTTGGGGCAGCACCCCTGCTCTGGACAATAGCTCTCTGACTCCACTCTTTGGCCCGGAATCCTGGATGCCAGCTCTGGGTTAACCCCTTTAGGTTCAGTCCTTCAGAGCTGGGGCCGCCTGCCACTCTGGTTCCCTGTGTGTGGCGTCTCCACCTCCTGTGCACCGTGCTCAGAGGCTGGGAGAAGACACCCCTCACCCCAGAGGGGAGGCCGTGGCCTCAGCCTCCAGGGCCGAGTCAGGGACCTGATCTTGGCTGCTGCGTGTGGACAAAGAATGTCCCTGCAATGTTCCCAGGTGGCCCTATTGCCGATGCAGGGGACATAAGAGACACGGGTTTGATCCCTGGGTCGGGAAGACCCCCTGGAGGAGCGCATGGCAACCCACTCCAGTGCTCTGGTCTGGAGAATCCCACGGACAGAGGAGGCCGGCGAGGTCCAGTCCATAGGGTCGCAAACAGTCAGACAAGACTGAAATGACTTAGCACGATGCACACCATGCCATTAAAAGGATGCTGAGGCCACCAAGCCTTCAGCCACCGCAGCTGCACCTGAGCTGCACCCTGAGGGGGTTTACTACGGAGACGAGAAAATGATCCTGGCCCTAGATAGCGGAAGTGAAGTGAGCGAAGTCGCTCAGTCGTGTCCGACTCTTTGTGACCCCAGACACTGTAGCCTACAAGGCCCCTCTGTCCATGGGATTCTCCAGGCAAGGGTACTGGAATGGGTTGCCATTTCCTTCTCCAGGGGATCTTCCCAGACCGAGGATCTAACCCGGCTCTCCTGCACTGCGGGCAGACGCTTCACCCTCTGAGCCACCAGGGAAGGCCACTAGACAGCTGAGATGCATCTTGAAGGCACGATTCCAAGGGGCCCAGACGCTTGCATCTGCCCGTATAGAGACACTAAACCCATTAAGATGTCTGCTTTTCTTCAGTTAGCAATAATCTTTTGCTGTTCCAACTAACTGGTTTTTTGTTTTGTTTGCAAAAACTCCCTATATATACTGGCTCCTCTTGTTACCTGAAAACTGGGTTTGCCTCTCAGTGAGGTCAAAAAGACCCAACCAAGCTGGCAAAGATGATGAAAAGAAAGAATTTATCACTCACAGCAAGTAAGGAAAACACGAGGGATTTTTCCCACTAGCAAAACTGGAGAGGTTTTAAGCTAAGGGCACCACCAGAAGGGCTTGAGCAGAGAATTCAGCATAGAACTGGAGCAAAGGTCAGGTCAGCAGAGTTCAAGTCTTTGTCGTCTTAAGGCAGGAGGGTCAGCATCATGAGCCCACTCTCCACCTGGGTGGGAGCCTTAGTTCCTGCAGAAGTCAGTGTATTGTCGCGTGTATCCCTTGAGAAGGAGTCACTGCATTTTCTCTGTCCCTGTGTCCCCCTGTGCCTTCAGGGTCACTGATGGCTGACCTGTTCAAGGGCCAGCACCGTGACCAGGCCTAGATCACAGGATGGCTTAGACCAAAATGGGCTGTCTTACATCAAGAATGCCTCTCATGCTGTGAAAGTGCTGCACTCAATATGCCAACAAATTTGGAAAACTCAGCAGTGGCCACAGGACTGGAAAAGGTCAGTTTTCATTCCCATCTCAAAGAAAGGCAATGCCAAAGAATGTTCAAACTACTGCACAATTGCACTCATTTTACATGCTAGCAAGGTCATGCTCAAAATCCTCCAAGGTAGGCTTCAATACTATGTGAATCAAGAACTTCCAGATGTACAAGCTGGATTTAGAAAGGGCAGAGGAACCAGAGACCTAATTGTCAACGTCCGTTGGATCTTAGAAAAGGCAAGAGAGTTCCAGAAAAACATCTACTTCTGCTTTATTGACTACGCCAAAGCCTTTGACTGTGTGGATCACAACAAACTGTGGAAAATTCTTCAAGAGATGGAAATACCATACCACCTTACCTGCCTCCTGAGAAATCTGTCTGAAGGTCAAGAAGCAACAGTTAGAACTGGACATGGAACAACAGACTGGTTCCAAATTGGGAAAGGAGTATGTCCAGGCTGTATATTGTCACTTAGCTTATTTAACTTATATGCAGAGTACATCATGCGAAATCCAGGGCTGGATGAAGCACAAGCTGGAATCAAGACTGCCGGGAGATATATCAATAACTTCAGATATGCAGATGACACCACTCTTACAATGGAAAGAGGAGCTAAAGAGCCTCTTGGTGAAGGTGAAAGAGGAGAGTAAAAAAGCTGGCTTAAAACTCAACATTCAGAAAACTAAGATCATGGCATCTGGTCCCATCACTTCATGGCAAATAGATGGGGAAACAGTGGAAATAGTTAGAGAGTTTATATTCTTGGGCTCCAAAATTACTGTAGATTTGACTGCAGCCATGAAATTAAAAGATGCTTGCTCCTTGGAAGAAAAACTATGACAAACCTAGACAGCATATTCAAAAGCAGAGACGTTACTTTACTGACAAAGGTCTGTATAGTCAAAGCTATGGTTTTTCCAGTAGTCATGTATGGATGTGAGAGCTGGACCATAAAGAAAGCTGAGCGCCAAAGAATTGATGCTTTTGAACTGTGGTGTTGGAGAAGACTCTTGAGAGTTCCTTGGACTGCAAGGAGATCAGATCAGTCAACCCTAAAGGAAATGAGTCCTGAATATTCGTTGGAAGGCCTGATGCTGAAGCTCCCATCCTTTGGCCACCTGTGTGAAGAACTGACTGACTGGAAAAGACCCTGATGCTGGGAAAGACTGAAGGCAGGAGGAGAAGGGGACGACAGAGGATGAGATGGTCGGATGGCATCACCGACTTGATGGACAAGAGTTTGAGAAAACTCGGTTTGGTGGTGGACAGGGAAGCGTGGTATGCTGTAGGCCGTGGGGTCACAAAGAGTCGGACACGACTGAGCGACTGAACTGAACATGGTATCAGTCAAGAGAGCCATTCCTGCTTCTTTCTCTGGGGACCCCCTGCCCTATCTACCTACACTCCCTCAGCTCTGTGGAGCAGGCCCCTCACGGCACCCTGAGAGGCCGTGTCCAGGGCTGCAGTCTTCAGCAAGGCTGCTGCATAAAGCACCTCCTCAGCTTCGGGCTGTGCTCTCTCTTGGTGGACACGCGCAGCTGTCCTCCGCAAGTGGCAGCACCACCGCCACGCCGTGCGCGACGTGCCTCCCGGGAGGTGGGTCTGCCTCCTTTCTTGAACCAGGTGGACCTCTGTGACTGCCTCCAGTAGAACGTGCCCCACTAGCTGCTGCCTGGCCTCTGCGGGCGGGTCCTAAGAGGCAGGCTGGTTTCTCCCTGCGCAGCACTTGCTTTGGTGTTAAACCTGATAAACTCGGCAATAACTTGTTACGCAGCAGTAGCTTACTAATGCAGACGGCTCCTGTGCCAAGACGTCAGCAGAAGTCCTGCTACGCCAGCCTTGGCCTCCCACCCTGTGTCTGGCCCATCCCTACCCCCCCGCCCCCCAATCCACGCACTCGGGATAGAGGGCAGACCCCAGTTCAGACGCCCATGCCTGCACCAGCTGTCGTACCCCTGCTTTAGAACCCAGCACCTAACCTCACTGCCAGCCTGCAGACCAGCTTTTGCTCAGGCCAGCCAGCTCTCAGCCTTCCATGCTCAGGCCCCTCCTTACAGGGCTGGCTGCCTTGCTCACCTGAGGACTTACTGCTGTTGGCCCTGCAGGAAAGCCCAACTCAGAGCCTGGACAGGCCAGGCTCTCTCCCCTTGGGCCTGCCCCTTCCACCTCATCCCTCAGTGGACCTCAGCCCTGCCTGTGGTGACGTGCCCAGAGGCCTGGCAGGTTCCGGGGAGGTAACCTGGAGACAACAGACACCCCACACCCACTGCCCGTCCCTGAAAGCCTTGGTGGCCTAAGCTGCCCGGGGAGGTGGCAGGCAGGGCCTGCACACCAGCCACCCACAGTGGCCGACGGCACCAGCGTGAGCAGCGCGTACTCCAAAGCCCGAGTGGAGAGACTCGTAGTTAACAATCCCTGAAGCGTATTTTTTTTAGTAGAAATATAGGAAGGAAAACCCAAGTTTATGGATAGATGAGAAGGAAGTTCTCAGCTTCAAAAACCAATCACAACCCAAAACCAATATGGGGCGGGAGGTCAATTAACTCAAGAGGGAGTGGAGGGCTCTCTGGGCCTGTGGTCCCTGCCATCCGCCTAGGGTTTGCCTGCTATCCTCTCACACACAGCAAAGCACGTGGTCACACGTGGACAGTCCCGTCTCTGCCAAGCCTGGGGCCAGCACACAGCCCAAAGAGAAGGTTCTGTTCCCTGGGCCTGAGGGTAGGACCCATCCCTGCCACATTCTAAAACCCAAACGACCCTGTGGGTGCAGACCTTTGAGACACACACGGACACTCACGTGCGGGCCCCACGTCCAGCCCTTAGCTTCCCGCTGAGCCACTAGGACAAGGGTGCCTATGGGCCTCGGAAGGGCTCCTTCCACCTGGCCCCCAGCACTCGGGGCTCTGTTAGTCACAGTCAAATCTATTATTTGTTTGGCTGTGCTGGGTCTTGCTGGTGGCTTGCAGGATCTTCTCTGCAGCTTTTTTTCTTTCAGTCGCAGCATGTGGGATCTAGCTGTCTGATCAGGGGCTGAACTTAGACCCCCTGCACTGGGAGCCCAGTCTTGGCCACTGGACCTCCAGTGTAGTCCCACTCAGAATCAGTTATGAGGCCAGGCCCGACGCGTGTCGAAAGCTAACGCATTTACTTCCTCAACGTGAAGGTATCCCCCTGCAGACACCTCTGCTGGTTCACTCTAGATGGTGCGTGACCTGCAGCTTGAGGACGTGGGTCCCCACGTCTGTCACGGTGAGGACTGCCCGGCCGGGCCTGGCCTTCCAACCCCAGCGGAGCCTGATCTCACCGTCCCTTTGCGCCTGCTTCCTCGCCCTCCATGCGAGGGCGACCCCATCATGCAGCACCTTCCACGACTTGCCCTGGCGTTCCGGCCCCACGCGAGCCGCTCTGCGACCCTCTGCCGAGGGGGACGAGGCTGCACCCCAGCCTGCCTGCTGCGTGTACTGTGAGGGGCTGGAGAGGAGGCAGTGGTTCTGATACATGACCAGACCCTCACAGACGCGCCTGAGCTGAAGTGCAAGGGTTCACGCAGAGGACGTGTCGTCACGACGGCGCTGACACAGGAGCCCGGGCACAGTCTCCACACCCTGCGCCACCTGAGCAAGCAGATCGCAACCAACACACGTCATGAAAGACGTCAGGGCCCCTGAAGAGAACGCGAGTAGGAATCAAGTTCAGCCATGGAAAGAAATGGACTGTTACTGTTACTGTTACAACCTGGGTGGACTTTGGAAATATTATATTTAATCTGGCAACAGAAAGAAAGTGCAATAAAGGTCCCCAGGACCCGGGAGGCAGGCGGGGGGCCAGGCAGGGAGTCAGTGTTGCAGCGTAGTTTCTGTTTGGGGCGATGAAGCCGCATGGAGGCAGATGAGAACGCTGAGCGCACCGCGGCCAGGCGCACTTTTATTTTATTTTATTTTTTTTCAGGCGTACTTTTAAAAATGGATAAACAGCAAGCTTTCTGTTATCTATTTTAGAACGAAAAAGAATCACAGTCATGAAAGAACAGGGTGCGTTTGTGCGAAAGAAGCAGAAATGTTCATTTTCATACAAAGAAAACCGAGTTTCACACGTGAGCGCGTAGGCACAGAAAATCCTAAGAGCCAGGCAGTCCCCCTCGGACGAGGATGGGGCCTTCGCGGACCCTGTTCTGTTTGAATGTCGTTGCTTAGAATGACAGACGAAGGTGTTTAAAAAGTGATGGAACACTGAAGAATAGAAACGACCAACAAAAGGCCTAATGTGACCTGAGGTCTGTCAGTCAAGAGCATGTCTCTCTAGAGACCCAGCAACAAGGCCTTCACTCTGAGTGGCCATGTCCACCGCTGCAAATGACACAGTGGCCGAGCTGCGGTCCCGGGACCACGGGGTGAAGGCCGCCTGCCCCCCGCAGGCTGTGAGCCCACACCACCGGGCAGAGCTGGAGGGAAGCCATGTGTCTGACACTGCGCACAAGACGGAAGCGCTGATCAGCTTCTGAAGCTGCTCGTCCTCTCGGATGGGGGGCCGAGGCAGAGGCCGCCGGCTGTCACTGGTCTTTGAAGTTGGCCTTTCTCTTCTCCACAAACGCGGCCATCCCTTCCTTCCGGTCTTCCTGTGGGGAGGAGAAGCAGGGGTGGACGGTGACCTTTCCCGAGGCCAGGCCTGCTGACTGCCTGCCGGCTCCTCCCGCCCTCAGCCGTCCTCATCCACAGGCTCTGTGGTGGGGTCACCTCAAGGGTGAATAACCCAAGTCCCTGAGCAGCGAGGGCAGGCCCGGGAACGGGTCTTTCCACAGTAAACACCCCCGCCCTGCCGTGGTGACCGTCCTTCGGGGGCCAGTAACCGTCGCGTGGAATACACCCTCATCTACAGAGGGCCTCAGGTCCGTGCGCTTGGTCCCTCGAATCATGACCTGGGTCCAGCTGTGGCCTGTACCACGTGGTGTCCCGAGGGTTAGGGAGCAGGACAGAGGGAAAGGGTCTGCCTCGGCCCTCCTTCCTCACACACGCACACACACACGCACTCACAACCCCGGAATCCTCACACGCATGCACGCACACACAAGTGCACACAGGCAATACTCACACACATGAACACACACACACACCACACGCGCGCACTCACGAGACACGACTACTCACACACGCACGCACTCACGAGAC
>NW_024070198.1:50251556-50286019 GCF_014754425.2 Oryx dammah
TACTCACACACGCACGCACTCACGAGACACGACTACTCACACACGCATGCACTCACACCACACGTATGCACTCACAGTACACGCATGCACACACACAAGTGCACACACACACGCGTGCACACAATGCACTCACACCACACACATGGACACTCATGGACACACACCACACGCACGCACACCACACGAATCCACCCATACATGCATGCACTCACATGTGCACACACACGTGATCACACATGCATGCACTCACACCACACACACGCACTCACACCACACATGCACTCAGTACACGCATGCACTCACATGTCACACACACATGTACACACACATATCTGTGCCTCAAGAACCAAAGTCACTTTCTTTAATCTCTTTCATGAAACACCTATTTATGACTTCCTGATAGTAAGAGATGAATTTTAGTGACTATTAAAAGAATGACTTCCTTCAAGTTACTAGCAGATACCCTAGAAAATAATGTGCCAAGGTTTCAAATTATAGTGTTAAAATGTATTCGATCCCCATTCCAAGTAACTGGAACGATCTAGGAAAATCATGGGTAAATAGACTGCCTTTTAAATACAGGAACTGCTATTTAAGTGTGCAATTCCTAAGATCTTTTGTTGTCAGGAAGCATTTAACAAGAGGCTTCCTATGAGCTGTTTCAGATCCGTCAGGAATTCTCTGTTCCTCAGGAATTAAGAGGAGAGGCAAGCCTCTCCTGGGGGCTGAGGAATCCAGGCATTTCCTTCGTTAGTTTTTCTATATGGTGATAAGCACCCTCTTCCTCCTTGTGAACCATTCGGTAAAAGTGATTGTTTACAACCCTCTCTCTCTTTAATATGGATCGTCTATGTTGTGTAAGTCTGGAATTTTAATCTTTATCTTTGCTGAGAATAACTACCTTGTAAGACAGTATATATGCCCACACCATGTTGATTAAAACACCTTTGCTCCATCAGAGCTCTGGTCCCTGTGTCTTTCTTTCTCTTTCTCTCTCTCTCTCAGGCTATTTCTTTGGAGCGCAGAGGCCCTCTGAATTCACTTTCCTGCCTGGGCTTCTAAGACCCTCTCGAGAAGGCACTCTGTGTCTTCACCCCATCGAGAGGGCGCCTGAGGCCTCCGTGAACAGAGCGAGCCCCATGCCAGGGGCTTTATTGGCTTTCCGTGTAAACCAAGGAACATCAGCCTTTCTCTCCCTTACTTTCTTATTGTCGACTCCGGGCCACCAGGTTCTGGTCCATTAAAGGACCTCAACATTTTGTAATAAGAAGTAAGTGTAAACATTTTTGCACTTTGAACTGCCACACGCTGCGCTGTGGTATTTGCTCAGTCATGTTCAGCTCTGTGCGACCCCGTGGACTGCAGCCTGCCAGGCTCCTCTGTCCTTGGGATTCTCCAGGCAAGAATACTGGAGTGGGCTGCCATTCCCTTCTCCAGGGGATATTACTGACGGAGGGACTGAACCCAGGTCTCCCGCACTGCAGGTGGATTCTTTATGGTCTGAGCCACCAGGGAAGCCCCATTTATTTGCAAACATCACTGCCCAGCTACAGGGAGGCTATGAGTTCTGACCAGAGAGAAACGGTGATAAAATCTACAAGCAAATTCCAGAACCCTCACAGCTGGACCACGAGATTTCCCGCATGAACGAGGCTACTCACGGTGGCAAAGGTTGAGTAGAAGAGCTTCTTCTCCAATTTAATGCCCTCTGCTAATGTCATTTCAAAAGCTGAAAAAGGAAACCGTGTAGTGAGGAGCTGAGACACAGACTTGGGAGTGCAGCACTCTCTCCAGAGGCAGGAACCAGCCTGGGGACCGACGTGCACTTTGATGTCACGGGATTAAAGTGTGGCCTCCCTCTCCAGGGTGTCGCTTCAGCTGCAGCCCAGTGAACAGCTGCTCCCGGGCTCCCCTGTGTCCTGTGTGGGGACCGGCGTGGAAGGTGGGATGGAAAACTGTCCAGTCAGGAGGGGGCTGAGGAAGCCCAGGAATGTGGACTCTAGAAGCACGACAAATAAGGACGACACCGAAAACGGAGGTGTGGGCAGAACGGAGCGAGGCCCAGGGTACGTCTGCAGCAGAGGTGAGGGGGTGCGAGGCTCGTGGAAGCTTTGGCGGCAGCACCTGCAGCCAGGTCCCGTGACCGGCGCCAGGCGGTGACAGGCGCCCCGGGCCTCAGCGCACGCTCCACGCACTTAAGGGTGAGCCCAGGGAGCAGAGACGGTCGGGGCAGCGTGGCCCTCCAGGGACACTCACTGCCCTCACAGAAGGAACAAGCAACGGGACAGCCTCACTCCGACGCTGAGACGAAACCGCCACGTTAACACGCAAGCGATTCTCAAGAGGGGTGGTCAGAGCTGCTCTGCTGGTCAAGAGTGGCTGCTGAGCCCAGACCCTCAGCCAGGAGGGCAGAGCTGCCCCTGGCTCGCCCCTGGATGGTCAGGCGCAGCTGCGGCAGAGAGGAACTTCTTCCTCCCAGGTTCTGCAGGGGACCCTCCCAGGCTGCCTTGCTTGCCAGCACTGGCCTCCAGGTTGGGCCAGTTCTCAGGTCCTGCTTCCAAGGGGAGCTCAGACCAGTCCAACAGAATTTGTGAGCAAGCAGCTAGAAACTAGAACGCTACAAAGAGCCAAAATCGAAATGCTGAGAACCCTAACCATTTTTGTCCAGACCGATTAAGACGCGCATTCAGACCCCAACTGTCAGGTCTCGCAGCTGCTCCTGGGCGCCCCCCCCCCTACCTGCGTTCACTGACTCTTTGGCCATGGCTGTTACAATCTTAGAGTTGCTGGCAATTTTTTCTGCACATTGGATGGCTTCTTCAACCACTGTCTCAACAGGAAAAACTTTGCTTACAAGACCTACAACGGAAAAAGGTAAACAACATGTGGAAACAGCCGGTTCTAGTTCTCTGTCACAGCGCAGGCCTCCAACAGAGACACAGGCAAGGGTCCTCAGCGACCCCTGGTGGGGCTGCCACCCTTGGCTGTCGAGGTCACGGGGCTCTCACAGTCAAAGGTCACTGAGGGGCCAGGAGAGGGCCTGCCTGCAGAGTGTCTTGGAGACCCCCCATCGTTCACGTTGGTTCTGAGAAGTGGGATGGTTTCCCTGTTAGTCTTTAATCCACGTGGACATCTGAGTCACTCTGCTGTGCGTGGTGGTATTCCAAATAGACACAGGCAGTGAGTATCCTGGACTCGCAGGACGCCAGAAAGCTCTGTGCTGATCACTGTGAGTCCCTGGGTGAGGCCCTCCCCTCTCCACTCAGCTCCCAAGGGGCAACTCCATGGGGCGGCCCCAACCTATACCTGCTTGCTTGGCATCCTGGGCTGAGATCCGGTCACCAGTGAGGACCATCTCCATGGCCAGTGACTTTCCGACGGCACGGGTCAGTCTCTGGGTGCCGCCTGCACCTGCAGGGGCAGAGGGCCGCTGGGCATGCCGTGCTGTGGCCAAGAAGCCACAGACAGGCTGCTGGCACGGGTCTAGGGCCTGAAGACCTACAGCACTCGGCTGGGGGTGGGCAGAACTGGGGGAGACCCAGACATCACAGGGGAACCTCCTTCCCACACTCAGGCCTCTGCCTCATGCCCTGGGCCTCTTGTTCCAGCGCCTCTCGTGCAGGAGTCAGACTCTGGATGGATGCCTGGAGCTCGCAGACCCTGACCTGACCCACCCTGGGGGGCAGCTGGGGGTGGCCTCCGATCACAATTGGCTCTGCTCCCAGAGTGGGGCGGGGGCAAGGCTCCTGCCTCGCGGGCCTGGGGATGTGCCCCTCTCCCAGGCTTTTCGGGTGTCCAGCCCTACGTGGGCTTCACCTCCACGGGCCCTGCCCGCCCACTCAACGGCCTCTGACTGGTAAGACTGGTCTGCCCGTTCACCTGCCCACAGTGAACCCCAGGGCTGCCAGGGCGAGGCGAGTGGCCACCTGAGAGGGGCACCCACGGTCCAGCAGACTCGAGTGCTACCTCAACACGGTGGGGACCTTGGGCACTGGGACAGGAAGAGCCTGGTGGTCACCCTCAGCTGACCCCGCCCCTGCCCACTGCCTGGCCCGCTGGCCTGGGAGAGACCCTGGCTCCAGGCTCTACACCCGGGGTAGAGACTTGGTGGGGACACAGCCTGTAGCTCTCGTCAGGTGGGCCGAGGGGCAGAGGCGTCACTGTTGGCCTACTGCTCCCGTCGCCCTCCCACGTGGGATGTGCTTCCCTGCTCTGAACCTGCTGAGGCCACGGGTCTCGCTCTGGCCACTGAAACAGGAGCCCTCAGTGCTGGCCCGTGGTCACTGTGTTTTCTTCTCCGGGCTGCTGACCTACAAGGACCCACCACGGACGCTCAGCAGCAAGAGTCACTGCGGTCGGAAGCCAGTGTGCGGCCAGCCCAGAGGGGCTGGCAGGGCCCCAGGCCCCCAGACCCCGCCCGCCCCATGGGGAAGGTAGCGAAGCCAGGCTCACAGGACAGTCCCACTGTTTCTGTCTGACGCTGAGACAGCCCAGAGGCCTGGCAGAGGGCAGATTTGGGCTGATGACTTGAAGAGCTGACTCGAGAACCTTTACCTGGGATGGTTCCTATTAGAATCTCCGGCTGCCCAAACTGGGCTTTCTCTCCAGCATAAATGATGTCACACATCATAGCAAGTTCACAGCCACCCCCGAGCTGCAAAACAAGAGGCACCGCAAGAGGACACCAGTTACGATCACTGTTTGCTCATTACATTTTCTATAAAAAGGAAGGCGGTCTGGGGTACAGCAGACGCCAACACAGAGACGGCAAGTCAGGTAACTATTTCCATAAACTGCATGCACAGCTGATGCTGCGAGGCTTTCTGGCAAGGCCCAGACAGCAAACGCCTTTGGCCTTGCGTGTCCTGCGGTGTCTGCTGTGGCCACTCCACTCGGCTGAGGGAGCTGAAAGGCAGCCAAGAGAGGGGAGAACTGAGAGGCTGCTGTGTTCCAATACACTCTGCCTGCTGGCCCGCTCACCCCAGGGAAGCTTTACTAAGGAACTGTGAGCTGAAAGGTCCTTCTCACTTCTTATAGGCCACAACCAGCCCCAGAGCCTCTGAGTCAGCCAGGTGCCTGATTCAGGAGACCCCGACACCAAATGGGGCACCCAGAGCTTTCAACGGTAGCAGAAGGAGTTAATTTATAAGGCAGTGTAGGTTGGAAAGTCATCAAAACTGCACAGAAAGCCAACATACGTGCCCTTAACCTTGCAGAGGGGGAGGCAGCTCCCGGGGAGTCTTAGGGACCATGCTGAAGACCAGGGGGCTTTACTAACAGGGGGATCCAAAGGCCAAGAGCTGAACCCCTCCCACAGAGCAGATGCTGGACGCTTTACAGGTCTTGGCTCTTTTGTATCACTGAGAACGAGACACAGCCTCCTCCAAATAAACACCGGTGCCACTGTACAACTACAGTCCTTCGGGTGCTCTGAGTGCAAGGAGGTGGCGGGGGTGGAGGCACACTCACAGCATAGCCATTGACCGCAGCTATGATCGGCTTCTTGACACGTGTGACTTGGTCCCAGTGGCTCAAAAACCCGCCAGAGTAACAGTCCTGGAACGTGTGGCTCTGCATTTCCTTGATGTCGGCCCCAGCTGGGTGGTGGGAAATGACATTCCAGTTACCAGAGGCAACTGCTGAGTGCCCAAGGGTTAGCACTGGGCTCTGGGGGAGGCCACATGGACGCACAGCTGGGCCGGGGGCACGGTGACGGCGGCGACGCAGAGGGACGCGGACAGGAAACAGCAGGAGGGGCTCAGGGGAGGCGGGCTCACTCACATCCCTCTCGCCCGAGACCCGCCTGCCTCTGAGCAGGCTGACTGTGCTGGCAGGGCATGTTCAACATTAATCAGAGAGGCTCCTCCAAGCAGCTCAGGGTTTGGTCTACTTTATGTAAATAAATCCCCAAGTTGCAGAACGTGCCTGATGCCTTCATGCAGGTACAAGGCTGCCTGCCACGCCACATGGTGATCACACGGTGGCCGCCACCATGCTGAGCAGCTCACCTGCAAATGCCTTCTCCCCGCCTGTGAGCACAACAGCCCCCACGGCGGGGTCTTCCTCGAAGGCCTGCAGTGCCTGGTTGAGCTCCGCCATCAGGCCATTGCAGAGCGCATTGAGGGCCTTGGGGCGGTTCAGCTGGATCAACCCCACGTTGCTGTTCTTTCCCTTCTTTGCTGTGATGATGTACTCAAAGGCTGCGCCTGGGAAGAAATGGGAAACCGGGATTTCCACTAACAGAGGCATCAAACTGGGGGATGCGTTCCGCCACTGGACAGGGCGGTCCCAACACCTGAGGGCCCTGCCCGGTCCCTGGCGCCGCAGCGCGCACTGCATGGGGCTTCTGCAGGGCTCTCTGCTTTCACAACCCCAGCAACGACCAGCAGCCCTCCTTCTGAATGTTTTGGTTGGCATCTCCCTGAACCTGTGCTGCAGATGCCTGGGATCCTGTAGAAACAAGAGATGAGGAAACTCCTTCTTTAAACAGGTGCCAACTGGGTGAAGTGCACACAGGCAAAGGGCAACTGCCAGACCAGGAGGGGCAGCCTGCTCAGGCCTGGGAGCCAGAATGACCTGGGGTGGGGTGGGGGCGCTTAACCAAGGCAGCTGCCTCCTTGAACAGGGTACCTACCCGGTGGGCTTGCTGGGGAGTGACTGAAATCACCCATGTGTGGGCAGCATCCCCCACACCCCACATACAAGCCCAAAAGAAGACGGCTGGGGACAGGCCAGGGTGCAGAAGCAGGGGGTCAGAAGGGACTCGGGGAACATCAACACCAGGTAACAGCGAGGGTAAGCGGACACACAGGTGAAGGAAGAGGCTGCAGAGATTCGTTCCCAGAGATGTGGCCAAGAGTTCCCGGGAAATACGGGGTGGTGGAGGGGCGGGGGGCGCCCGGCTGCCGGGGGTGGGGCAGGCAGAATCTGAAGGGAGGAGCAGTGGACCCGGGGAGGCTGGGCAGGAGGCACCACAGGACAGCACGCGCGACCCCTTCCGACCGCAGATGCGCGGACCGCGCGTCCTCCGAAGTCTGAGGGCTTTCGCACCAAACGCTGAAGTGGCCAGAGGTCTTGGCACTCAGCCCCGAGTCCCCGGGGTCGAGACGCTAGTGATCCCAGGGCTCCGCGCGCTCAGGAAGGAGGTGCTGGGCGGGGGAGTCAGGCCGGACGCCCCCCGGCAGGGGCGCGGTGCGGCCCAGGGGTCCCGGCCCAGGAGGAGGCCCGGGGACCCCAACCACGGCCCGCCCCCGCGGCCCCGCACTCACTCGAGGCGAAGGAGCGCTGCCCCGGGCAGAAGAGCCAGGGCCGCAGCGGGGCGCGGACGCAGGGCAGCAGGGCGCGTAAGGCGGCCATGGCGCTCGCGTGGACGACTGTGCCCTCCGCCCGCTCGCGCGGAGGGCCCGCCCCGCGGAGCCGCCCCCCGGCAGCGCCAGTCAGGGCCCGCCCCGCCCACCGGCCCGGGTCGCGAGACCAGGCAGGAATCGCGAGACCACGCCAGGCGGCGGAAGTGGGCGGGGCGACGGGCCGGCGGTTTAGGGAGGAGGGGGCGGAAGAAGGGTCCAGGAGGAGGGGCGGAGGCTGCGCAGGGCTGGGAGCGGGGCTTGGAGTTCCGGTCCTGCTGTTTCTCCCGCCTGGGCCGCCCCAACCTGTAGGAACTGTTGACTGAAAAGATGCACAATGTGAGAGTGTCAAGTTAAGTTTATTTGCGGCAAAATGCAGACTGCAGCTGGGGGAGACTACCTCAGAGAGCTCTGAGGGATTGTTCCAGAGAGGCAGCGGGGGAAGGCCAATATGAGATTTTGGTGAATGGGGAGGTCACTGCGATCAAGTGCTTACTTTACAAAAGGTTTTCTGTTAGTCATGAAGAGCTGATGTCAGGGTGAAGGGATTTAGTGCTTTTCTCGATATGAAGAGATGGAAGGACTGGGGTCATGAAATCAGTGTCTGAAAATATCTGTCTAAAGACCTGTTAGACCAGTTTCTCTGGAGCACAGAGTGCCTCACTCTCCACCCTGAATGAAGGTTGGCAGCTGCAGTAACACAGGGTTGGGTCTCCGCAGACCCAGATGGCAAATGCCCTTGGCAAGTGCCCACTGGCAGTTGACAGAATAGCCCGGAAGATTTGAGAGCAGTTGCTCCGGAGCTAGCTGAGCCATGCGGGTGGAAACTTGCGTGGCCCGCTCTCGTCTGCCCCCCAAGGCCGGGGCCTGACGACGCACAGCTGGTTGGGACCCCCGAGTGCCAAGAGGGACCGCCAGGGGCTCGTGCGAGTGCACCGGTCCCCCCGTCCATGGTGCTGGCCCGCAGGGCTCTTAGCGGAGCTGTCCGTTGGCCTACACTACCTCGGTCTTCTCTATTCTAGGCGCAGCCGAGCCCTTGACCTTTGTCCCTTCCTGCTGTGTCTCAGGCTGCGGGACAGGCAGCGTGTGCCCACTCCTGAGTGACAGGACCTCGAGCCACAGCTGGGTCCTGGACTCTGAGCTGGAGGCAGTGGCTTTCTAGCCAAACCTGCCTGTGGACTTCCTGGAGCTGGGCGGACCTACTTGTGACCTGAAGTCAGATCTCAGGGCAATGTTCAGGTGTAACCAGAGTAAGCCAAACTCCCCGACAGTGGGTGTTTGCAGGACGTCAAGCAAAGGAGTTAGGGACAATCTCAGATCCACTCAGACCAACTTTGATAACCCTCTGACCAACTTGGTCTTTGAGTTAGGGGATTTAAAAAAAAAAAGACTTTTTTAAAAAAGAAAGGTTGAGATTCATTTTGTGACATTTCTGAATCTAGTTTTAGGAGTCAGGATGTCTCTGGTTTATGTTCTCTGGCCAGATGGTCCATGCTTTAGGGGTCTGTGAGCTCATCTTGCCCTGGAGAAATAACCTGAGTTTGTACACGAATGATGTTGACAGCAGCAATTTTAGTACATTAACCCCTTTATCGACAGCATCCATCTTAGTCATCTGACTTACCTGGTTAGTGTTCAGTTAGCACAGTACTGAGGTCAGGAGGCACAAGAAAGGGAAGTTTGGGGTGGAGAGATTAATCATGAACTCGGTAAGAGCATTTGGTTTTAGGGGGACTTGATTTAAATGTCACGGAGAATTCAGACTTAATACTGTTTTGCAGTGTGGAGGAGTTGAGAGGCAGATGTGCTTAGACAAGGGAAAGATAGTTTATTAACAGAATGCTTCCTTTTAGAGGCATCATGCAACTGAGTTTTCCCCTGCTGAGCACTGTGACAAACATCCATTAACACTTTCTGCTTTCCTTCCTCCCATTTCATGGGCCGGAGGTGCTCACGAAGCGTGCGCAGCACCAGTCACAGCAGCTGCACTAAGTGGCTGAGGGAAGATTCGCAACAATCATGAACAATTCGTGTCACTCTGAAGTTTATGTATTTATAGGTCTAGATATAACACAAGTGAAGCATAATACTGACTCTTTACATTGGTAACTAGATCCCTATTGAATACTAGATGTGAATAGTTTTATTTTTATAAAATAAGATGTAACTGGTGGTGCTAGTGGTACTCTTGCCTGGAAAATCCCTTGGACGGAGGAGCCTGGTGGGCTGCAGTCCATGGGGGTCTCTAAGAGTCGGACACGACTGAGCAACTTTCCTTTTGCTTTTCACTTTCATGCATTGGAGAAGGCAATGGCACCCCACTCCAGTGTTCTTGCCTGGAGAATCCCAGGGACGGGGGAGCCTGGTGGGCTGCCATCTATGGGGTCGCACAGAGTCGGACACGACTGACGTGACTTAGCAGCAGCAGCAGCAGTGGTAAAGAATCTGCCTGCCAATGCTGGAGACATAAGAAATGTGAGTTTGATCCCTGGATTAGGAAGCTCCCCTGGAGGAGGGTATGGCAACCTACTGCAGTATTCTTGCCTGGAGAATTCCATGGACAGAGGACCCTGGCAGGCTACCTTCCATGGGGTCACAAAGCGTTGGACACAACTGAAGAAACTTAGCATGGACACATGCAAGTTTTAACAATGAAATAATGTCTTTACTTTGATTTATAAATTTCAAATGTTTGGACACCTATTATTAGCCTCCATTTGTATTCTTGCCCAAATTCTGCAAAGTTGAGGGTGAAGATAAAAAGATAGCCTACATGGGACTACCTGGTTGCCCAGTGATTAGGGCTCAGATCTCTCACTGCTGGGGCTTGGGCTTCATTCCTGGTCCATGACCAGGAGAACTATGACCCCGCAAGTTGCGTGGGGCAGCCAAAAAGAAAAGAAAAAAAAAAACCACCTACAAATGAAAAGCAAAATGGATGTTTTCAAGTAAATAATACAATCCAAATTAGAATTTAATACTCAGCAAAACTTTATTTCCAGGCTAATGGAAAAAGCAAGAGAGTTCCAGAAAAACATCTATTTTTGCTTTATTGACTATGCCAAAGCCTTTGACTGTGTGGATCACAATAAACTGTGGAAAATTCTGAAAGAGATGGGAATACCAGACCACCTCACCTGCCTCTTGAGAAACCTATATGCAGGTCAGGAAGCAACAGTTAGAACTGGACATGGAACAACAGACTGGTTCCATATAGGAAAAGGAGTACGTCAAGGCTGTATATTGTCACCCTGCTTATTTAACTTCTATGCAGAGTACATCATGAGAAACGCTGAGCTGGAAGAAGCACAAGCTGGAATCAAGATTGCCGGGAGAAATATCAAGAACCTCAGATATGCAGATGACACCACCCTTATGGCAGAAAGTGAAGAAGAACTAAAAAGCCTCTTGATGAAAGTAAAAGAGGAGAGTGAAAAAGTTGGCTTAAAGCTCAACATTCAGAAAACGAAGACCATGGCATCTGGTCCCATCATTTCATGGGAAATAGATGGGGAAACAGTGGAAACAGTGTCAGACTTTATTTTTTTTGGGCTCCAAAATCACTGCAGATGGTGACTGCAGCCATGAAATTAAAAGACGCTTACTCCTTGGAAGAAAAGTTATGACCAACCTAGATAGCATGTTCAAAAGCAGAGACATTACTCTGCCGACTAAGGTCCGTCTAGTCAGTTCAGTTCAGTCGCTCAGTCGTGTCCGACTCTTCGCGACCCCATGAATTGCAGCACGCTAGGCCTCCCTGTCCATCACCAACTCCCAGAGTTCACTCAGACTCACGTCCATTGAGTCGTGATGCTATCCAGCCATATCATCCTCGGTCGTCCCTTTCTCCTCCTGCCCCAAATCCCTCCAAGCATCAAAGTCTTTTCCAATGAGCCAAGTCTTCCCATGAGGTGGCCAAAGTACTGGAGTTTCAGCTTTAGCATCGTTCCTTCCAAAGAAATCGCAGGGCTGATCTTCAGAATGGACTGGTTGGATCTCCTTGCAGTCCATGGGACTCTCAAGAGTCTTCTCCAACACCACAGTTCAAAAGCATCAATTCTTCGGCGCTCAGCCTTCTTCACAGTCCAACTCTCACATCCATACATGACCACTGGAAAAACCATAGCCTTGACTAGACGGACCTTAGTTGGCAAAGTAATGTCTCTGCTTTTGAATATGCTATCTAGGTTGGTCATAACTTTTCTTCCAAGGAATAAGCGTCTTTTAATTTCATGGCTGCAGTCACCATCTGCAGTGATTTTGGAGCCCCCCAAAATAAAGTCTGACACTGTTTCCCCATCTATTTCCCATGAAGTGATGGGACTGGATGCCATGATCTTCGTTTTCTGAATGTTGAGCCTTTAAGCCAACTTTTTTGCTCTCTTCTTTCACTTTCATCACAAGGCTTTTTAGTTCCTCTTCACTTTCTGCCATAAGGGTGGTGTCATCTGCATATCTGAGGTTATTGATATTTTTCCCGGCAATCTTGATTCCAGCTTGTGTTCCTTCCAGTCCAGCGTTTCTCATGATGTACTCTGCATAGAAGTTAAATAAGCAGGGTGACAATATACAGCCTTGATGTACTCCTTTTCCTATTTGGAACCGTCTAGTCAAGGCTATGGTTTTTCCAGTGGTCATGTATGGATGTGAGAGTTGGACTGTGAAGAAGGCTGAGCGCCGAAGAATTGATGCTTTTGAACTGTGGTGTTGGAGAAGACTCTTGAGAGTCCCATGGACTGCAAGGAGATCCAACCAGTCCATTCTGAAGGAGATCGCCCTGGCATTTCTTTGGAAGGAATGATGCTAAAGCTGAAACTCCAGTACTTTGGCCACCTCATGCGAAGAGTTGACTCACTGGAAAAGACTTTGATGCTGGGAGGGATTTGGGGCAGGAGGAGAAGGGGATGACCGAGGATGAGATGGCTGGATGGCATCATGGACTCGATGGACGTGAGTGTGAGTGAACTCCGGGAGTCGGTGTTGGACAGGGAGGCCTGGCCTGCTGCGATTCATGGGGTCACAGAGTCGGACACAACTGAGCGACTGAACTGAACTGAACTTATTAATGTTCACAAACTCAGTGATACAAAGACAGTTAACAAAGAGCAAAGGATAGAACAGACATTTCTACAACAAAAATATACAGATGGCCGATGAGCACACAAAAAATGTTCTACACTATTAGTCACTGAAAGTCGTTAAGTTGTGTCCTGCTCTTTGCAACCTCATGAACGCCAGGCTTCCCTGTCTTTCACTATCTCCTGGAGTTTATTTAAATTCATGTCCACTGAGTTCCTGATGCTGTCTGACCGTCTCATCCTCTGCTGCCCTCTTCCCCTTTGGCCTTCAGGCTTTCTCAGCGTCAGTGTCTTTTCCAGTGTTGTGGCTTTCTGCATCAGGTGGTCAAAGTATTAGAGCTTCAGCTTCACCATCAGTTCTTCCAATGGATATTTTCAGGGTTGATTTCCTTCAGGATCGACTGGTTTCATCTCCTCACTGTCCAAGGGACTCTCAAGAGCCTTCTCCAGCACCACAGTTCAAAAGCATCAGTTCTTTTGCGCTCAGCCTTTTTTTACAGTCCAACTCTCACATCCGTACATGACTATGAAAAACCATAGGTTTAACTATACACACCTTTGTCAGCAAAGTGATATCTCTGTTCTTGAATACACTGTTTAGGTTTGTCATAACTTTCCAAGAACCAAGCATCTTTTAATTTCATGGCTGCAGTCACTGTCCACAGTAATTCTGGAGCCCAAGAAAATGAAGTTTGTCACTGCTTCCACTTTTCCCCTTTCTATTTGCCATGAGGGGACTGGATGCCATGATCTTAATTTTTTGAATGTTGAGTTTTACGTCAGCTTTTTCACTCTCCTCTTTCACTTTCATCAAGAGGCTCTTTGCTTTCTGCCATAAGTGTGGTGTCATCTGCATATCTGATGTTTTTTCTCCAGGCAATCCTGATTCTAGCCTGTGATTCACCCACCCTGGCATTTTACATGATTTACTCTGAATATAAGTTAAATAATCAGAGTGACAATATACGGCCTTGTCTTACTCCTTTCCCAATTTTGAACCAGTCCATCGTTCCATGTCCGGTTCTAACTATTTCTTCTCGACCTGCATACATGTTTCTCAAGAAACAGGTAAGGTGGTCTGGTACTCCATCTCTTGAAGAATTTTCCAGTTTGTTGTGATCCACACAGTCAAAGGCTTTAGCATAGCTAACGAAGCAGAAGTAGATGTTTTTCTGGAATTCCCTTGCTTACCGTATGATCCAGCCAGTGTTGGCAATTTGATCTCTGGTTCCTCAGCCTCTTCAAAACCCAGCTGGTACATCTGGAAGTTCTCAGTTCATGTACTGCTGAAGCTTAACTTGGAGAATTTTGAGCATTACTTTACTAGCGTGTGAGATGAATGCAATTGTGTGGTAGTTTGAGCATTCTTTGGCACTGCTTTTCTTTGGGATTGGAATGAAAACTGACCTTTTCCAGTCCTGTGGCCACTGCTGAGTTTTCCAAATTTGCTGACATATTGAGTGCAGCACTTGAACAGCATCATCTTTTAGGAATTTAAATAGCTCAATTCCATCACCTCCACTAGCACTGTTCACAGTAATGCTTCCTAAGGCCCACTTGACTTCACACTCTAGTCTGTCTGGCTCTAGGTGGGTAACCACACCATCACAGTTATCTGGGAAATTAAGACTTAAAAAAAAAAAAACTTTCTTCTTGATCTCTTCTGTTTCCATTAGGTCCTTACTGTCTCTGTCCTTTATCCTGCCCATACTTGCATGAAATGTTTCCTTGGTCTCTCCAATTCTCTTGAAGAGATCTCTAGTCTTTCCCATTCTTGTTTTCCTCTAGGTTGTTTTCATTGTCCTTTTAAGAAGGCCTTCTTATCTCTCTTTGCTATTCTCTGGAACTCTGCATTCAATTGGGTATGTCTTTCCACTTCTCCCTTGCTTTTTGCCTCTCTTCTTTCCTCAGCTATTTGTAGGCCTCCTCAGACAGCCACTTGGCCTTCCTTCTTCTTTGCGATGGTTTTGGTCACCGCCTCCTGTACAGTGTTATGAGCCTATGTCCACAGTCCTTCAGGCACTCTGTCCACCAGACCTAGTTCCTTGAATGTATTCACCTCCACCACATAACCACAAGGGACTTGAGTTAGGTCATACCTGAATGGCCGAGTGGTTTTCTCTACTTTCTTCAATTTAAGCCTGAATTTTGCAATAAGGAGCTCCTGATCTGAGCCAGTCAGCTCCAGGTCTTGCTTTTCCTGACTGTATAGAGCTGTTCCAATCTTCGGCTGCAAAGAAAAGAGTCTGATTTTAGTATTGTCCATTTGGTGATGTCCATGTGCAGAGTTGTCTCTTGTGTTGTTGGAAGAGGTTGTTTGCTATGACCAGTGTGTTCTCTTGGCAAAACTCTTTTAACTTTTGCCCTGCTTCATTTTGTATTTCAAGGCCAAACTTGCCTGTGACTCCATGTATCTGTCTTCCTACTTTTGCATTCTAACACCCTATGATGAAAAGGACATCTTTTTTTGTTCGGGGGGTGTGGTGTTAGAAGGTCTTGTAGGTCTTCAGGGAACTGGCCAACTTCAGCTTCTCTGGCATCACTGGTTGGGGCACAGACTTGGATTACTGTGATATTGAATTGTTTGCCTTGGGAATGAACTGAGATCATTCTGTCATTTTTGAGACTGCACCAAAGTACTGTATTTTGGAGTCTTTTGTTGACAATGAGGGCTACTCCTTTTCTTCTGAAGGATTCTTGCCCACAGTAGTAGATACAATGGGCAACTGAACTAAATGCATCCATTCCTGTCCCTTTAGTTCACTGATTCCTAAGATGTCGATATTCATTCTTACCATCTCCTGCTTGACCACGTCCCACTTACCTTGATTCATGGATCCAATATTCTAGGTTCCTATACAATGCTGTTCTTTGCAGCACTGGATTTCACTTTCACCCCAGACACATCCACAGCTGAGTGTTGTTTTGTGTTGTCCCAGCTGCTTCATTCTTTCTGGAGCTGTTAGTAATTGTCCTCCACTCTTTCCCAGTAGCATATCGGACAACTTCTGACCTGAGGGGCTCACCTTCTGGTGTCATATCTTTTTGCCCTTTCCATACTGTTCATGAGGTTCTCACAGCAAAAATGGTGGAGTGGTTTGCCATTTCCTCCTCCAGTGAACCATGTCTTGTCAGAGCTCTCCACTGTGACCATCCATGTTAGGCTGGCATGGCATGGCTCACAGCTTTATTGAGTTACGCAAGCCCCTCCACCATGACAAAGCTGTGATCTATGAATGGGCATGACTCTATGTATAGTAAATGTCCAGAACGGGCAAAGCCACAGAGGCAGAAAGTAGAGTGGTGGTTGCCAGAAGCTGCAGAAGGGGGTGGTGGGCACTGCTAGAGGGCAGGGTTTTTTATGCAGCGACGACAATGTTTTAAACTCAACGTGGTGATGCTTGCACGACTCTGTCAATGTCTTGTAAACCAGTGAACTGTTCACTTTAAATGGGTGAAGTGTATGGCATGTGAATTATAATCATAAAATCTGTTTATAGAAATGAACAGCCTGATTTAGTTAAACCACAGATGTCACTGGGTAGTTACAGCCTCTGTTGTTATGGGTGGCCCTTGGGCATGAGAAGAAGCCCGTGACTTTGTACGAGGCAGACTGAAATGAGGTGTGTGTGTCAGAGCTGCTGCAGGTGACCTGAGAGCCAGCAGAACAGTCCAGCACCTGGCCACGGCCACAGGAGCAGGGGGGCCAGTGACGACAGGCCAGCTGCAACTCAGAGGGTTGGCTGAAAGCATGAATGCCTTGCCTCCCGCCACACCCCTGCATCTCCTGGGGTCCAAAATGCTCCCTTCTGGAGAGTCAGAGTGCTGCCCTTGCTCCCTGGCCATAAAGTCAGTCACAGTTTTGTAACTCTGCCTTTCCTTCTATCACCAGGCCTTCGGTCCAGATGCGGTGAGGTATGAGTGGGATGAGGGCATTTTTACACCTTGGCCACCATCAGGGTACTCAGCCACGTAGTCCCTGCCTCCATGGTGCAGAGTCCTGCCAATCAACAAAAGGCTCCAAGAGGCTGAGCCAGAATTAAGTTCGAGCCCCCCAGACTCCTTCTGGCTGTTCCCACCCAGGGATGGTCAGGGCCGAATCTCGAATTTTCTAAATAGGCCTAAGTAAGCCCTTGTCATCCTGACCTTTACTAGAGAAAGGCTGACTGGCAGAGAAGAGGGAGGAGGTGAGGAGGGCAGTGTGAAAAGATTCTGCTCTGACCATCCCTGGGTGGGAACAACCAAAACAGGGTCTGGGACCATTCACCCTGCTGGGCTTCAGCTTAGCTGACACTTGGGGGAACATCTCAGGAGGGAGCTCCGCTCGTCAGGCGGCAGAATGGGGGGTAAAGTTCCCCCTGCAGACAGGGACACCAGGGCCAGGGTGGGGGGCACCCCAGACGGGCTGCTTCATTGGAATTGCAGGGTCACCTGGCCCGTTCCTCTTTAGTCAGAGGATGTCAGGCTGAGCGGCAGGCCAGAGGTGCGGGCAGCATTATGGGTTGGGCTCGGTCCCGGCGCTTTAGCTAGGAGGTGGCACCGCTGAGCCTGGGCCGCCTCTGGGTTCCCGAGGTCACTGCCACCTCCAAAGGCGCCAAGCGCGGCTCCCTCGAAGGCCTCGTGCTCCAGGGACAAGAGGCGAGCCCCGCCCAGGACCAGCGCGAAGGTGGCCCCCACCCACCGCGTTCGGGGCACTTCAACCGGGCGCTTCCCCTGTGGGACAAGCATGTGCCTGGAGGGCACCAGCTGGCTCTCGCGGTCCCCTGTAGGGGAGTGGTGGGGGGACGCAGAGAGGCTTGGAGAGGTGGGACTTAAGAGAGGAAGGAAGGGCACGACAGGGCGGGGTGGGGCGGGGGGTGGAGAGTGTTGAGTGAAGAGCCCTTGATGGCACCCGTGCAGCAAACTTGCAGCAGGTAAGTGGGCAAGCCTCTCCAGAGCCGCCCTCTGCCCCTGCTGTCCGTCCCGTGGGCAGCGGGCTGTTACTGGCAGTCACGCCTTCATCTGCTTGGCAGCTTGTAAGACCAGCCACAGAAACTGTTCAGTATCAGGAGCCGGTCAGCCGTCTGCACACAGGGGGACAGTTTTCAGAGCTTGCTACCAGTCCATAGTGACACCTCTCCTCAGTTCAGTCTGGCTGCTCAGTTGTGTCCCATTCTTTGCGACCCAATGGACTGCAGCGTGGCAGGTTTCTCTGTTCATCACCAACTCCCAGAGCTTGCAAACTCATGTCCGTCAAGTCAGTGCTGCCATCCAACCGTCTCATCCTCTGTCGTCCCCTTCTCCTCCTGCCTTCAATCTTTCCCAGCATGAGGGCCTTTTCCAATGAATTGGCTCTTCACATCGGGTGGCCAAAGTACTGGAGCTTCAGCTGCACACCTCTCCTAGACAGTTCTTTTAAAAGGGAGGTAAATGGCCACCCAACCCTATGGACAGAGGAGTCTGTCAGGCTACAGCCCAGGGTGTCACACAGAGCAGTCATGGCACGGCGTATCGGTCAGACAGCACTAGCCGCATCCCTCGTATGCGCATCTCACTGGAGGAGAGGACCACATTCAGCTCAGTCCAGTCCCTCAGTCGTGTCCCACTCTCTGCGACCCCATGAACCGCAGCACACCAAGCCTCTCTGTCCATCACCAACTCCCGGAGTCCACCCAAACCATGTCCATCGAGTCGGTTATGGCATCCAGCTGTCTCATCCTCTGTCGTCCCCTTCTCCTCCTGCTCTCAATCTTTCCCAGCATCAGGGTCTTTTCAAATGAGTCAGTTCTTTGCATCAGGTGGCCAAAGTATTGGAGTTCCCACTTCAACATCAGTCCTTCCAATGAACACCCAGGACTGATCTCTCTTAGGAAGGACTGGTTGGATCTCCTTGCAGTCCAAGGGACTCTCAAGAGTCTTCTCCAACACCACAGTTCAAAAGCTTCAATTCTTTGGCACTCAGCTTTCTTTATAGTCCAACTCTCACATCCATACATGACCACTGGAAAAACCATAGCCTCGACTAGATGGACCTTTGTTGGCAAAGTAATGTCTCTGCTTTTTAATATGCTGGGTAGGGTGGTCATAACTTTCCTTCCCAAGTAAGCGTCTTTTAATTTCATGGCTGCAGTCACCATCTGCAGTGATTTTGGAGCTCCCCAAAATAAAGTCAGACATTGTTTCCACCGTTTCCCTATCTATTTGCCATGAGGTGATGGGACCAGATGCCATGATCTTACTTTTCTGAATGTTGAGCTTTAAGCCAACTTTTTTACTCTCTTCTTTCACTTTCATCAAGAGGCTTTTTAGTTCTTCTTCACTTTCTGCCATAAGGGTGGTGTCATCTGCATATCTGAGGTTCTTGATATTTCTCCCGGCAATCTTGATTCCAGCTTGTGCTTCTTCCAGCTCAGCGTTTCTCATGATGTACTCTGCATAGAAGTTAAATAAGCAGGGTGACAATATACAGCCTTGACGTACTCCTTTTCCTATATGGAACCAGTCTGTTGTTCCATGTCCAGTTCTAACTGTTGCTTCCTGACCTGCATATAGGTTTCTCAAGAGGCAGCTGAGGTGGTCTGGTATTCCCATCTCTTTCAGAATTTTCCACAGTTTATTGTGATCCACACAGTCAAAGGCTTTGGCATAGTCAATAAAGCAGAAATAGATGTTTTTCTGGAACTCTCTTGCTTTTTCCATGATCCAGTGGATGTTGGCAATTTGATCTCTGGTTCCTCTGCCTTTTCTAAAACCACCTTGAATATCAGGAAGTTCACAGTTCACGTATTGCTGAAGCCTGGCTTGGAGAATTTTACTCTTTGGCTCCCATAATACGGCAGCAAGGCTTATATGCTCCAGGCAGGAGACTGAAGACCCTTCCCAGAGAGCCTGACCAACCCAAGAGGAAGGACTTAGAGACATGGATGATGGGGTTCCCCAACTAAAGCCCCTCCCAAGGAACACCCCAGAGTCAAGCTCAAATTTGGCAAGCCCCGCTCACACAGAGCCATCTGGTCTATCATTCCTGTCAGCAGAAGGCAAACATCACCTGGCAACTCAGAAAGCCGAGAGAAACAGGGAGAAGGACCCAAAGCGCAGCGACTGAGCAGGACACAGCACGCACATCCTCAGTCTCCCGAGAAGACGGAGCACGGAGAGACCCTTCTGTTCTCCAGAAAGAAACATCTGTACAAGAAGGAAGGGCTCCTGGAAATGAACACTGTGGTAGCAGAAATGAAAGCTTCAAGTACCACAGAAGCAGAGCAGTAAAGATGGGAAACAAGAGGACATGTGAGCATTCAAGGTCCAGGCTCAGCCTCTGACAGCCTCAGCTAAGGACTTTAGAAAGAGCTAAGAGCAAACCAGTAGGGAGTTTGCTCAGGGATAAGTCATCAACAGAAACGATTGGTGAAATAGTGACATCATTCGCTAGGCCTGAAGTACAGGAATTTCCAGATTGAGGCCCTCTGCCTGTGGGACACAATAAACACAGCAAATAAAAACCAAGGAGCATGGAAGCACCACACTGTGAAACCTCAGATCTGAATTCTTCTTAGAGTTTTTAGTTTTTTTGGCCACGAAACACAGCATATGGAATCTTACTTCCCCAACCAGGGATTGAACCCGTGCGCCCTGCATTGGACACTTTCTTGGAGTCTTTTTTGTTTAATTAATTATTTTTGGCTGTGCTGGGTCTTCGTTGCTGTACACGGGCTTTTCCTAGTCGCAGCCAACAGGCTCTACTCTTTGTTACAGTGTGTGGGGTTCCCAGCGTGGCAGGTCCTCTCCTGCTGAGAGCAGCTCTAGGGTGCCTGGGTTTCAGTAGCCGCCGCGCTGGGGCTCAGGAGTGGCCCACGCGCTTTGCTGCTCCATGGCATGTGAGATCTTCCCGGACCAGGGATCAAGCTCGTGTCCCCTGCATTGGCAGGCGGATTCTTCACCACTGGGCCACCAGGGATGTCCCCAGAACATCTTAAAAACTTCCAGGGAGGGAAATACCCCCATTGCTTGTAAAGGATTAGAAATTAGAATGGCATGTATTTCTTCACAGCACCCCTAGGAGGGAGGAGAAAGGGAGCAGTGCCTTCAGAGTCCGAAGGAAGAGGCTTCAGACCTAGAATTCTATGCCCAGGCAAACTACAGATCAAGTGTGAGGGGAAAGTGAAGATATTTTCAGCTTTGCAATGTCCTTTAAAGAATGACCTCCCAGACACCTCTTCTGGGCTTCACTAAAGCTGGAGAGTGGACGCAAGGAGAACAAGACTATGTTACTGAGGAGGGCAACCCAGGGAGAGAGAAGGGGCGCCTGGAGGTGGAGGAAGACGCCAGACAGAAGGACCGCCTGCCCAGACTGGAGCTGACTTCCCTCCCGGCCCACCCCCACTCACGGCGGCACGGCGGGCAGCGGTGGGAGCCGCACGGCCAGGGGTGGAAGGATCATGTGCTCTCAGAGCAGCCCGATGGCCCTTGGAGCAGAAAGCAGGCGCTTTCTAATCGGTGCAAGGCTGTAGGGGAGACTTGCCCGAACCAGAGTAATTCTCCAGAAATGCCTGCAGGCTAGAACTTGTTTCCCGGGTCAGAGAGGCGGGTGGGGGCGGGGCGGGACTCGTGCTCCACTCACTGTTTATCTTTGTACTTTACGTGTGTTATACCCTGCGCACGTAGACACGTAACTGTGGACACACTCACGCCAGGGTCGTCGTCCCTCCCCATGCGCCCTGACGCCTCAGCACCGCGGTCCACGGGCTCTGGAGGTGAAGGCGCTCGCTCGCGCATCGGAGGCAGAAAAGAGGCTCCTCCTCCGCCTCCTGGCCGCCGTTCCCACGTCTCCTGAGGACCAGGACACGACCCGAACAGGCCAGTCGGCCGCCCCGATTCTCCCTCGGTGGGGACGCTCGCCCACATCGCCGGCACCGGTGGATAACACACCGACCCCTCCGCGCTGGCCCTCGCACTGCCGGGCGGCCCTCCGCCACCTTCCCGCGCGGTGGGCCAGACCTCGCGTCCACACGCACCGGGCGCGCGCGCAGCGGAGCCAGGCCCACGCCGGGGGCGGGCCGGGCTGGAACGCCTTGCCCCACCTCGCCCCTCCCCTCGCCCCTCCCCTCGCCCCTTTCCTCCTCTAGCCCCGCCCCCACCCCTTCTTCCTCCGGCCCCGCCCCTCGCCCCTTTCCTCCTCTGGCCCCGCCCCTCGCCCGCTCTCCTCCGGCTCTGCCACGCCCCTCGTCCCTCCCCGAATCCCCGCCCCTGCTCTGGTAGCGGCTGGGGACTCTCCGGAACCGCCCGGGACAGCGGCGATGCAGTCGGGTGGTCGTCAGGCGGAGGCCCCGGGCCGCGGCCCGCGGGTGCTGGTGGTGGGCGGCGGCATCGCGGGGCTGGGGGCGGCGCAGAGGCTCTGCCACCACCCGGCCTTCTCACACCTTCGGGTTCTGGAGGCCACGGCCCGCGCCGGTGGCCGCATCCGCTCGGAGCACAGCTTCGGTAACAGCCTTTCCCGGAACCCCTTCCCGGAGCCCCGCCGGTGCCTCCGGAGCCCTGCTCCTGGC
This sequence comes from Oryx dammah, assembly GCF_014754425.2. Taxonomy (NCBI): domain Eukaryota; kingdom Metazoa; phylum Chordata; class Mammalia; order Artiodactyla; family Bovidae; genus Oryx; species Oryx dammah. Next base: position 50,273,502 of record NW_024070198.1, read on the forward strand.
TCGGCCTACGTCCAGGGTTAGGCGTCCCGGAACCCTTATCTGGTCCCTTGAGCGAATGCCCGCTCCGCCCCACGTGATTACAGAAGTTCACTGCTCCCCGAAACTCAGCTGCCCGCAGTGAGCAGGGTCGGCCGCTGCGGCGGAGGGGAACCCGTGACTACACAGTGGCCCTGGTTCTGACCGGCCGCAGGTAGCGCGCCCCCACCCCCCGCCCCAGGTTGCTCCTTGGTGCCTCTTCTGCCCCCAGGCCTTCCTCCAAGTATCCTTCCCAGGCACGTGCAGTCCAGCACCCCCTTGGGGGGGTGTTCCCCTAAGCCAGGTCTGACGGGTCCTGCCGCCAGAGCCTGTGGTCCTCTGGGACCATGTGGGCCTCTGGCTGATTTTCAGAGCGTATCTGGGAAGGGCAGGGCTGCGTGTGGCAAGGGGAGGGACTCAGGGCCGGGAACCTCAAGGCAGCCTCTCTTGCTGCTCCCAGGTGGCGTGGTGGAGGTGGGCGCTCACTGGATCCATGGGCCTTCCCAGGGCAACCCTGTCTTCCAGCTGGCTGCCAAATACGGGCTGCTCGGGGAGAAGGCCCTGTCCGAGGAGAACCAGCTGATCGAGACTGGGGGTCACGTGGGCCTGCCATCTGTGTCTTATGCCAGCTCTGGGGTAAGTGTGAGCCTTGAGCTGGTGGCGGAGATGGCCAGTCTGTTCCACAGTCTCATAGACCAGACCAGGGAGTTCCTGCAGGCGGCTGAGACCACCCCACCCAGTGTCGGGGAGTACCTCAAGGAGAAGGTCCGGCAGCACATGGCCAGCTGGACAGAGGATGAGGAGACCAAGAAGCTCAAACTGGCCATCCTGAAGAACTTGTTCAACGTGGAGTGCTGCGTGAGCGGTGCCCACAGCATGGACCTGGTGGCCCTCGCGCCTTTTGGGGAGTACACTGTGCTGCCAGGGCTGGACTGCACCTTTCCTGAGTATGTGCCTGCCCCACCCACCCAGACAGACCCCTCTGTGCTTCCCCAGACCCTCTCCATGCACCCCCGGGGGGCCCTACCTGTACCTCAGGCCAAGCTTTGGGAGGCAGGGGATGGGTGAGAGGGACGGGCTGTTTGTCTTCCTGTGTTAGGGAAATTGGTCATTTAAAGCTTCCCTGGTGGCTCAGAGGTTAAAGCGTCTGCCCGCAATGCGGGAGACCCGGGTTCGATCCCTGGGTTGGGAAGATTCCCCTGGAGAAGGAAATGGCAACCCACTCCAGTATTCTTGCCTGGAGAATCCCATGGACAGAGGAGCCTGGTGGGCTACCGTCCACGGGGTCGCGAAGAGTCGGACATGACTGAGCAACTTCACTTTCTTTCACTTTGATCACTTATGAAAAAGAAAAGAATTCTTCTCAACAAAAAGTGATTAAAAGAAGGAAATGCATCTTGTAATGCCTTGCTTAACCCCAGGTTTAGGAGCCTCCTGCCTGTAAGCACTGTGGGGGCTTGGACCTCAGAGATGGGCAGACAGGCCTGCTCTGTGTTGGGGTGGCTGTCCCCTCACGGGGCCCTCACGAAACCCTCCAGGACTGCCTTGCACAGGGAGGGCGCTATGACGGGGAAGATGCCCAGACTGGGAGCCCTGGGCCGGGTGAGGAGGGACCTGCTCGCCACAAAAACCTGGGGAGCTCTGCTCCTGTAATCCTCCCGTGAGACCCCCTCCCTTCCTGCCCTCCTCCCTGGCTGAGCTGGGACCAGAGCCCACTGCAGCTCCCTGGTCTGGCGTGAGCTTGGAGGGCTTGTTGCAGAGCCTCGCCTCCAGGGCCTGGTCCTGACCACGGCACACCTCTGTTTCCCCCAGGGGCTACCAAGGACTCACAGACTGCATCATGGCCTCCTTGCCCAAGGACATGATGGTTTTTGACAAACCCGTGAAGACCATTCACTGGAATGGGTCCTTCCAGGAAGCTTCTGCTCCTGGGGAGACGTTTCCTGTGCTGGTGGAATGTGAGGATGGAGACTGCTTCCCAGCCCATCACGTGGTCGTCACCGTGCCCTTAGGTGAAGCTGCTGCTCTGGCCGGTTACTCCAGTTTCCGTTCAGGTGCCCTGGCCTCTGGCTTCTCCAGCCTCATTCACTCCGGGGCCCTCCTTGGCTGCTGAGCTCACGTTTTCATTCTGAGTTTGGGATAGAGCTACTCCACCGTACTTTGTAGCAACTGTTTGCTTTGAAGTAAGGTTTCACAGGAAGAGAAAGGTCAGCAGGTGTGCCGCTCCTTCGGGAGGTAATTCACAGAAAGGTTGGCACGGCCTCCTGAGGCTCACCACACTGCTTTCTTAGCAAGGTGGAGAGGGCGGAAAGCCAGGTCTTATGTTTCGGTCCCGGTGGTAATGGAGGAAGGAGTTGTGAGCATAATCCTGTTTAATCCCAGATCTGATGCTTTAGATCTAGCAGTAGGAGCTGGCAATCTGGTAAAAGGTGGAGATAACTGAAAGCAAGTTTGTGCCTATTTATCTCATCTGCTTTTCTGGCAGCTTGGGAAATCTCTGCCCCACCCCCTATTTGACAGATGATAGCACAGAGAAGTCACTTAACTGCCCAAGTTCACAAAGCTAATGGGTGCCAGCATGGCTGGAAGGTGAAGGGCAGGAGTCTGGCCCGCCCCGCGCGCACCCATGGGCCACGGCTTCTCCTGTCCCCTCGGGGAGGGCTGGGTACGGACTGGCTGGCTCAGCGCCGGCTCCTCCCCCTGCGGTGGACGCTGCTGCGCGGCAGTAGCAGTGTTCTGCCTCTCCTCCCTTTCCAAGTCAGCACAGGCAGGTCTGCCGCAGGCTCTGCTCGTTTACAGGGATGGCCTGGCTCATGCACAGTTGTGTGGGCGCTGAGCCTGCTGCAATCAGTGGGTGCATCATTATGGCTGTGTGGTCACCGTCCACAGGGGGCCAGGCACCCTCCCGTTTGTTCTTTATAGCTGCACCGTATTTTCTCATGTGTAGGTACCATTAATTTGGAGAAGGAAATGGCAACCCGCTCCAGTGTTCTTGCCTGGAGAATCCCAGGGATTCTCCAGGGGAGCCTGGTGGGCTGCCGTCTATGGGGTCGCACAGAGTCGGACACTGAAGCGACTTAGCAGCAGCAGCAGCAGGTGCCGCTAATTATACCGTTTTGAGCTGTGGTGTTGGAGAAGACTCTTGAGAGTCCCTTGGACTGCAAGGAGATCCAACCAGTCCATTCTGAAGGAGATCAGCCCTGGGATTTCTTTGGAAGGAATGATGCTAAAGCTGAAACTCCAGTACTTTGGCCACCTCATGTGAAGAGTTGACTTATTGGAAAAGACTCTGATGCTGGGAGGGATTGGGGGCAGGAGGAGAAGGGGACGACCGAGGATGAGATGGCTGGATGGCATCACGGACTTGATGGACGCGAGTCTGAGTGAACTCCGGGAGTTGGTGATGGACAGGGAGGCCTGGCGTGCTGCGATTCATGGGGTTGCAAAGAGTCGGACACGACTGAGCGCCTGAACTGAACTGAACTGAGAGTTACTTTTCACGTGTCTTGTTGCACACAGCGTTGTACACGTGTGTTTGGGTACATATGTGTAGGACCGAGTCCGGTCCTGCAGGACCTGGTGTGCTGAGGCTCTGCAGTGAGAGGCTGGCTGGGGAGGCGTCCCCCCACCCCACCCCCCGCAGCGGTCATGGCCGAGCCTTGTTCCCTGTCAAATGGTTGGTCTTTTTCTCGTGAACTAGCGAGGTTGGCTTGTGCTGAGAATGTTTCCTCTCCTTGTGGTCTGACTTCGGGCTAAACACCGATTAATTTCCCTGTGGCTTCTGGGTGAAGCCTGTGTGTTTCACCGTTCCTGCAAACTAACCCTGGGCAGCCTGAGAAGCAGCAGGCTCAGGCCTGTCCCGCAGAGTGGTCCGGGGCTGGGCCACCTCCTCCTGCACGGCCAGGCGTTCTCGGGGCCTGCCTGTCCCTCCACTGAGCCCTGGCTGTCAGCGCTCTGGCCTGCAGGGCGCCTGCGTGGCTCCCAGACGCCTTTCTCTGACTCCTCTGACGGGCTCAGGGTCCATTCCTGTGGCTGTCAATTCCCATTTAAGAGACTGACATGGTGTAAGGTGTCCAATTTTGAATTTCAGGTTTTTTAAAGAAACATCTGGACACCTTTTTTGAGCCACCACTGCCCACTGAGAAGGTGGAAGCGATCCGGAAAATAGGCTTTGGGACCAACAATAAAATCTTCCTGGAGTTTAAGGAGCCCTTCTGGGAGGCAGACTGCCAGCACATCCAGGTGGTGTGGGAGGACATGTCGCCCCTGGAGGACACCGCCCCCGAGCTGCCGGATGCCTGGTTCAAGAAGCTCATTGGCTTTTGGGTCCTGCCTCCCTTCCAGTACGTGTTCTTTCCAGGTTTCTCTGAGGAGGCCTGGGTGTGAGCTCTCCGGGGGTCCAGCACTGTGTTGATTCTCCTTGAGGCGTTTCTGGAGGGTTTAAATGAGGGGGGACACCAGGGGCGCCCTAAAGTGGTGAGACAGACCCCCCGAGCCCACTCCCTGCAGGAACAGACAGAGGCCCACCATGCGCAGCTCGTCAGCATCTCTTAGGACCTGGAATCTGCAGTAAATACTTGTAGTTGTTTTCCTCCTAAGAGACACTCTGCTCATTTATGAGACGTGTTCGCTGAGGACCCAGGGGTACTCACCCCAGCGGCCAAGCCAGGGTCCACCTGGTATGCCTGGTTCCCTCTGGCCCATCGTGTGGGTTTTTTTTTTTTTTTTTTCCATGCAGGGTTTTATAAAGAGGAGCAGAAGGGTCAGGACTTGATACAGAGTCCCCGACTGTGCTAGGGACAGCTCTCCCCACCAGCCTTCGACGGTGGAAACAGCAGGAACGACCTTGGTGCCCTGAGACTTCTGACCTTGCAGACCCCGTGTTCAGGGGCCCGGGGCTTTGAGCCCACACTGGTGCAGCCGCTGGCCACAGCACAGCCGGTCTGGGTGTGGCGGGCCTGGTCCAGCTCCGCTTCTCTCCAGCAGGGCCAGCCACGTGCTCTGTGGCTTCATCGCGGGGCTCGAGTCCGAGTTCATGGAGACACTGTCGGACGAGGACGTGCTCAGGTCTCTGACGAAGGTGCTCCGCAGGGTGACAGGTACTGACCGCAGGGGCCACGCTGCTGCCTCCCACCCAAGTGGCTGATCTGTGACAGGGACCAAACCTCGCCCAGAGAGGAACTGGGTTCGGCCCTGGGTCTCTGGGGACAGTCCTTCCCATGTCAGCTGGCACTAAGAGTTCTCCTTTTTGGGGGACTGAAATGGCTTTGCAAGCACTTCCCACTTCTCTTTTCTAAAAATCTGCCACCGAGATGGACGTGAATGTCCGCAATCAGAGCTTTACAGGCAAGACGCCAAGCCTCGGGAAAGGCAGCGGAGTGTGTCGGGACGCTGCTTCAGGGGCCTCCTGAGGGGAGCCCTGCACTCACACCCCCTGGGCTTGGCTCCCCACCAGTGGTCTCGCTGTTAACTGCTTGGTCTTAACAGTGGGAGGCTCCTTGTGGACGGGTGGGCGGGCTGCTGGCTAACATGTGCGTCTCTTGGCCCAGGGAACCCCCGGCTTCCTGCGCCCAGGAGTGTGCTGCGGTCCTGCTGGCATAGCGCCCCGTACACCCGGGGCTCCTACAGCTACGTGGCTGTGGGCAGCTCTGGGGACGACATGGACCGGCTGGCCCAGCCCCTCCCTTCAGACGGCAATGGGGCGCAGGTAGGAGGAAGCCGCCGGGCGAGGGGACCGGGGTCCCACAGAGGGCCTGGGGACAGGACAGGCCCCCCGAAGGCTGGGGCTGCCGCTGCAGTCAGCGGGCCAGGCCCCTGCGACTCAGAGTCCACTTTCTTTTTGAAATGTGTTATTTTAACCAGAATTATACATGCCTGTGGCTTGAAGTGTCAGAGCATTCTATAGTGATGGCTAACAAAATAGAATAAAGACAAAATATGGCCTTCTGGCGGGGGCACACTGCTGACCCTTCCCAGGCTGTGCTTCAGGCTGGTTCTGATTGTCAAATACCACATTAAGCTGCTGCCTTGTTAGAGCAGTTTTTTAGAATTGAAGTTTAGTTGCTTCACGATGTTGTGTTAGTTTCAAGCGTCCAGCGAAGTGATTCAGCCATGTATACGTGTGTATCCTTTCTCAGACTCTTTCCCATTATGGTTCTACTACTGTTTACAAAGGGGCTTCCCTGGTGGCTCGGTGGTAAAGAATCTGCCTGCAGCGCAGGAGACGCGGGTTCAGTCCCTGGGTCAGGAAGATCCCCTGGACAAGGAAATGGCTGTGCACTCCAGGATTCTTGCCTGGAGAATCCCACGGACAGAGGAGCCTGGTGGGTTACAGTCCATGGGGTCACAAAGAGTCAGACAGGACTGAGTGACTTTTCACTTAACACTGAATTGTGGAAAACTTTCAACGCCATAAAGGTTGGCGGAACCTTTGGGTTCCTGTCTCCAGCTTCACACCTGTCTGCCCCTGGCGTCCCCCTGCTCTCCTAACTCCCTTGCTGGTGAGCACGTCCCACAGGTGATGCTTTATTTGCCGGTGTTCCAGTGTGCATCTCTGAAGACCGAGGTCATGTCTTAAAAGACACAGCTACAGCACTGTCGTCACCCTCAGAATTCACACGCCACCCAGCACTCCCTGTTCAGTTCCCATGGGCCTCTCCCTCCCACGGCCACGTGATTCGGAGAGCTGGCTCACTGGAAAAACCCTGATGCTGGGAGGGATTGGGGGCAGGAGAAGGGGCCGACAGGATGAGATGGCTGGCTGGCATCACCGACTCGATGGCCACGGGTTTGGGTGGACTCCGGGAGTTGGTGATGGACAGGGAGGCCTGGCGTGCTGTGGTTCATGGGCTTGCAAAGAATCGGACATGACTGAGCGGCTCAACTGACCGACTCCCTCCCACGCCTCACAGCATGTGGGATCTTAGTTCCCAGACCAGGAATGGAACCCGGGCCTCCGCACTGGAAGCGCAGTCTTAACCACTCTACCACCAGGGAAGACCTTCTAAGTGCTTCTTGATGCTTCACTTTGAGGAACTGCTGATGGGATTTGGCCACAGCACATAAAGTTCTCACTTTCTTCCAGCCTCTGTGCACCCAGCCCTCAGGCCTCTCCCCACCCTCCCAGGCGTGATGCCTGGTTTTGTTATGAGCTGTCTGCACACACCTTGTTCGCTGCAGGCACTGTTCACACCTGAGCTGCAAGGGTGCCTTCTTTCTCGTGGTGGCAGCAACCACTTCCCTGGGCTGCTGAATTCTGTAGGTGGGCACGGTGGGACAGCTGTTTCGGCCCATGATGTCCAGGGCCTCAGCTGGGGGTGACTCAGGGCCGGGCTGGGTCACGCGAGGCTGCTTTTCTCTCATGTCTGCCCCGAGCACAGCTGGCATGTTGGCCGGAGGGCCTGCCCGAGGCCTCACCGAGCGGCTTGGGCTTCCTCACCGCATGGTGGCCTTGCTGTGGTCATGCTGCCCTGTGGTTGTGTGGGGCGTCCGCGAGGGCCTTCTGTGAGGGCAGCTGCCTTGCTCCCGTGAAGCTTGAAGAAGAGGTCCCGCACTCAGGGCCTCAGAGCCCAGCCGTGCTGCCCTCTGGCGTGTGTTCAGTCATCTGGGATTCTCCTGAACTCCATGATTTGTCCCCCCTTTTTCTTTTTCTGGATTTCTAGTTGGACGGTGTGCTTCTGAGCTGGCCCAGGGGCTTTCTTACCTTCTCCCTGCTAATTTCCCTCTCTCGGGCTCTGCTCTGTGTTTTGGGCGATGTTCAGATTTTTCTCCGGAAGCGCCTGCAGGCCTCCCACTCTGTGACTGTTTTGGATTCCGGGTGTGCTGGCTCTGAGGGGTCCTCACTGTTGCTCCTCCTTCCCGTGGCAGTGGCCGGGTGCCGGTCCTTGTTGCCCAACTGCATCAGGGTACTGGGTTAAGGCAGCAGCAAAGCACCACATTTGCCATCACTTCTGCAGCCCAGGTGACAGGGGTGGGGCTGGCGGCCGAGGCCTGGCACCCAGCTGACCACCCCCTTCTTTCCAGCTCCAGGTACTGTTCGCAGGGGAAGCCACACACCGGACGTTTTACTCCACCACGCACGGGGCTCTGCTGTCTGGCTGGAGGGAGGCTGACCGGCTCATGACGCTGTGGGACCCCCAGGCCCAGGGGCCCGAGCCCAGGCTCTGAGCCTGGCTCTGCGCTCCCAGTGCTGGGGTGGGGGAGGCTGGCCCTACCTTGTCCCGTGATGGACGAGGTTCAGGCAGGCTTGGGATGTGGTCACCTGGGGTCAGCTCCCTCATTTCTCAAGCTGCTGGATCCTGGTCAGGGCTGAGCTTGAGCTGAGCGCAGTCTTCCTGGAGGAGGGAGACGTGGGATGCGGTCGCTGCCGCCGTTGGCGACACATAAAAAGTGTGTAAAACAGCCTGTGTCGAGTCGTACTTATGCCTCCAAGTTGCAGCCTGGGCCGCTCTGTTCTCGTCTTGCCCCGGCCCTGGTCACTGCAGGGCTCTGTGCCCCCAGCACATGACCCGCCTCGGACACCTGGGACCCTGGGTGTGTTCCTCAGTTCCCACGTTCTCATTGCAGTGGCAGCGGAGCTGGTAGGCCTCCCCGGTGTGAGTCCACAGACCCTTCACCAGGCACCGGCTGCCCTGTGGGCCAGGTGACGGCCAGCAAGTGGGAGATGGGAGTTCACAGGGGATGGGGCACCCTGTTCTGATCTGCTGGCCCAGGGTTTTCTAGAGGAAGCGAACAGTGAGGCCTGAAGGGTACAGAGGAACAGGGTGCCCTGGGAAGTGTTGGCATAAATGTGGGGAGCCCTGGGGGGGCCTGGTGGTGTGCTCAGCTGCCCCCATCTCATTTCACTGCATCCTCGAAGTGTCCCAGGGAAGCGGCTGCATGGCCCCCATCTCACAGCCAAGGAAAGGTCAGAGGCCTCGGGTGGGGTTGTTGGGGAACCAGACCAGAGCCATGGCAGGCTCGACAGGTTGCACTAGGCCTAGGTTTTGAATTCTTGTAAACCCGGGTCATGATTCCAGGAGATTACCCCCTAGCAGGGTCCCACTCACCCTAGGATGAAGGGCCTGAGCTACTCCATCTTGTAAAAGAATTCCATCCTGCAAGGTCCTGGGCAAAAGAACTTTGGACGTTACCCAACCTAAGCCCACTACCCATAGCCAATCAACCCTCAGATTACCTAACCTAGCCCCACTGTACACGAGCCAGTCGGCCACTAGGCTAAACCTTCTGACTTTATGTTCAGGAGCTTGTGATTTACCTTGGAAGTAAAAACCAATCAAGAATCTACACACAAATCCTATGGATGGAAGTAACCAACCAGTTATCTGTCAACTTAAACACCCCCTAAAGTGGCCAATCAGTGGTCTTCCTGCTTGAACACCCCCTTTTGTACCCTTTTACCTGATTAAATTCCCTATAAAAGCAGTGCAGCCCAAGACTCGAGGCTCCTTCCCTATAGCCGCTGCGTCGGTGCCGGTGGGAGCCCTAGCTTGAGCTAGCAATAAACCCCTTTATGCTTTTGCATTGCCGTCGACGTCTTATTTCTCTCAGTTTTAGGGACTCAGACTTTGGGCATAACATCTGAGACCAGCTTCTACCCTTGTAGTAACAGCAATTTAGTTGGACCCTCTCAGAGAGGAAATAGACAAGGGCCAAACAAGAGACCTAACAGAGTGGTCATCTCTGGTCCCCGGAAACAGAAGGCACCATTTGGGGTGAGGGTTGCAGGGTTGGCAATGTGAGATGGGGGCACACAGCTGCCATGGCGGAGTGTGGGCATCTTTCCAGGACTGTCCCCGGAGGTGGTGCAGCTGGAGGCTGGCCTGCAGAGGGCCGCAGGGAGCTGCAGAGGCTGGGACTCCACACAGCATGCATGGGGGCCCCTGGCCTGGTGCCCACCTCGAGGTCAGTGGCTCCTGATCCTCCTCGGGCCTCGGGCTGCATGGCGTGTCCTGCTTCGCGTGTGGGCCCTGGAGTGTGTGCATGCCTGAAGAACTGCCACTGGGCTCCTTTCCAGCCCCAAGTGGCCAGACTGTCAGCCGTGGTGCTGGCCATGCCGTCAGCCTAGCACCTTCTCGTCTTAGGTCAAATCGCCCTCCCGGGGATCTCTGCCCCCAAAGGTCTGTCTGTGTATCTGCTCCCTCGTGTCCCTGGAGTTGCTTTGCTTGGGGCACCTGCCAGTAAGACAGCTGAAGAGAAATCCAGGATGTGGCAGGACTTTATTCTAGTTCTCTGGTCCTAGGGCTGGGGAAGGGCAGCATTTGTCAGGCACAGAGCTGTCTGTTGCCTCGGGTTTTGTGAGTCCGTATGCAGGCCTGAGGCCGTCTGGGTGGGGAGGGCAGCTCAGTGAGGAAGGTTGCGCAGGGGGCCCAGGTGGTCTCACTCAGCCATGGGAGGGCCTGTCTCAGCCCTAGGAACAGCTCGCCCGAGTATCAGGCTTAGGGCCATCAAGATGACAGTAATGGTATCTTTGAGCTGAGAATCTGAGCATCTTTGGAGTTTTAGAGCTTGTTTAAAGAATTCCATTAGCTTCACACTCTTACAACACAGCGCAGTGAGCAGCAGCCCAGGCTTCTGATTGAAAGTTAAAATCTGGGGACTTCTCTGTGGCCTAGTGTTTACGATTCTGGGTTTCCCACCATGGTCTGGGTTCAATCCCTGGTTACGAAATAGCTCCTGCAAGCCCTGCAGCACAGCGGAAAAAAGAAAGAACAAAAAGCTAAAATCTGACTATACTTACACCGAGTATTGGAGCAATGAAGAGAATTTCAGGCTTATTGTATTCAAGAGATTTGATTTGGAAAACTCAGCAGTGGCCACAGGACTGGAAAAGGTCAGTTTTCATTCCAATCCTAAAGGCAATGCCAAAGAATGCTCAAACTACCGCACAATTGCACTCATCTCACATGCTAGTAAAGTAATGCTCAAAATTCTCCAAGCCAGGCTTCAGCAATATGTGAACCGTGAAGTCCCTGATGTTCAAGCTGGTTTTAGAAAAGGTAGAGGAACCAGAGATCAAATTGCCAACATCCGCTGGATCATGGAAAAAGCAAGAGAGTTCCAGAAAAACATCTATTTCTGCTTTATTGACTATGCCAAAGCCTTTGACTGTGTGGATCACAATAAACTGTGGAAAATTCTGAAAGAGATGGGAATACCAGACCACCTCACCTGCCTTTTGAGAAATCTGTATGCAGGCCAGGAAGCAACAGTTAGAACTGGACATGGAACAACAGACTGGTTCCAAATGGGAAAAGGAGTACGTCAAGGCTGTATATTGTCACCCTGCTTATTTAACTTCTATGCAGAGTACATCATGAGAAACGCTGGACTGGAAGAAACACAAGCTGGAATCAAGATTGCCGGGAAAAATATCAAGAACCTCAGATATGCAGATGACACCACCCTTATGGCAGAAAGTGAAGAGGAGCTAAAAAGCCTCTTGATGAACGTAAAAGAGGAGAGTGAAAAAGTTGGCTTAAAGCTCAACATTTAGAAAACAAAGATCGTGGCATTCGGTCCCATCACTCCATGGGAAATAGATGGGGAAACAGTGGAAATAGTGTCAGACTTTATTTTTTTGGGCTCCAAAATCACTGCACATGGTGATTGCAGCCAGGAAATTAAAAGATGCTTACTCCTTGGAAGAAAAGTTATGACCAACCTAGATAGCGTATTCAAAAGCAGAAACATTACTTTGCCGACTAAGGTCCGTCTAGTCAAGGCTATGGTTTTTCCAGTGGTCATGTATGGATGTGAGAGTTGGACTGTGAAGAAGGCTGAGCGCCAAAGGATTGATGCTTTTGAACTGTGGTGTTGTAGAAGACTCTTGAGAGTCCCTTGGACTGCAAGGAGATCCAACCAGTCCATTCTGAAGGAGATCAACCTGGGGATTTCTTTGGAAGGAATGATGCTAAAGCTGAAACTCCAGTACTTTGGCCACCTCATGCGAAGATTTGAATCATTGGAGAAGACTTTGATGCTGGGAGGGATTGGGGGCAGGAGGAGAAGGGGACGACCCAGGATGAGATGGCTGGATGGCATCACTGACTCGATGGACGTGAGTCTGAGTGAACTCCGGGAGTTGGTGATGGACAGGGAGGCCTGGCGTGCTGCGATTCATGGGGTCGCAGAGTCGGACACAACTGAGCAACTGAACTGAACTGAACTGAAATTTAGCAGAACTGCAGCGTTTGCAAAGAGTTTGTACATTAAAACCCAGAGTACGTGAAAAAGAGGATCTTACACTTGTCAGTTAAATTTAAAATATCTGAAAAAATTTAACCAAGTTTGTAAAAAGGACCAAATTGACAGTGGACTACTAACTTTTTTCACTCAGAATATGGTTAAGGAAGAACCAGTATTTCTTAATTTAATGAAGACTGGACCCCTGAGAACTCCCGGAACTGCGCGGGTGCGCCCCTGGCTAGCAGCCCTCCCCGAAGCCCGCCCGAGGGACCCAGCCCAGCCCCCAGCCCCGTCCCCTGGTCCCCGGCCCAGCCCCA
>NW_024070198.1:50286029-50381872 GCF_014754425.2 Oryx dammah
CCCAGCCCAGCCCCCAGCCCCGTCCCCTGGTCCCCGGCCCAGCCCCAGCCCCGGTCCCCGGCCCAGCCCCAGCCCCGTCCCCTGCTCCGTCCCCGGTCCCCGGCCCAGCCCCGTCCCCGGCCCAGCCCCGTCCCTGGTCCCCGGCCCAGCCTCAGCCCCGTCCCCTGCTCCGTCCCTGGTCCCCGGCCCAGCCCCGTCCCCAGCCCCGGGCCCCGGCCCAGCCCCAGCCCTGGCCGCTAAACGCCTGCGGACCGAGGCAGCGTCGTGCGCATGCGCGGGTCGCGCCGGCCGCGTGGAGCGCCGGAACCCTTGTGCGGGGTCGTGAGTCCGGCGGACAGGTCCGTGGGCGGAGCGGTCCGTAGTGCTGCGCGGAGCCCGGGACGCGGAGCTATGAGGCTGTCTCCGCGGACTCTGTGGGCCGCCGCGCGGGCTGCCTGGCGGGAGAGCTTCCCTCTCGAAGGTCGCGACGTGGCGCGCTGGTTTCCGGGCCACATGGCCAAGGGTGAGGCGCGGCTGGAAGCGCGGCTTCCCCGGCTCCTCGCGGGTCCAGCGCGGGGCGGGCTCGTGAGCTGACCCCGGCAGGCCCTGTTACTCGGCTCGAAGCCCGTGTCCCCACCTGCTTGGAAAAGGATACAATTTCCTGGACGTTATTTGGGGACGGAATGAGGCAGGGCTAGGAAAGCACTTTCCAGGTTGAGGTCGGCTGTTTAATTACCTGAGCACCTTGAGGCGTAGATCGAGCTGGCGGTCTCTCGCCTGCACCCTCCGAGGTTCTTACTTTTCTCGGATTTCGGCTCCGAGAGCGCCTGCAAGCCCAGCGCCGCCCGGTGTGAGGGTGGCGGCCCTCGGCCCGCGCCGCCCCTCGGCCCCTGCTCAGGGGGACGGGGCGCCCGCGGGCGAGAAGCAGGCGGTGGAGGCGAGATGTTTGAAAAGAAAGAAAATGAAGTCGCTCAGTCCTGTGCGACTCTTTGAAACATGCAGTGTAGCCCGCCAGGCTCCCCCGTCCCTGAAATTCTCCAGATGAGAATGGAGTGGGTTGCCTTTCCCTTCTCCAGGGGATCTTCCTGACCCAGGGATCGAACCTGGGTCTCCCGCATTGCGGGCAGACTCGTTACTGTCTGAACCACAAGGGATGTTTGTGGACGTGCCCGAAAGACTGGGCTTGGCTGAGTGAGGGGACGTGAGGGGCCGTGTTTTGATTCACTTTGCGGTAGCGGAGAAACTTAACACGACCTTGTAAAGCAACCACTTGTGCTCCGGTATTACTTTATTAAAGGCTCGGATCCCGCCCTCTCCTGAGGCGTCCCTCTTCTGTTTTCCAGGGCTGAAGAAGATGCAGGGCAGCCTGCGGCTGGTGGACTGCATAATCGAGGTCCATGACGCCCGGATATCCTTCGGTGGTGGTGACCTGGTCACTTAGAATAAAGAGGGCCTATGTGAGGAGTGTGATAAGGTGTCTCTTGCTGTGTTAATGAGGTGATTTTGGAAAAGACCCTTGGTCACTTAAGGGGGGAGCTGGTTGCTGGGGGAACCAGCCTTGCTATGGGAGGATTAGAACTTTCAGTCCTACCCCTGCCACCCCCACCTTAGGGCCTGGAGGTTGAGTTCACTCACCAAGGCCAGTGTTTCCCTCTGTCCCGCCTGTGTCATGACGCTGCTATAAAGCCCCAGACTGTAGAGGGGTGGGGTGGGGAGAGCTTCCTGGTTGCTGAGAATGTGGAGACGCAGGCAGAGAGGCACCGGCAGGGGGGAAGCTCCACGTCTTTTCCCAGCCTTCGCCCTGCACGTGTCTTCCATCTGGCTGCTCCAGAGTTGTGTCCTTTATGTTGTTTAGTCATTAAGTTGTGTCTGACTCTTTGTGACCCCATGGACTGTAGCCTGCCAGGCTTCTCTGTCCATGGGATTCTCCAGGCAAGAATACTGGAGTGGGTTGCCATTTCCTTCTTCAAGGGATCTTCCCCACCCAGGGACTGAACCTGTGCGTCCTGCACACATCTGCATTGCAGGCCGATTTTTTTTTTTACCTCTGAGCCACTAGGGAAGCCAGATCATAAGTCTAATCCAATAAATAAAATGTTTCTCTCAATTTCTTGAGCCACTGTCCAGACTGGTTTTGCTAGAACCCAGGGAAGGCTCTTGGGAACCCCTGATTCAGGCCTGTTGGTCAGAAGTGACAGATGATCACCTGGACTTGGAGTTGCTATTTTTTTTAATTAATTTATTTTTTATTGAAGGATAATTGCCTTACAGAATTTTGCTGTTTTCTGTCACACCTCAACTGCAGTTGCTATTTGAAGTGAGGGGTGGTGGCATTCCTGAGTCCAGACCGTGGGGTCTGATGCCATCTCCAGGTAGATGGAGTCAGAGTTGTGCTGGACAGAAGGACCCCAGCTGGTGGTGAGAACTGCTTGGTGAGGGGAGCCCTCCCCCAGCCCCACTGGGATTGGGTGCAGAGCTGCAGGGGAGACCTTCCAGAGTCAGGCAGTGCACAGGGCCCGAGAAGCATTCCTGGCCATTAGCTTGTTTCCATCTGCCTTCTCCTCTGGGCCTGCTCTGGTCCAGTCAGCACCACAGTGCTCAACAGGGCCACGTGTCATAGTTCAGCTCAGTCGCTCAGTCGTGTCTGACTCTTTGCAACCCCAAATTGCTGACATTTAAAGCAGTGGTTCTCAATCCTTGTTATATATTAGAATTCCCCCGGGAGGCTCTTGAAAATACTGGTATCTAGGCCACTTTCCAGGCCAGTGAGTCAGAATCCCTGGTGTGGGGCCCAGAAGCTCCCCTCTGACACAAGGCAGCTCGTTCGTCTCAGGTTTCCACCTGGCACACCTGTGCCTT
Source organism: Oryx dammah (assembly GCF_014754425.2). Lineage (NCBI taxonomy): Eukaryota > Metazoa > Chordata > Mammalia > Artiodactyla > Bovidae > Oryx > Oryx dammah. The sequence continues at coordinate 50,288,868 of NW_024070198.1, forward strand.
CCAACTCACTGCAGCAGTAGCAGGCTCCAGGTGGCACATGAAACCTCCATTGGAAAGTAGCTGCCAATCGGGCTTCCTTCCTGCCCGAAAGGATGCATCAGAAGAGGGAACGATCTCCCTCAGTGATGAGCGTGCTTTGCACACCCTGTTTCTGCTGTATTTACCGGAGCTGTGTTTAGAGGCTCCCTGTAAGACACAGGTGTTGGTTTGAAAGTCATCACCATCTCTACTTGGAGTTTCTGAGAAAACTCCACCTTCTCTACCGTAGGCTAAATGTTTCAGTTCGTACAAAATCTCACGCCAGTCAGAAGGGTTTGCTGGCAGTTGCATGTCTGATTTCTGAACGAGGACGCCTGCTGTTGCTGCCTGTGTGCTGGGGGGGGCGGGGAGGGGGCGCCTCCGCCCCACCCTCCTCTGCTCGATGAATGTCCTGACTTGTCCTCCAGGACAGCCCCTTGAGGGAGCCTCAGTGTTCTGAGTTAGCTCAGGCTTGGTTAACCTCTGAGGGCAGAGTGCTGTTTATGGAGAAAGTAAGTTGTTTTTTTGTCATTCCTGTGTTGTGTGGGTGGGGACGCAGCGGCTTAACTGGTGCCTGGAATGTGGGCATGCTGAGGCTTCGGGACTCCTGGGGGCAGGCACCAGGGAAGGGCTGAGCACCCCGACCTGCAGACACAGACCTCCCCTCCTGACGCGCTGGTGTCCCAGTGAGTGCCGGGGGTGCCTGGCGGAGATAGGGTCTGCCCTGGCGTGAGGAGGTGGCCTCACTGGAGGTCTCCATGGGGACGCCCGGGGGTGGCTGTGGTGGCATGAGATACATTGGTTAGGACTCGTGGAGGCACTTGTCCTGAGTGACCAGATCTTTTGGCAACTAAACAGTGATCTACTCACAAAACCTTCCATTGAGCTGTTTTTGCCGCCATCATTCCTGTTTGAGGAGCCACGAGAGGGCTGCTGCCCTGCCTCTTGTCTGCAGGAGGCGTCGGGGGCCTGCAGAGGCTCGGTGGCCCTCAGGGCGGTGAGTGCAGGACGTGGGGTCGGCTCGGTCTCTGGGTTGGGCTGGCTGGAGCTCGCCTGCTTCCAGACAGGCTTCTGCACTGTCCTTTCCTTCCGAGGGTGTCCTGTTGTAGGCGATCCAGTCTGCATAACAAGACAAGGGAACGTATGTCAGTTGGCTGGTCAAGTTGATTGGATTTCGCCTTAATCTTGCCACATCCCACTGTCAGGCCGAAACCCTCTGCTTCAGGAGACCCTGGGGCTCAAGCCTCACTTGCTCGTCCTCAACAAACTGGACCTGGCAGATCTGGAGGAGCAGCAGGTGCGGCTCCAGTCTGACTGGGTCTCTGCGTGGACGTGCTGCCCGTCTGCCCAGGCCTGCGCGCTTTAGCAAACTCGCCTTTGACTAACCTGTCATCCAGGTGACCAGAGAGTCTGTATCCTTCAGTGGGGGTCCAGCCGCGGGCGAGGGGAGGAGCCGCGCTCCCACAGAGCGGCCACAGGGCCCTCGAGGCTGTGAGCCCGCGGCGTGTGGCTGCAGCTGTGGTGCGGACGCCTGCCTCTTGTTTAACTTTCACTTGCTCACGTTTCAGTTGCTTCCTGGGGCAAGTGGCCATCACCCAGCTCTCCAACCCAGAGGCCTCTTGGTGCGGCAGCGTTGGCTCCCATTGTCCTCCCAGACCCCTGGTCTGAGCTGCGGGCTGCCTGCTGCCCCGAGTGATCTGGAAGGTGGGAGACCCAAAGCAACTGGGGGTGTCCCCGAGCCCTGCTGGATGGGGACACTGTCCAGGGGTGATGTCTCCTATTGTCCTGGAATAAGAGAAACAGAGAGAGCAGGTGTCAGAATCTTGAAATCGATCCAGCTTTTGTGTGTGTGTAGCTTTTCCTTCTGCAGCAGCAGAACGTGTTCTGGTTCTTAGTTGGCTGTGGTACATTGAGTTCTTTAAACTCCACCCATAGGCCTATAGCTCAAGGTTTGCAGGGAAACCCAGGCACTCCAGCCCCAGGGCTCTTTGTTCATTGAGTGCCCAAGGGGAAGGCGTTTCCCATCCGAACCCACCTCCCCGCAGGCTTCTGGTTGAATCCCTCCTGTCCCGAGGACAGAACCCCCAGCTGGCTTTCAGTCCAGGGGCATCTGTAGTTACTTGTCATCACAAGCTTTCCGTTGCTTTTCTTAGCTGAGACTTGGGTCTTAGCATCCAGCAGTTGCTTCTGCTCCAAAATGCTCATCTTTGTGGAGTGATGGGCACATCAGGTGGCCTGATGGGGGTGTCCGATCTCACCTGCAGGAGGCAGCTGGGTCTGGGAAGGACAGGAGGTAGCAGCCCCCGGGGAGGGGGCCCGTGTCTGCCTCTGCAGGTTGGGAGGGGGCGTCCCATGCAGATTTGTACGCAGCCTGCAGTGTGACTTCACGAAGTCTCTGTGGGCCTGACCTTCATCTGCATCATCATAGCAAACAATAAATCAGCAAAACTAACTGAATCAATGAGTGGCTTTTTTATTCCTTTAAGTAAATCAGTAGCTGATCAAACAATGCAGTTCAGTTCAGTTCAGTCACTCAGTCGTGTCTGACTCTGTGACCCCATGGACTGCAGCACGCCAGGCTTCCCTGTCCATCACCAACTCCTGGAGCTTGCTCAAACTCATGTCCATCGGGTTAGTGATACCATCAACCATCTCATCCTCTGTCGTCCCCCTCTCCTCCTACCTTCAATCTTTCCCAGCATCAGGGTCTTTTCCAATGAGTCAGTTCTTTGAATCAGGTGGACAAAGTATTGGAGCTTCAGCTTCAGCATCAGTCCTTCCAGTGAATATTCAGGACTGATTTTCTTTAGGATGGCCTGGTTGGATTTCCTTGCAGTCCAAGGGACTCTCAAACAGTACAGTACTGGCTGTAAAAATAAGAGTCATATGGTGATTTTGCTTCACATTAAGGCCAGTAAGTTCATGTTAACGTCAGTTTACTTTGGGGCTTTTAAAGTATTCCATGTACTTTGTAGCTGGGTTCAAACCTTAGTTTTAAGTGGGGCTTGTTTTGTGGAAGCTGGTTGGGAGGAAAGGAGTGATGATGTGACTGAGTGGAGACCAGCGCCGAGCATCTCCAGGGCTGCAGGTGGTTTTGGATGACCTGGTGTGGCCCCGTCCTGTGTCCTCCCACAGAGCCCGCGGCAGGGGCGCCCCGGGGCCGGCCTGCCCTCCCCTGACGTGCCCTCAGGCCACCTGCCCCGGTGGCCCAGCCTCCTCTTGAGTCCCCAGCCCTTGAGCAGATCCTCAGACTCTCGCTTATGAAGCCGCCCATGTCTTCATTTAGTGTTTGAAATGGAAACATCTTGTCTCTTTTAGAAAATTATACAACACTTAGAAAGAGAAGGCCTGAAACATGTTGTTTTTACCAACTGTGTGAAGGACGAAAATGTCAACCAGGTGGGTCTCTTCCGTTTTGTGCTCTGAGGCTTCTGCTTAAAATGTTAAAGAAACACCACAGATCACTCTGTGCTTCTGCAGGAAGCAGAGTGTTGTTGGGTTCGGGGCACAGTCACCTCCTGGGCCGGGCAGACTGGGGGTGCGAACAGCAGGGTCGGGCCGAGAGATGCCCTTGGTCCCAAGTGGGAGGAGGCCATGGACGGTCTGTGCCTGTTTTCCCGGTCAAGTTGGAGAATTCCGCCGCTGTCATGCGGCTTTGGAAGGTGTGGCAGTGCCCGCTGTCCCCCTTGGGCTCTCCTCTTTCCTGGGGAAGGACGGGGCAGGGCCCTGGCCATCCCCACCCCTCCCCAGAGCACAGCCTGCATCTGATGTGTGTGGAACCACGCCGGCCGGTGGTGGGACGCCGATGGGAGTGCCACCTCCAGGGGCTGAGGGCGGCCAGGCTCCCACCGGAAGGTGCCTGGTGGTTGTTGGTTGCAGATTATCCCGATGGTCATGGAGCTGGTTGGGAGCAGCTACCGCTATCACCGAGGAGAGGTTGGTGGGCCAGGACCGGCCAAGGGCCCGCCCCTTCTGCTGGGAAGCCCAGGCCCACGGGCCCCGCCTCGGGTCTCAGCAGGTGGGGTGGGGCGCCCCACCCAGGTGGGCACGCTGGTGCCCCGGGGGTGTGGGGGTGCGGGCTGGGTGGCGCCCAACCCCTGCCTTTGCGCTTGCAGCACGTGGAACTCTGCGTCATGGTGACTGGGGTCCCCAACGTGGGCAAGTCCTCGCTCATCAACTCCCTGCGGAGGCAGCACCTCAGGAAAGGTACTTCCTGCAGTTGGGGGGATCAGGCACTGGTTCTCGTGCTGGGACGACCCTCCAGAGCCTGAGACCTCAGCTCACCGAGGGGGCTGCTGGCACCAGGAGGCCCAGCTGACAGCTTGGTGTGCAGTCAGCTGGTGAGACAGTCATTCCCTTTTACATTTTATACTTCATTCGCTTTCTGTCTTTAAATGTTTAATATATGCAGTTTCTAAACGTGGGCGATTTTGTCCTCCCGTTACTTTGTCTCTGTGTCCCGCTGTGCTCAGGGCGTGCGGGAAACGTGGGTGAGACGTCAGGCCGGGACCTGGGGAGGGCTCTCCCGGCCTGTGTCTCATGCCTGCTGGCGTTTGACACCAAGTCCGTGTTGACTCGTGTTCTGCACGAGTGTGTCCTTTGGGAACCTCCCCGAGACACACGTGTGCTGGACCGCCACCTCAGGCTGTTTCTGCTGCCAGCAGAGCGCTGTTACAGTCAGCTGCTGCTGATTTTCCTGTAATCGTGGCTTTAAGGACATTAGTACGTTAAGTCCTGTGCAAGCCTCACACTATCAGCCTCCAGACACAAGTGGGCCTGCCCTCTGGAGCCCCTGGAACCTCTGGTCTGCTTCCTGTCATATGAATTCGGTCCTCTGGTGCCTCGTACCTGGACTCACAGGATCTGGACTGAGCTGGGCTTATTCCATGGATCCTAACTCTTCAGGGTCCAACCAGGTTGAAGCATGAGTCATAATCTCCCTCCTTTTTAAGGCTGAATAACACTCCTTTGTGTGGACGAAGCACATTTTGTTTACCTGTCCGCGCACTGATGGATGCGTGTTGCTCCAGCACAGGGGGAGGGTCTGCCTGGGACACTCCCTGAGCTGGGACCCAGGGTGGCCAGCGTCAGGAGCAGCCCCACGGATGGGCCGTTGTGGGCACTCCCGGGGCGGTGCCGGCCGGGCAGGGAGGCAGGCGTTGCCAGCAGGCGGCCCTGGCCAGCTGTCACGGCCATGCCTCAGCGGGTTGTGGCGCCTGGGAGGCGGTTCTCTCCCTGCTGTGGCCTCGCTAGGCCCCACTAGGCTCCCATGTGCATCGGTGCTCATCTAGCGTACCTGCCTGGGGGTTTGACAGACTGACGTCTCCCTTTCATTCTGCAGGAAAAGCCACCAGGGTGGGCGGCGAGCCTGGGATCACCAGAGCTGTGATGTCCAGGATTCAGGTAGGGCCTTGTCCTCACACCATGCCTGGGTCAGGGCTCAGGTGTCTCCCATCCCAGGGGCATGCAGGGTCAGGGCAGAGCCTGTCCTCCTGGGGCAAGGTGGCTGCTGGGTTCCTTCTCCACATCACTGAGCCGTGGCATCCTGTGGGGATGCTGAGAGCTTGGTGGCAGTGACTCTGGAAGGCAGGTTCCAGGGCCTCCTCCGGCCTCAGACAGAAGGCCAGCTGACCACCCTCTGCCCACAGGTGTGTGAGCGGCCGCTGATGTTCCTGCTCGACACCCCCGGGGTGCTGGCTCCTCGGATTCCAAGCGTGGAGACAGGCCTGAAGCTGGCCCTGTGTGGTGAGCCCGACCCCCACCACCCACAGCAGGCTCCTAGGCCCGGAGGCTCCCAGGCCCTGAGGCTCCCAGGCTGGGTGGCTTGTGCTTGGCCTGGCTGCTCACAGCTGACACCCCTGGCACCCTCTGAACCCGTCGGGCCTCCTGGCCCACCCTGGAGGGGGCGCCCTCCTCCCACTTGACTGCGGGGGTAGGGAGGGCAGGCAGCAAGCTGAAGCACTCGCCCTTCGCTGCCTGTTCCCAGGAACCGTGCTGGACCACCTCGTGGGCGAGGAGACCCTGGCTGACTACCTTCTCTACACCCTCAACAGGCACCAGCTCTTGGGGTGAGTGCAGGGGGCAGGCCCTCTTCCCCGGCCTCACTAAGCGTGACTGGAGGACCAGCCCTGTCAGGGTGCTGTGGACAGAGTGTGGCCATTTAATGTGTACAGGTTGCTACGTTGTAACGTGTGGGTGCACCTGTGAAGCCGTTCAGTTCAGTCCCTCAGTCGTGTCGGACTCTTTGCAACCCCATGAACTGCAGCACGCCAGGCCTCCCTGTCCATCACCCACTGCCGGAGTTTACTCAGACTCACGTCCATCACGTCAGTGATGCCATCCAACCGTCTCATCCTCTGTCGTCCCCTTCTCCTCCTGCCTTCAATCTTTCCCAGCATCAGGGGCTTTTCCAATGAGCCAGTTCTTCGCATCAGGTGGCCAGAGTATTGGAGCTTCAGCTTCAGCATCAGTCCTTCCAATGAATATTCAGGACTGATTTCCTTTAGGATGGCCTGGTTGGATCTCCTTGCAGTCCAAGGGACTCTCAAGAGTCTTCTCCAACACCACAGCTCAAAAGCATCAATTGTTTGGCGCTCAGCTTTCTTTATAGTCCCAACTCTCACATCTATACATGACCACTGGAAAAACCATACTCTTGACTAGACGGACCTTTGTTGGCAGAGTGATGTGAAGCTGTCACGCTGTCCAGGAAACGCCGTTTCTTGTGCTGCTGTGTAACCCCTCCCTGCCCCACCTGCTTCCTGCCGCCTGGCTGGGCGTTCATCCCTGGGTTCGTCCGTGTTTTCACATTGGGCAGTGCAGGCGGCCACTGTGCACATGTCCAGTTGGTTTGCCCTCCCCAGCGAGGATGGTGAGAGTGCCCGTGTCCTGCAGGGCCCCAGAGATGTCCTTTAGGACCCCGAGGACGCCAGGCCAGGTTTTTGGTTTTCCCCACAGAACCAGCTTCTGGTTCCCACTCTCTGACCTCTGGGTTTTGTTCTGCTGGTTGCCGTCCGGTCGTGCTCCTCCCTTGTTTCCGCGTGGCTGACTGTCCTCCTGTTGCGGCTGGGGGCAGGAGACGGGCTCGCCGCCGGTCCTGCTCACGTTTCCAGGCTCCGCGTCCCGGGGAGGTCGTTGTGTTCTGCGGGTGCCTTGAGGACGTGACCTCCCGTATCCTGGACGGGAGAGCCTCTGCTCTGAAATCTCCCTCGCGTGTCCTCTCCCCGTCTCTAGTGGAGCTGGTGTGTCTTCACAGTTAAAACATGCTTAGTGCTGCGTGTAGCTGGCCCTTGCTTTTCGCCCCGTCTGGCCGTTTCTGCTTTCATGTTAGGTGCTGAGGCCACTCGCGTCCGACTGGTCACGGCGTTAGGCTCGCATCTTCATCTTGCCTTTGTCACAGCTATTGTGCGCGCCTTTTGTCGTCTCTCTCTTTGGCCTTTTTCAGATTAGTCAGATGCCTTCTCTTTAGCTTGCTTGGCTGCGCCGCGTCTCAGCTGCAGCTTGCAGGATCTTTAGTCACAGCAGCGGACTCTTGTGGGATCTGGTCCCTGCCCAGGGGTTGACCCTGGCCCCTTGCACTGGGAGTGCGGCGTCTTAGCCCCTGGACCACCAGGGGAGTCCCTCAGACGCTCCTCATGATTGCCTTTTGTCAGCTCGTTACCTAGAACCTGGGCGGAGGTGGCTCTAGGCTTGCAGGACATCGGGGTGGTTAGTGCCGTGAGGCCTGAGGGCCTTTCCCGTCTGCGGACCTCGCCTCTGGGCCAGCATCGTGACACGTGTTGCTCTCTGCGGCAGACATGCTGCTGCGCTTTCTTGAAACTTGGATGTAAAGTGAAGACAGACTCGCCGGTCTGCCCTGAGCCTCGCGGGCCATGGCTTGCCCCGTCTGCTCTGGGGCCCCCGCCCTCTGGGGCCGTCTCCCTGCCGAGGATTCCCTGGGATGCCAGTGGCCGTGCAACTGCTGTTTGAGGATGTGTTCATTTCACCTTCCCTTTTGAAGGGAGTTTGCCCTGTGGGCGGAGCCCTAGGTGGACGGCCTGTCCGCAGAGGAGCGGCTTCTGATGAGAGTCCGCCCTCTGTCCCTCTGCTCTGTCCTTGTGACGCTCCGGCTGCTGTGAAGGCTTCTCTTCGAGCGTTCAGGCGGTTTATGACTCTGGGCCCCGGCATGGTTTCTTCTCGTTTCTCGTGCTTGTGCTCAGCCCTTGACTCTCACCCCCGAGGCCGTGCAGCTTGCGTCGCGTGTGGGTGGCTCCGGCCACTGTCCTCGTCCGCGCAGGGCTGTCCCCAGGCTCTGACCATGGGTGCAGGGCTCCGTCACCCGCTCTGGCTGCGGGAGCGCCGGCTCAGTGGCACTGGGTCCCCAGCTGCCTCACCCTCTCCCCTGCAGAGTTCGAGCTGCTTTAATTCCCTCAGGGTGTGTTCCATAGCGTTTTCTTCTAGGTGTTAGATTCGGATTTTTTCTTTTTATTGTCTCCTTTGTGGGTTCTTTGCTTTGTAACCACAGGGAATGCAGTTCTAATAACTGATTCAGGGTCTGTGGATTCTGGCGTCTGGGTCGGTTCCAGCTGACCAGTTTTCTCCTCTGATGGATCTGTTTTCCCGCTGTGTGCGCCTGGCAGCTCTTGCCCCTGACCTTCGGGTGGCAGGTGTCTTGGTATTCCTGCCCTGGGACTGTCATCAGGAACACTCCGGTCCTTTTGGTTAGGGTCTGCAGGGAGACCCCCTCGAACGGTCAGCTATTCTGGCAACTGTACCCAGGGTCCCGGTGTGGGGCTGGGTCTCGGGGCAGCCGGCTGTGGCCACGTGGAAGGTGGGTGTCGGTGAGGCCCTCAGCTCTGCAAGGCGGTCACTGGCACCCATGAAGGGGTCATTGGAGAGCCAGTGACTGCCGCCTGCCCGCAGGTACGTGCAGCACTACGGCCTGGGCGAGGCCTGCGACGACATCGCCAGCGTGCTGAAGCGGGTGGCTGTGAAGCTGAGGAAGACTCAGAAGGTGAAGGTGCTGACTGGCACGGGTGAGTAGGGCAGCCCTGGGCTGGGTGGGGGTTGGGCCCAGAGCAGAGTCGGGGGAGGGGTTTCTGCCTTGGCTGCAGGGGAGGGGCCAGGCCTGCAGGGCGGGTCATGCCTCCTCTGGAAGCTCCAGGCCATCACTCTTGTGAATTCAGGTGTTTTTCCTGAATGTGCTGTGCAGACGCCCACCTGCGTGGGCCTGAGGGGGTTGGACTGGGCCCCACGTGGGGCTCCCTCCTCACCAGAGCCTCCTGCCTTCCCAGGGAACGTGAACGTCATCCAGCCCGACTACCCTGCAGCCGCCCGAGACTTCCTGCGGGCCTTTCGCAGTGGGCTGCTGGGCCCTGTGATGCTGGACTGTGACCTCCTGCAGGGCCGCTCCACGGAGGAGGAGGAGGAGCCGTGAGCTGGGCTGGCGGGAGGGCCTGGCCCCTGCCCTCAGCTCCGCAGCTGAGGTTGGACTCCCAGAGTCCACACGCTGCTCACCACACTGGGTCTCTGTTCCAGGGAGGAGGCCGAGCGCTCCTGCCCCACAGCCGGCCCCTGGTCCCAGCGCACAGGCCTGGGTGTGGGCGTCAGGCGTCCTGTGTGCTGGGCCTGGGGGGGACGCTCTCTCGTGTTCAGTGTCTCTCAGCTCCTTTCCTAAGGAGAAGCTGGCATTTTCTCAGGAGTTGAAACCATCATCTGTAACTTTAAAAATTTAAATTAAAAGGCCTGTCTCTGAGCACAGCTTGGCCGGGCCCATCAGGGAGGACTGAGTCGCCAGGGTGCTGCCCTGCTGGGACCTCCTGTTTAAACCTTTCAAGCGGTCACAGTGCCTCTGCGGGCCTGGCTCGGGCTCGGCCACCCCCGTCTGGTCTTGCGGAGCCCGGAGCTCAGTCTGGGAGGATGAGGGCATCTGGGCACCACACCCAAGAATGCAGGCAGTGTGGACACAGGAGGCTCCAGGTTGGCCCTCTCACTGTGCAGCCCCGTGAGCACCTTGCCGAGAAAAACAACACGAACTGCTCAGCACCCAAGGGCTTGTGTGACAGGTTCCTGAGCGTCCTGGTTCTGCAATAAGGAACGGTCTGGTTGGCAGCAGAGTTTATTTCACCACTGAAGCGTGCACACACACACACAGGAGGTCCCGAGGAGCTGTGGCAGAATCCAGCAGCCCCGTCCCCTTGGTGCCCAGGGCCGCTCTGCTCACAGCCTGGCTTGTGCACAAGCCAGGGCGGTCAGTGGAGACGCCAGGCCTTCCCGCCGCCTCCGAGCACCTTCTAGCTACTGAGATGGCGCCCAGCGTTGCTGTGCTCACACCTGAAGGGCAGGAAGGTCACCACCACAGCCTGCACATTCTGGAAGCGGGCGGGGAGGGAAGGGTGGTGGGCATGGGCGCTGCATCTGGTTACAGTTCCGGCTCGTCTGTGGCCAGTGGTGTGGCGACCTTCCTGGGACCCCCGCCAGGGCCCCTCTTCCTGTAGGCGGCCCTCTAGGTCCGGCTGCCCCCCGCCCAGCACACTCACCAGTTCGCCTGAGGCTGCCCACCCCGAGCGCCGCCTGCTTCCTGCCGGAACCCTGCCCCGTGGCGGGGGACGTGTTCAGAGATGTGTGCCGCAGACGCCAAATGCTCCTGAAGTCGGGTTGTTGAGCGGAACCACTTGACATGAGCGGTGTTTCCAGCATGTTCAGGGTGCTGGTGGTGCGCGCTGCAGCGGCGTGAGAGGGTCTGGACCAGCCACAGCCCGTGTCCTCGTGGGCGTCTGAGGCTGAGCACAGCTCGGCCGGGCCCATCAGGGAGGACGATGGGACCTCCTGTTTAAGACTCTCAGACGTTACCTCTGAGGCTCGGGTGCGGCCACCCCCTGCTGGTCTTGCAGAGCCCAGAGCTCAGTCTGGGAGGATGGAGGGCATCTGGGGGCTGCACCCAAGAATGCTGGCAGTGTGGACACAAGAGGCTCCAGGGAGCTGCGTCCTGCAGCTTGGCGCCTGGGCCTTTGGACAGAAATGCTTGGTCCAGGCCCCGTGGATAATTTGAGACCCTGACTACAACCAGAGCTGAGGGCCAGATGGGAAGGCAGAGGCGCCAGGGCTCCTGGAGATGATGGTCTGGACACGAATCCGTCAGCTGAGTCCACAGGCCTTGTGGCGCGGGGCAGGCAAGGGTGGGTTCTGGAGGCAGGCCTGTGGCGCGAGAGGCTCCGGCACAGCAGAGCCCGGCCGACCAGGAGCCAGGCCGCAGCCGTCCTGCAAGGCCCGGGGGCTCCTCTAGCCAGAGGACGCGCAGGCGAGCCTGGGCCCAGGCTGGGCTCAGGCCCGTGGGGCAGGTCGGCAGCTGGAGGGAAAAGCACCTGAGAGGCAGGGCTGCCTTACCCTGGGCTTCGGGCGCCAGAGGCAAACCTCGCGTCTTCCGAGGCTGCTCTGGGCCGTGTTCCCCCGGTTCCCCCAGCGGTGGGTCTCGCAGCGTCTGCCCAGAGAGGGCTGCGGCCCCTGGGCCCACGGGCAGGGCAAGGCTCCGGGCAGGCCCTGGGTGAGGGTGTTCTGGGAGTGTCCTTAGAACATGGGCCATGCTGGGCTCACAGGTCCACAGACGCGCCCCCTTCTCTCTGGATGGGCGACCAGCCCTTTTCCTCAAGTCCTTCAGTCCCTGGGGCTGCCTCTGTGGGGAGCGGGGGGCACCACGTCCTCTGGGCTGTGGCAGAACCAGCCCAGCCTGAGGACCTGCCTCCCCGCCTGGTGGTCAGCACCGTCCATAGCACTCAGGTGTCCAGGGTGGGCTCAGAGGAGCTGGGGTGGCCTGAACAGCCCGTGGAGTGGTGGGCACCCGGCCAGCATGGACCAGTGTGGGGACCCCAGGACATCTGCCGTCCTGGCTTGGGGGAACTAACCCCAGCGGGAGGCAGGGTATCCTGGAGCTGCGGGGCCGCCGACCCCCTGGGAGGATGTGAGATGGGGAGGGGCTCGGGCGGGAGGTGTCACAGCTCCAGGCCGAGGGGCCAGAGCTGCCCACGTTGCTCCAGGCTCCTGGCTGTGGGGAGGGGCGGGGAGGGGCGATCAGGGCTGTGAGGCCTGGGAGGAGGGCACAGGCTGGGGGCGGCTCTGGCCCGGATGCGCCCGACCCAGCCTAGGGCCGCAGCAGCCGCAGGGCGCCCAGGGCCCCTCCCAGCAGCGGGCAGAGGTGCCTGTGGCCTGTGGGCCCTGCGCCTGAGGTCCACGCCCAGTAGCTGTAGACGCCTCGCCCTGTTCCGTTGCTGCCGGGCGCCCCGTCTTCCGCATCCTCCAGGCCAAGCTCCGCCGGCCCCGCGGCTCTCCTCCAGCTCGAGCCCGCAGCCAGGCCTGCGGCTGCCCCTGCCGCCGCCCCTGCGGCCGCCCCCGCGGCCACGCGCATGGAGGAGCCCGCGTAGCGGGGTGCTGGCCTCACACGCACCCTCGCGGCGCCGCGCCCGCCTCGGGCGCTGCCACGGGCCCCACCGCGGCCACCTTTGGCCGCACTGCCGTCGCAGAGGAAGGTGGCCGCTAGCAGCAGAGCCCAGCACACGGCGGCCGCCCAGTTCATGTTCCTGGAGGAGAATCTGCAGGACGGAGGGGGGGGCCTCAGCTTCTGTGCGGGCGGGGCGCTCAGGAGCTGGGGACAGAGGACTTGGGGAGGTGGGGAGGTGCTCAGGGCCCGGGCACAGGGAGCTCAGGGGTTGGGGGCGGGCTGGGCACTGGGTGGTACGCGGGGGCCTCGCCTGCTGGAGGAGTGGGGAGTGGGCTGGGGTGGGCTGGGGGCAGGCCTGCCTGAGGATGAGGGCCTGGAGCCTGGGGCGGGGATGGGGGTCTTGTTCAATAACCTGGAAGGGGCGGGTGGAGGTGAGGGTTCTGCAGCGGGGTTATTCTGTGTGGGGCGTGGAGTAGGGGCAGAGGATGGGGCTTGTGAGCCCCCTACGGTTGAGGGCGCTCAGGCCTGGGGAGGGGGCTCCATGTGTGGGCCGCTCCAGGGCTCGCAGGCCCACCGGCCACCGTGGGGGTGAGGCTGCGTCTCCAGGTCCGAGGGCCCAAAGGAAGCGGGTGAGGGTCTGGAGAGGGGCCAGCAGGGAGCCTCGATCGGCTCTCCCAGGCCCCTTCCGAGGCTCCGGGGCTGGAGCCGGGGTGCGAGCCCCACCCCGGGCAGGGTCCAGCCTGGCGTCCCCTCCCGCCCGCTCTGCTTCGCGCTCCGCCCCTCCCGCTACCGCCTGGCTCGCAGCTGGGCCGGGGACCAGAGGCGACCCCTGGGCGGCGGCGCCACCCGCCTCCCGGCCCCAGACGCGCCCCCCCCACCGCCCGGTCTTACCAGCCGCGGGCCTCGGGTAAAACCGCGGCGGCTCCGAGTACCGCGGCCGGAGCAGAAGGGGGGCTGTGGCGGAGACCCGGCGGGCGCCGAGCGGAGCGGGGATGTGCGTGCGGCCTCCGCCCTCGGCGTGGGGCGGGCAGACGCGGAGGCTCATCCCCGGGACGGGCGGGAGGGGACCGGGGCGGGCCTTCGCAGGCGCAGCCCCCTCCGCCCGGCACCGCCCCCGGCCCCACTCGCTGCCCAGTCCTCCATCCCTTGCGCACCCCCATCCTGACTGGTCCCCCGATACCAGTCAGCCCCACTGTCTTCAGCGCCTCGCACCCCCAGCTCCACTGCCTCCGTCCTCACCCCAAGTTCGCACACTCCGCCCCCCGCCCCACCCCGACCCCAAGCCCCATCTCCCTCACACCCTCTCCGGTTCCTCCTTCCCTCCGTTTCCCGGGGGTGTGTCCACACGGGCTCCTGACCGCGGGCCCAGAGAGGAGAGGACGGCGCGCCAGGGCGCCAGGCCGTCCCAGGCCCAGAGCAGCACCGGCCCTCGCAGGCCTCCTTCCAGGCGGGAAAGGGGAGCCGGGAGCCCTCTGCCCGCCTCCGGGGCTGCTGCTCAGGTCCCTCCAGGGCCTGCAGGCGGCCTCACCACCTGTAACCCGACTGCTCCAGCTGGCGGCCCTCCAGGTCCCCTCCGGGTTGGACCCCTGGGCCTGGCTCCATCTCGCTTCCCGAGGTTTGTCTGTCCTCGAGTCTCCTACTGGCCCCCTCCCAACCCCAGACTCTAGGCCTCGCCTGAGCCGCTCCCCCCGGGACACCGGCTCTCTCACGGTGTTAGGAGTGCACCGGCTGCAGAACGCCTCTGTGACGCCGTCTCTCTCCGCTTCCTCCGGTCCTGTGGTCCCCGAAGGCTCAGCGCTGCGGCGTCCCACGCTGTCCTGGGCAGGCTCAGGCCCTGCTGGTTTCAAACGCCACCTGGGCCAGAGGGGCCGTGGCTGAGAGCCGCCTGCTGGCCCCAGGCCTCGCGCTGGTGTGGCGCTGCGCGCCGGGAGAGGCGGGGCTCGTCCAAGGCTCGCATCCTCTGGTGGACTCCCTGGTCCCACGCACAGAACAGCCCCAGTGAGTTGCTCACCTCCAGGAAACAAGGGCACTTCTCTGAGGAGATCAGGATGCCGCGTGGGGCCTGCGGGAACGGTCACTGCTGTGGCCTCTCAGCACCCTTACCCCTGCTCCGGTGTGTCCCCTGGGAGCCCACCTTCTCTTATTTTCGCCCATGGGGTCTGACTGTGACTGCCCCCTCCCTGGCCCTGGGAGGGATGTGACATGCCTTCCTGGCCACACGGACCTGCTTCCCAGGGCAGGGCTGGGCCTGGCCCCTCTCCTGGGGCACCCCGAGTCGGGAGCAGTCGCACCTGTGGCTCCAATGCCCGGAGCCCGGAGCCGGAGCTGGAGGGCAGGCCCGGGGATAGTGAAGGGCGTGCCCCCTCGGCCTCCCGGTCGGGCAGTGCCCCAGCTGACACCGGGCACCTTCTCTGTCACCTGTACTCAGAGGGCCCCCAGCCCAGGGACACCCCTGCTCCCTCGTTCTCAAGGGTCCTGCCTGACGGCTCCCAGACAGCCTTCGTGTTGGAGTGTGAAGAGCAGCCGGTGTTCATCAGACATTTGAGGAAAGTCTGCAACACAATAAAGATCGCAGCAAACAAAAGGGGAAAAAGGCTCAAGAAGTTTGAGGAATTAGAGAAAAACCTAAAAAAGCAAAAATAATCCATAGGCTCAGAAAGACTGGGGGAGATAGTGTGTTTGTATAAGAACAGGGTGCTGTGACGGAGGTCGAGACTAAGTAGGAACTTCTGAAAACAAGGTTTCAAAAAGCCAACAGAACTGAGTTACAAAGCGAAGGGCATTTTTTTTAGACGAACAGCAACAAGACGGCAGATATAAGAGAAAGGGCGTAGTTTTGGACTCTGAGTCTGATGGACTCCCCCTTCAGAGGTGGAGGGTCAAGGGCACTCCGCAAGAGGCGCCATGGAGGGAGGCTAATGAGCCCTTTCTTGAGGTGCTAGCCTCTTCTGTTAAGAGACGTGAGGGAAGCACAGGAAACAATTTAGACTATTTTATGTTTAATTATTAACATGAAAAATTCAAATGAAATACTAGCCACTGGGACTTCCCTGGTGGGAAGACTTGGCGTTTCAATGCAGGGGTGAAGTTTCAACCCTTAGTTGGGGACCTGGGATCCCACATGCCTCATGGCCAAAAAACCAAAACATAAAACCAAATATTAGCCTTTGGGCCCAACAGCACATTGAAAGCAGGTCACCACTGCTCAGGCCCAGGTGGCTTCAAGCCTATGGACACGCTTTACTCACTGCTGCACAAAGGGAGGAAAACACTCATGATTTTCTCAGAAAAAGAAGACGGCACATTTCATTTCTCTTTTTGGTTGGTTTTTGGGTTTTTTGATTATGAAGATGTATTACTACCGTGCCTTCACTACCAACACACGGTCCTGGTCCTTCTTCTTCCCTTTGTTCTTGCTGTTCAGCCGCTTAGTCGTGTCTGACTGCCATGCCATGGACTGCAGCACTCCAGGCTTCCCCTTCCATCACCATCACCAGAACTTGTTCAAACCCATGTCCGTTGAATCGATGCCATCCAGCCATCTCATCCTCTGTCGCCCTCTTCTCCTCCTGCCGTCAGTCTTTCCCAGCATCAGGGTCTTTTCCAATGAGTCAGTTCTTTGCATCAGGTGGCCAAAGTATTGGAGCTTCAGCATCAGTCCTACTAATGAATATTCAGGATTGATTTCTTTTAGGATTGATTGGTTTGATCTCCTTGCAGTCCAAGGGACTCTCAAGAATCTTTTCCAACGCCACAGCTCAAAAGCATGAATTCTTCAGCGTTCAGCCTTCTTTATGGTCCAACTCACTCATGCATACGTGATCACTGGAAAAACCATAGCTTTGACTATATGCACCTTTGTCAGCAAAATAATGTCTCTGCTTTTTAATATGCCGTCTAGGTTTGTCATAGCTTTTCTTCCAAGAAGCAAGCATCTTTTAATTTCATGGCTTCAGTCACCATCTGCAGTGATTTTTAGAGCCCAAGAAAATAAAGTCTCTCACTGTTTCCATTGTTTCCCCATCTATTTGCCATGAAGTGATGGGACCGGATGCCATGATCTTAGTTTTTTGAATGTTGAATTAAGGCCAAAAGAGAGACGTTAGCTATTTGATGACCTTCAAGCTGACTCGAGGAATGTCACCAACAGCATGACCTTTCTGATGAAATCTAGTAACCAGCCCTTCATCGTTTTCCTCAATAAAATCAAACAACCACCATCAGGTATAAAAGCTGAGAGTTTTTTTGCCATTCTTCATTAACTGAACCCTGACACGCATCCTGAAGGCAGAATCTGGCTCTTCGACTTCAGCCGCCACTCTCCGGAGCTCAGCCCCCTTGTTGAGGAGAGCTCGATGAGGGTGGCCCTCCGCTGTGCCCCGCGTGCTTTCTTGTCCTGTTTATCAGGCCCCTTCTGGTCTCATCGGTGGCTATGGAGCTTCCTGGCAGGATGGAGATGTGCCACAGGCCTGAGCAAAAAAAGAGCCGTTTCTTTACTTTTAAATGTCTTTTTAAAAAATTGAAATAGATGTGACACGTAAAAAAGTGAAGAACTGAAAAGCCTCTTGATGAAAGTGAAAGAGGAGAGTGAAAAAGATGGCTTAAAGCTCAACATTCAGAAAACTAAGATCATGGCATCCAGTCCCATCACTTCATGGCAAATAGATGGGGAAACAGTGGCTGACTTTATTTTTTGGGTTCAAAAATCACTGCAGACGGTGATTGCAGCCATGAAATTAAAAGACGTTTACTCCTTGGAAGGAAAGTTATGATTAACCTAGACAGTATATTCAAAAGCAGAGACATTACTTTGGCAAAAAAGGTCTGTCTAGTCAAGGCTATGGTTTTTCCAGTGGTCATGTATGGATGTGAGAGTTTGACTATAAAGAAAACTGAGCACTGAAGAATTGATGCTTTTGAACTGTGGTGTTGGAGAAGACTCTTGAGAGTCCCTTGAACTGCAAGGAGATCCAACCAGTCCATTCTAAAGGAGATCAGTCCTGGGTGTTCATTGGAAGGACTGATGTTGAAGCTGAAGCTCCAATACTTTGGCCACCTGATGCGAAGAGCTGACTCATTTTAAAAGACCCTGATGCTGGGAAAGATTGAGGGCAGAAGGAGAAGGAGTCGACAGAGGATGAGATGGTTGGATGGCATCACTGACTCAATCAATGGACATGAGTTTGGGTAGACTCCGGCAATTGGTGATGGACAGGGAGGCCTGGTGTGCTGCAGTTCATGGGGTAGCAAAGAGTCGGACACGACTGAGCGACTGAACTGAACTGACATGTAACATTTTGTAAATTTAAGACGTCCACCATATTGATCTGATACACTTACATATTGTTATGTGATTTGATTTGATTTCCGTCAACATTCATTTGTGGGGAAAAATGCCAAGAAAGCTAGCCATAGAAATGACTTTTAAAACTTGATTAAATCTATATTTCAGATAAACCCTCAGAAGATATCATATTTAGTGGAGAGCCTTTAAATATGTTTTATCAAAAAATATGAGCAAGGAACGCTTCCTGCTTTCACCACTGCTGTTGATCACAGTCCTGAGCCCAGAAGACAGTTGTGCCCTGAAGAAGCTGTGGACTCTGTGGTTGACCACTCACCCCCCATGCCTGGAACTGGGGAGCCCTTGCCTCCGCAGAGCCAGGGAAGCAGAGTGTGCTCCCCTGGGAGGGGCCGGCAGAGCCTGCACATCTCCCCTCCCCTTCCTCCGCTCAGGACTGCGGCCTCGGGGCTGGGAGCTGCTGCCGCCCTCTGAGGACTGCAGGCCAGAGGGTGGGTGGAAGGTGGGGAGGGGCATTCGGGGTCGAAGATGCTCAGTGGGGCCGCTCCGCTGGCCGTGCGCTGCTCACCGCCTCACTGCTTGTCCCCGTTGGTGCAAGAGATTGCTCCCTGCATATTTTGTGAGTGCATGAGTGTCTTATGGCGGATAAAACAGAAAGTCTCTACCAAAACAAGAAATAGTAGACGATAAAATGCCATTCACAGTAACAATGGACTCTATAAAAACCCTCCCAGAGCGCAGAGGATCTTTATGGCAGAAACAAACAGATCATTAAGGAACATGAAGGAAGACCTGCGTAACCAGGGGAAACAGAGGCCGCACAGCTGGGCGCCACGCCGGGGCCTCCTCCACACTCACCCTTAGGTGGGTGTGCGACTCCAGTGAGACTCAGCAGAGCTCTTACGGGAACCTGCTGTTGACTGAACTGTGGCCCCAGCATTCATATTTTGGAATCCTGCCCCCAGCGCCTGAGAATGTGGGTATATTTGGAGATGGGTCTTTATAGAGGTCAAGAAAGTTAAAGTGAAGTCATCAGGGTGGTCCTGACCCAATGTGACTAGTGTTCTTATAGGAGGAGATAAGAGGAGATTGGGTCACAGACGTGCACCCAGGGATGACCACTTGAGGATGGCTGGTTACAAGCCATGGATACAGGCCTCAGGGGAAACTAACACTGCTGCTGCTGCTGCTGCTAAGTCGCTTCAGTCATGTCCAACTCTGTGCGACCCCATAGACGGCAGCCCACCAGGCTCCCCCGTCCCTGGGATTCTCCAGGCAAGAACACTGGAGTGGGTTGCCATTTCCTTCTCCAGCACATGAGAGTGAAAAGTGAAAGTGAAGTCACTCAATCGTGTCTGACTCTTAGCGACCCCATGGACTGCAGCCCACCAGGCTCCTCCGTCCATGGGATTTGCCAGGCAAGAGTACTGGAGTGGGGTGCCATTGCCTTCTCTGAAACCAATGCTGCTGAGACCTTATCTCAGATTCCAGGCTCCAGAACTGTGAGAAAATGAATTCCTGGTGTATAAGCCAGCCTGTCCGTGGCACTGTTTTTCCCTGTGCCTTATAGCTTGTGGGATCTTAGCTCCCCAACCAAGGACTGAGGCACAGAGCCCAACCACTGTGCTGCCAGAGCCGTCCCTGCGGTGCTTTGTTATGGCAGCCCAGGCAGACTGAGGAGCTCAGGGGCTCATACAAAAGATAAAAGTCAAATTTAAACAAATTTTGAAAAAGCAGTTCAAAGAAGAGGGATTCACCACGCCAGATATTAAGAGCCTGCAGACACCGTGGTGACAACACAGTCTGGACAGAAGGCAGCCCAGGACAGAAGGCAGGCTGTCAGGAAAGAATGCAGGAACTTGCACGTGTCCAGGAAAGAAACAAGGCTGGGAATTTGATAGAGCAAAGGGAAACTGAGAAGAACCAGACAGAAATTCTAAAACTAAAATACGTCAGAGAGCCAAGCCCAGCTCGTCCTGGGCTGAGGAGCTGTCCGCTGCTCTGGTGCTGAAGTTCCCTGAAAGTGGCTGCTGGCGCCTTTGGAGTTTGGCTGCTGCTACTGCGTCTCAGGGTGAGGTGGGAGGAGAGGAGCTTGCTGGCTGTGCTGGTGGGAGAGAGCTGTGGCCCACCTGATGCATGCGCTGGTGACGGTGAGCAGATGACGGGGTGGGAGGGTTGAAGTTCCTCCTCCTGCTGCTGGTGCTAGGAGGGGCCGGGAGCCCAGTGGAGTTTGGCCAGGGCCTCGTGGATGTCATGGTTCCGGAGGCAGTAGATGATGGGGTTGAGCAGTGGGGTCACAACGGAGTAGACCACGGACACCAGTTTGTTGAGGTCAAAGGAGCTGATGGCGTGAGGCCGGGCATACATGAAGATGGTGGTGGTGGAGAAGAGGGCCACCACGACCAGGTGGGAAGCACAGGTGGAGAAGGCCTTCTGGCGGCCAGCCCCTCCTGGGACCCTCAGCACCGTGGCCACGATGTGGGTGTAGGAGATCACAGTCGCCAGCAGGGAGGTGGCGAGCACAGCGAGGGCTGCCACGAAGTCCAGCACCTCGATGGTGGCGGTGTCAGAGCAGGAGACGTGCAGCAGGGGTGAGATGTCACAGAAGAAGTGGTTGAGGACGTTGGGGCCGCAGAACCTGAGGCGGGAGATGAGAGCTGTGGACACGCAGGAGGCCAGGAAGCCGCCCAGCCAGGCGCCGAGGGCCAGGCGCAGGCAGAGCCTCGAGTCCATGATGGCTGGGTAGTGCAGGGGGCGACAGATGGCCAGGTACCGGTCATAGGCCATGGTGGCCAGGAGGAAGCACTCGGAGGAGCCGAGGGAGAGGAAGAGGAAGAGTTGGGTGAGGCAGGCTGAGAAGGAGATCGTCCTCGCTGAGGCCGAGAGGCCAGCCAGCAGCTTGGGGATGGTGACTGAGGTGTAGAGGGTCTCCAGCACTGACAGGTTGGCCAGGAAGAAGTACATGGGCGTGTGCAGTCGACGGCTGGCTCTGATGGTCGCCATAACGACCAGGTTCTCCAGGATGGTCACCATGTAGATGGTGAGGAATGACCCAAACAGCAGCCCCTGCCCGCGGCACAGCTCCGGGAAGCCCAGCAGGATGAACTCTGTCACTGACGTCTCCGTGGAATTGCTCATAGCCCTCTTGGCAGGGAGGCCACTTCTGAGCGCCTTGGAAAAGTGGAGAGAGGCAGATGTGATGTGTGCTGGGCAGGGGACTGGGTCCTGAGAGCTGGGTAGGGCCACCATAACCCTTTCTCAAAGTTGCTGCAGCACTGAGCCCCCCGATCCTTAACCCAACACACACCTCACCCTGCAAACCCCTGGCAGGGGGGCCCTGCCTGCACACAAGTGAGCACAAGCATACCTCTCACATCTACTCTCACATGGAAGCTCTCAGTTGTGCCCTGCTGCCTGTCACAGCACCATGCACACAGCCACATGTGGAAGTGTGCATACCCGTGCACACACACACACACACACACACACACCCCTAAGTGCACGCCAGTGCACACACACACAGGCACAGGCACACACGCACACACCCCCAGGCGCACGCACACATGCACACACCCAGGTGCGCTCCTGCACACCCCCAAGGCACACACACACACACATTCAGGTGCACTCCTGCACACACCCCCAGGCACAGGCACACACACCCCCCCCCCCAGGCGCACGCACACATGCACACACCCAGCTGCACTCCTACACACACCCCTAGGCACACGCACACACCCCCCCAGGCGCACTCCTGCACACACCCCCAGGTGCATGCACACGCACACACCCAGGTGCACACACACACCCATGTGCATGCACTCACACAGGTGTGCGTGTCCACACCGCAGGGGAGCAGGCCTGCTCTGCGTGCTTGCTGTGCGGTCCTGGCTCTGTGTCCGGGCGCCCCTGGCCTCCACGTGGGCCCCGGCACTGCTGCTCCGTGCTACTCTCTGGCCAGGGCCGCTCACCCTCAGGAAGGACAGCGCTTCCATCAGAAGGCCAGCTGGATCTCCAGGGCTGAGCAAAATCAGGGCCTCGGATCTGTGGGCCAGCTGGATCTCCAGGGCTGAGCAAAATCGGGGCCTCGGATTTGTGGGCCTGGGGCTGGGGGTGGGGGGAGGGTTCATCCCCACCTTTGGTTTTCCCACGTGGAGCCGTCTTGAGCTGGCCTGAGGTCTGTATCCTGTGTTTTCTGAGCTTGAAAGTGGCCTTTGGGAGATGGTGGAAGGGGTCCACTCAGAGCCTTTCAGGGGCTGGGTGGTTTGGGACTTTTGGGCCAGGACGCCCAGGAGCTGGGTGTCTGAAGGATGGGTGGGCATCAGGGAGGCGGCAGGCTGAGGCAGAGCCGGTTCCTGGCCAGCAGGCCCGGCCTCCGGGGCTTCCACACCTCCTCAGACCCTCTCCTCACTGGCAGGACCAGGGAGCCCCATGGGAGGTGGAGGGGATTCCCGTGGGCAGGTGGAATTCTTGGGCGACCCTCAGCCTCTTCCTCCTACGTTTACCTGTGCTGCACAGAGGCTGAACTGGGGTGCTCCTGTCTCACCTTGAAGGGGCTCAGAGACCTCCACTGATAGCAGAGGTGCTCAGCCCTGTGGCGACGGGCTGTAGGAAGGCCCAGGGGGTGCAGGGGGGGGAGCAGAGTGAATGGAGGGTGCCCCAGTCTCTGGGGATATGAGACCGCTAGCGGCGCAGCAGAGGAGGCTGGGCCTGCAAAGGGTCTGCAGGACCTGGGTTGGTGCCAGCCTGGACCCAGGGCATCAGGGCTGGGGCTCCAGGAGCCCTGCTCTCTGGGCCAAGTGGGTTGGCGGCGTGTGCTAGGGGAACTTGTAAAGTCTGCCCTCCTAGCACCCCCAGGCCCTCTGCCTCGAGACCAGGCTGTCCCCTCCAGCCTCCCTTCCCCTCTCCTCACTGAAGGTGCGCCTCCACGTCTCTGCCGGCCTCCAGCCAGGCCCTGGAGAAGCATGCCGAGTCTCCCCTGCTTGCCTCGTGGCCAGCTGGCTTTTATGGCGCTCATTAGCGGCCTTGCCACCCCCTGGCTTTCTAGAGGACTTTAATTGAGATTTCTCACCCCTGTGGGACTCTCAGAACAATCTGCAGGGTCCCCAGGGGGAATGTAGGAAGGGAAGATGAAGTAAAGGGCGGGGGCTTCCTTCCTTCCCCTCGGGACAAACAGAGTCTGGCCTGCTGCCTGCCTTCCAGGTGGCCTGGCCCTGGTGAGGCCCACCCTGAGATGGCTCTCAGCCTCAAGGCCCTTCCCTGAGGTTCAAAGGGGAGTGGATGCTACACAATAGCATTCATTTCATTTCCTTCCCACGCTTGGCATTTATTTATTCATTTAGTTGTAAAGTAATGGAACTATTGTAAACCCATTCTCAACTCGAGACCTAGAAAGTGGGTACTAAGTGACCCCAGCTTCCCCCTCCCTCTCCAGGGACCACTTGTGGGATTCCCCTGCTGCCTAAAGCATTTTAATTATAGATGTTGCTTAGTTTTGCTTGTATTCAAACGTTATGACAAGGGGTATTATGCTACATGCCGTCTTCTGGGTCTTGCTTTTTTGTACTACGGTTCTTTCTCTTCTTGGTAGCTGTTCTGCGTTCATTCTGACACCTGAGCAGTAGCGTTCTGCCACGGCCGCCTCTGCGTCACAGTTGGTGGCCTCGTCCTTCGTGCACAGCCCCTGAGTGCCACGCACCAGCATTTCTCTTGGAGCTGCACCGACGAGCGGGAGCGCTGGGGGAGAGCTTCACATGCAACGTGACAAGAAGATGCCAAGTTCTATCCTCAGAGAGGCTGTGTGGCTTACATCCTACAAGTGAACTGCATCCTTCCCAACAGATGGTGTGGGTTTCCTAATCTCTGCCGATGTGGAGGGTAGAAATGGTGCTATGAATTGGCTTTCTCTGCTGCGCTTGGTACGGTTAGTATCAGTGAGCGTCTCTGCTTCTGTGAGATGCCTGTGAGTGTGTGTGTGTGTCTTTTGCCCCTTTGTGTCCACATTTTACTCATTGATTTGCAGGAGTTCTTTATACACTCTTTCCTAAATTTCTTTATTGAGGTTTCATTTACACAGTGAAGTGCACAGGTCTTAGATGGTAAATCTGATGAGTTTTGATGAATGCACAGATGCATGAGCCTGCACCTCATCAAGATACAAACTTCCTTCACCTCAGAAGCACCCTGCACGCTCCTTCCCCGTCAACCTTCACCCCCACTTCGAGGCAACACTGTTCTGAGTCTTCTCTTCGTAGACTGCTTGTCTGCTAGACTGTAACAGAACGGAACCACCCACTACCCCCTCTCTGGCTTTGTAAGCATGTTTCTGAGGATGTGTGTTCCATTATATGGGCAGAACATGGTTATCTGGAAGAGCGTTTTAAAATTTTCAAATGTTTGGAGATTTTCTGGATGTATTTTTGTTATTGATTTACTTTAACTTCATTGTAATCAGACAGCACACTTGGGATAAGTCTGAATCCTGTGAGTGTGTGATTCGTGTTGTGCTCGAGACTATGGGCCCATGTTGGTGAGCAATCTGTGCTCACAGGCCTATTTCTGGGCTCTGTTCCACTCCGTTTGTCTCTGCGTTTGCCGTCTCTCTGATTGGGCACTGCCTCGACTGCGACAGCTTTGTAGGTTTGAAACCAGCTGGTGTGGATGCTCTGACTATTCTTGCCTTTCAAAATAGTTTTAGCTCTTTTAGTTCCTTAGCCTTTCCATAAATTTTAGATTTAGCTTGTTGATTTTATGAAGTATTCTGTTGTAATGTTTATTGGAATTGAATATAATCTAGATCAGTTTGGGGAGAATTAACATCTTTACAATATTGAGTATTCCAATCCATGGACGTGGTCTATCTCTTCATTTTTTGGGTCATCTTTGATTCATCAGTATGTCATAATTTTTATGATGTTTTGAAAATATATTTTTTCCAGTTTATATCTTTTCTCGTTTCTTCAAGATGACTTTTGATGAACAGAAGTCCTTAGTTTTTCAAAATTATTTTAGAACAGTTTTAGATTTATAGAAAAGTTGCAAAGATAGTAAGACAGTTCCCATACATTCCGTACAGAGTTTCTCCTAATGCTAATATCTTACATTAGTGTGGGGTGCATCTGTTACAACTTAGGAACCCGTATGATACATTATTGTCAGCTAAAGTCCATGCCTTACTCAGGTCTCCTTGGCTTGTGCCCAGGGTCTTTTTTCCGTACCAGGGTCCCATCCAGAATCATGTCACATTCACTTGCCATGTTTCCTTAGGCCCCACTTGGCTGTGGGCTTCTCACTTTTTTTTGGACAGTTTTGAGGAGTTTGGTCATCTGTTTGATAGGATGCCCCCAACTGGGGCTTGCCTCATGTTTTCTCATGATTAAACCGAGGCTATGGGTCTTTGGGAGGAAGACCGCGGGGATAAAGTGCCCGTCCCATCCCAGACCCACAGCGTCAGCAGGGCCGTCGCTGCTGTCGACCCTGACCACGGGGCTGAGCCACGCGTCCTCTCCTGCCACGTCACCCTCCTGCATGCACGGCGGCCTCTCTTGAAGGAGGTCATTGCATCAGCCCACATTTAAAGGTCACACTCTCCCTCCTTGAAAGAGACACAGAGGTAAATGACCTGCAGTTCTGCATGGAAAATTTGTCTTTTCTACCCATTTCTTTCATATCAGTATGGGCTCATGGGCATTTATTTCATACTTTGGTTTATACTCTGATACTGTTCCGATTATTTGTTGCTTGAAACGTGACAGGCAGCATTTTGTGTCTGGCTTCCTTCGTTTAGCCTAACGTTCTCAAGGGTCGTCCATGCTGTGGCCTGAATCAGTGCTTCTCTCCTTTTTGTGACCGAATCATATGCTGTCGTAAGTGTGCACCACCTTCACTTTCTCTGTCCATCTCTTAGGGTTGTTTGTACCTGTCGGCTATTGTAAACAGTGCTACTATGGACATCTGTGTACAAACACCTGCTTGAGCTCCAGTTTTCAGTTCTCCTGGACATATGTCTACGAGTGGGATTGCTGGGTCACGTGAGAATTTTATGTTTAACTTTTTGAGGAAATGCTGAATTATTTTCCGTAGAGGCTGCACCATTTTATGTTCTTATCAGAAAGGTACAAGCATTCCAATTTCTCTACATTCTCACCAACACTTGATTTTTTCTGTTTTTTTAAAATACATAGCTACCCTAGTGGGTGTGAAGTGGTGTCTCATTGTGGTTTTTATTTGCATTTCCTTGATGACTGATGGCATGAAACGTCTTTCCACATGGCCATCTGTGCATCTTCTTTGGAGAAATGTCTGTTGCAGTCCTGGCTCATTTTAGATTGGATTGTTTGTGTTTTAGTTTCTGAGTTGAAAGAGTTTTTTAATGCAGTTTACATACAAGACCCTTATTAGATATATGTTTTGCAATATTTATCCCATTTTGTATATTTTCACTTTCTTGATAGTGTTCTTTGATGCACAAAGTTCTTGATTTTTATGAATTCCAATTCATCTGTTTTTTTTCTTTT
This sequence comes from Oryx dammah, assembly GCF_014754425.2. Lineage (NCBI taxonomy): Eukaryota > Metazoa > Chordata > Mammalia > Artiodactyla > Bovidae > Oryx > Oryx dammah. Next base: position 50,315,116 of record NW_024070198.1, read on the forward strand.
GTTGTTCTTGCTTTTGGTGTTTTATCTAAGAATCCTTTGCCAAATCCAAGGTCCTAAAGATTTACTCATGTGTTTTCTTTTGAGGGTTCTATAGTTTTAACTCTCCTATTTTCATTCTTGATCCATTTTGAGTTCAGTTTTGTATCTCGTGAGAGGTGGGAGCTGGACTGCATTCTCCTGCAGATGGAGATTTGTTGAGAGGCTCCTCTTTCCTCATGGCGTGGTCTTGGTTCCCTTGTCAGAATCCGTCCGCCGCAGATGCACGCGTTTACTTCCCAACCGTCAAGTCTCTCCTGTTGGTCTGTAGTCTGTCCTTGTGTGAATCCCAGAGTTTTGGGTAATAGCTTTGTAAGTTTTGGAATCAGACAGTGTGAGTCGTATACTTTTTTTCTTTTTCAAGATTGTTTTGGCTTTTGGGGCCCATTGCTACTCCGTATTAATTTAGAATCAGGTTTTCCAACGTTGAAAGGAAGGCCGTTAGAAGTCTGATGGGTGTTTCACTGAGTCTGTAGCCCATTTGATGCCATGTTGCCATGTTAACAATATTAAGTCATTTAATCCATGAACATGTTTTGCCATTTATTTAGGTTTTTGTTAGTTTTCCCACAAAGTTTTGTAGTCTTCAGTAAGCCTTTCCCTCCTTGGTTAAATTTATTTCTAGATGTTGTATTCTTTTGGATGCTGTTACAAATGGAACTGTTTTCCTAATTCCCACTTTGAATTGCTCGTTGCTGTTTCAGGAACACAGCTGATTCTGCATGTTGATGTTTTACTCTGAAACTTTGCTGAATTTCTTTATTAATCCTCGTAAGTGTTGGGGTATAGACTCTGGGATTTTCTAATAACGAGTCTTGCCGTCTGGAGATGAGGGTGCTGTCACTCCTTCCTTCCAGGTCGGGCGCCTCTCTGTTCACTGGCGCCGGTGCTCTGGCTGGAGCTGCAGCACAGGCACAGCGTGAGCGTGGCTGAGGGCGCACGGCGCGAGCGCGGCGCGGGGGCTGCTGTCTCACTTGGTCCTGGTCCTCGCAGCATTTCGCCCTCAGTGCTGATGTTGACTGTGGGTGTTTCCTAAGTGTCCTTTATCATGTTGATGAAGTTCCTTTCTATCACGTTTTCTGAGTATTTTTATCATGAAAAGATGTTGAATTTTGTCAAATATTTTCCTGCATTGAGTTGGTTATGTGTCCTTACCCCTTCATTCTATTAATGTGGTATAAATATTGATTTTTATGTTGAATCATCCTTGCATTCCTGGGATAAATCCCACTGGTCACAGTGCGTAACCTTTAACGTGCCGTTGGATTTGGTTTTCTTGTATTGTGTTGAGGATTTTGCGTCTGTATTTGCAGGTATTGGTGTGGAGTTTTCTTGTGGTGTTTTTGTCTGGCCGTCTTATCATGGTCATGCTGGCCTCCCAGAACACATTAGGAAGTGTCCCCCTTTCTGTTTTTGGAGAATTTTGAGAAGGGTCGGCGCTGTCTGGTGGGACTCGCGAGCCATCTATCTGGTCCTGGGCTTCCTCTGTTAGGAGGAGCTGAGCTGCTGATTCAATCTCTTTACCTGTTGGAGGTCTGTTCATCTTTTATATCTCGTTTTGAGTCGGGGTTGGCATTTGTGTGTCCAGGAATCTGCCCCTCTCTTCCAGGTCCTCTACCCCCTGGCACAGCACTGCTCACAGAACCCTGTTTCCTGTTTGTCCTGTGGGGTCAGCAGTGATGTCCCCACACTCATTTCTTACTGCGTTGGCTGCATCTCTTTTCCCCTTAGGGAAGGGTTAAAGGTTTGTCGACTTTGCTGATCTCCTTGCGCCCTGACCTCTGGTTTCATCGGTTCTCTCTGCTCTCTGCTCTCTGTCTCCCTCATCAGCTCGAGTCTCACTATTTTCTCCTTTCCACTGACTTTGAGTTAGGGTTGCTCTTCTTTTTCTGGTTCCTCACTGTTTTAATTTTATTGGTTTGAGATTTTTCTTCTTTTAAACATGGAGATGTTTACACCCGGGTATTTCCCCTTAGGCGCACTGCTTCTTGTACGTCCCATAAACTGGTATGCTGTATTTTCACTTTCAAGGACTTCCATCTTTCACAAAACTTTATATCTGGACTTTATCGTTGAGCATGGTTTGAAGCAGGCACGCATCCCACATCAGTTTTCTAGTATTTGAAGAGTGCTTTCTGTTCTCCGTTATCTGCGCATCTGCCTCTGTTCTATGCAGCATTCTCTGAACGACTGCCTGTGTTTCCCAGGCTCCGTGTTTAAATCATGCTCGTGAATAAGTGGCTAAGGCGTGGGTGCCCTTTGTGCCTGGCACGTCTTTTGTACCAAGCCTAATCAGTTTCTGTGTCGAGCCTTTCACTTCTTTGTAAACCTTACAGTTTCCAGGCCCCATCGTCTCCACCAGCTGGGGCCTGCCTGACCCGATTTTGTCTTTTCCACACTGCTGTCCACAAAGGCAATGGGCCTCCCTCCTGTCCTCCTCCCTCTGTCCCTTCCTTCCCATCGTTACCTGGAAGTCCCAGGGGAGAGGCTGGGCTCAGGGAGGGGAGGCCAAGGACCACCCAGTCTGGAAGAAACCCAGCCTCCTCACCCCCGGCCATTGCTTGCTAAGGCACACAGCATCTTGAAGGAGACGTCTGGCTTTAGGCAGCTGGAGGTCACAGAGTGAGGTTCAAATTCTTTGAGGTTCTCAGGCAGAAGATCAGCAGAGTAAGGTGGGGCTGGACCAGAGTTTGGATCTGTCAGAGCCAGGCTCAGAAACTGAGGAGGAATCCAGGTGTGCGACAACCATGGTGTCCCACAGGCGTGAGCCAGGAGCCCAGGTGTGCCCTGAGGTGAGGTGGGAGCCTTGTTGTCCTGGGCCCTGAGGGGGCCGTGGGGCCTTGAAGGTGGCTGGGAGGTGCTCGGTCGGCGCTGGTTAGCAGAGCCGCCAGCACCACGGACAGCGTCACCCTGCCTGCCGGAGAGGGTTTTCCCGGCGGGTCCCTGAGTAGCCAGGGGAGGGCAGATCCCCGGACGACTGATGCTGTGAGATGTGCACACACTGTCACACACAGACACTCACACCTGTGACTCAAGTACTGCGTGGGGACAGTCAGGACACACGCGCACCATCTGCACGGTCGGGGCGGGCTGGACCAGACAGTCACGGACGGACCGCCTTACGCACACATGTGCAGGTCCGCCCCAGTGCACCGTGAATCACTGCACTTGAAATGAACTTCCCTAACACTAGACTAAAGCTGAAGCGCATACACACACAAACATACTCACGTGGATGATATCTGCCCACTCCAGATTCATACCAATTACTCTAGTGAGCAATGTTCCCAATGATTAATGACCTAAAAGACACAGTTAAAAGCAATATTGTCACAAGTTACACATGGTTTCAGCAACTTTGAGTTTAAAACTTCGACTGTGTGTTTTCACATTTTGCCTACTTCAGGGCATATTCAGGGGCTTTCCATTTCCATGGAGGAAGTTCTGTCTAAAGTTCGTGTGTCTGGTGAGTACATTCACAAGGCGCTGACTTTATTTCTGGCATCTTTTTAACAGCCGCTTTCCAGCTTTATCTACTTTCCAGCCCCTCCAGGGAGTGGGCACACCTGTCCCAGGCGACCACCACCCCCTCCCGGTGCGCCTCCCGCTGTGTCGCGCTTTGCTCTCATACTGCGCACTCAGCGGCGACTCCTCTTAGGGAAGGAGAGAGAGTCTGACAGAACAGGCGGGCTTGATTGGAATGTGGTTTATCCAGCAGCTTTATCAGGATGTCAGCATCGGAAAGAAGTGCTGCAGAATCTTTCAAAGGGCAGGTGGTGGCATCATTTTTGACCCAGGAGTCCATGTCTTACATGACTTTAAGAGGAGACACACACAGGACTTCACGCTTGCAATCAGACAAATTGGAGGCAGCCCACACACCTGCTGATGGGATCCAGGCGGAGGGCGCTTGCCTGGGCAGGGGTGCAGACAGAGGCAAGTTATGAGCAGGGCCTGGAAACGTGTCCTAGGTGGTGTGAGCACATCGTGTTAAAACAAAACTTCCATGAAAAATGTCAGGCGAGTTCCTCACGAGACTCTTTTAAGCAGTGACTTCCGGGGAGTACAGCGGGACTTAGACTCTCTATATACTTCTGTGCAGTTAAAATTCCCTAAAAAGCATGAACTCATGTATCACTTTGAAAAATAAAACCAAGGATCATACAGTAATATGGAAACACGTAATAGCAATTATGATGCAGAATTATTTTTTGGATGACTGCTTAAAGATAAAGATTTTCATTACAACGGCCTGTCACAAGTAAAACATGGCTCTCCTTTGTCCCTAACTGTTCCTTAAAATGGATTCAGACGGAGACATTCCCAAATCGTTGACTTTGCTGAAGACTGTCAGATAAGGAGAGGCCTCCTGTCACTTTGAGCTGCAGAGCAGACTGTCCTGGGAGGCGGACTGTCTGGACAGGACCGCCACGCGGGGCGTGGGGCAGGGGGGCCTTCTCTGGTCAGCACAGAAGTGCGCCCCCCCCCAACGGCGTCCGCACTGTCCTCCCGGAACCTGTGAGAGGGCTGCGGCACTCGGACAAGGGCAGTTAGAGCCGGGGGCCCCTGGACAGCCCGAGCGGGCCGTGCCATCACTGGGCCCCTAACGGTGGAAGAGGGGCTGCAGGAGACAGGCCTAGAGAGGCGTGTCAGGGAGATGCTGAGGCGGGCTTCGGAAAAAGGAGGAGGGGCCACAAGCCCAGGCACGCAGCGGCCTTCAGGGAAGAGGTGAGGAAAGCACTCTCCCCCAGAGCCTCCAGAAGGCACCAGACATTCTGGTCCCTGGAATTTAGCCCAGAGAGGCCTGCCTGGAACTTCTAAGGTGTGGAGCACAAGATAACAAATTTGTGTCGTTCTGGTCCACTTCTGTGTATCCGTGTGGTGAGTCACTGCAGTTGTGTCTGACTCTTTGCGATCCTATGGACTGCAGCCCTCCAGGCTCCTCTGTCCGTGGGACTCTCCAGGCAAGAACACTGGAGTGGTTGCCAGGCCCTCCTGCAGGACTCTTCCCAACCCAGGGACGGAACACGCGTCTCTTGCACGCCCTGCATGGGCAGGCAGTTTCTTTGCTACTGCTCTGCCTCTAGCCCACTCAGCAGTAGTTTTTTGCAGCAGCCACAGGAAACTTATGCATAATCCGATTTCTTCTTCCTCAACTCAGGATGCAGTGAGGGGTGGGGTCATCGGGGGGTACCTGGGAGCCAGCTTTGTGCTGCTTTTGGGTCTGGCAGTGGGATGGGGCCCTTGGGCCCCTTTCTGGTCTTCCCAGGCTCCTGTGTGGACCCTGATGCATCCCCAGGGTGTCCTGGGTGTCTTCTTGGGGATTCTGGTGCCCCCCGGGGGCTACATCAGGCCAGAAGAGCTGCCACCTCCCTTCCCTGGTGAACTCGAGGCCACCCCTCCCCCCACCGCCCTGCGCCAGGGCCCTCCCTGCCCTCCATTCCAGGGTTCCAACTGTACTGGCAGACCCCTCCCCCCATGAAAGAAGAGCGTCTGCACAAACTCCTCTTCTCTCGGCTCTTCACCAACCATTACCACCACCCTCCACCCCCACTGGGTGAGAAGTCCAGACCCCAGACCAGGTTCTGACACCGTGAAAAATCCGCGTGTCTTCTGGGGCCCCGTGTGGCGTCCGATTTCCGTCACGCCAGCGACACGGCTGGAAAGCGGCCAGGACAAGCCCTATTCTAACCCTAAGTCGGCGCTTTCACTTTTCTTCTTTAAACACGTCGCTGCAGGAGCCATTTGTTTGCATTGTTACAGGTCACCAGAATGAAATACGTTCATGGGCCCTCAGCTTCTTCCACACCTCCTCACATTCACCCCCAGTGCAGCACCTGGCAGAGACCAGGGCCCCATCATGGAGGAGAAGGCGCTGGTCACCAGACCACAGTGGGGGCCAGACCTGCAGAGGACCTGGGGGCAGCCAGCCCAGCATCAGGGTCGGCCTCTCTGGAGATAATCCTTCAGGGCCTTGTCACCTCTTGAGTGGTCTTGTCAGTGGAGATTATGGACTTGAAGTGCACTTCTTTATCATAAGGAAATTATTCAGAAACATAGGCAAATACTTCTGGTCAACACGCGTTTGCAAGGGCTTCAGTTACAATAAGAGGAATGGGAAGTCCGATCTTCGGACCCGGAGTAGTTGAGGGAAGAGAGGGCAGTGAGCTCGTGAAACGTGGGCATGTGTGGTGGAAGGTGGGACGCAGGAGGCGCGTCTTATGTCGAATGCCTCATCACACGAAACAGCGCAGGGACTTTTAGAGGCAACGGAGGCTGTTTCACAGGTGGACAGTTACCTCCAGACTCATCGAGATGTGTCCATCACACAGGCACGGCTGTTCTGTTTGTCAACCATATACCTCAAATTAAAAAAAGAAAAAGAAAAAGAAAAAATGAGAACGCAGCAGTTTCTCTAACATGAGCCCTGAAAATGGACGGGGGAAACCAAAAACGCAAGGGTGGGCACGCGTGACAGGCTGCATCCTCACCCTGGTCCGCGCTTCGAGAAGCCTTCTCCTGCGCCTTGCAAGCTCGAGTGGAGTAGATTTAAGGAAAGTTCGGTTTACTGGAGCAAACAGAAAGTGGCCCTCTTGTTCTCCTGTGCAGCTCTGCCTGGTGCCGGTTGCTGAGGCCATGCTCCCACCCCGGGGAGCCTGCCGCCAACTTGTAATGAGCTTCCAATTAGGGACAGGCAGTCAGTCACCCGTGTGCCGGACGCGGTGGGGCTGCAGCCCCCAGGGTGGAGGCTGAGCGTGGGTGGCCGAGGTCAGGGGTCCCATCAGAGCCCTCTGGCTGCTGCCCACCAGCCACCTCCCAGACTGCTGCCCCTGGAAGCGGTGTCCCCGCCTCTGGGGCTCAGGCCCCTGGTGAGTGACAGCACACAGCCTGCCTGTGGCCGACCCCACACACCCCAGGTGCACCCTGCACGCGCTTGCAGAGCCCCAGGGTGGGCCCTCCCGCCCGTCCACGGCAGCTCCTCCTAGCCACAGCTTCCTTCTGTCCTTGCTGGGCTGGGGTCCCTGCCTCGGGGAGCATGAAACAGTCGCCAGCTGGGGTCTTGCTGGAGAGGCTATTCCTGGAAGGCTTGGGCAGTGGTGGAGGTGGGGCTGCCTGTGGGTTGCCTATCAAACTGTGGGGTGTCACCACCCATTTCCAGAGAGAAAACAGATACCAAGCATCTGCCAAGAGCACCCAGGGTCTACTGTGCCCCTCAAGGTGCTGGGCCCTGCAGCAGACACAGTGGGGGCTCCAGGCAAGAAGCGGCTCCCAGGAGGACTCCAAGGGCAGGAGGCCCCTCAGGGCGCTGGGTGCCGCCGGGGACCACCTCCAGGCCCCTCCCCAGCACCTGGGGCCAGGATCTGGCTCCTGTGTAATTGGCAAGAGGGTCCTTGCAGGCCTGAGCCCCAGGGAGGCCAGAGGGAGGGCAGAAGCATCTGAGCGCGAGAGAGCTGCCTCTGGGCTTGGCTGTCCCTGCTGCTGGTGGCAGCCAGGGCGCCAGAGAGGACACCCTTCTCACCGCCCTGAAGCCGGTGCCTCCGCTGCCCGGGTCGTGAGCCCGAGCGCCAGTGGCCCTGCCGATGCCCAGCGGGGCGCAGGGGAGACGCTGCCCTGGAAGAGCTGCGGCGGCAGGTGCCTGCGGCTGCGATGAGTCGAATCTGGCAGCCCGAGGAGCAGCACGACGGCAGGGGCGCCTCTGCTTCCTTCCCTCAAGGCTGAGCCAGTGCTGGCCACGCTGAGTGACCAGTCAGCGGTGCGAGCGTCCAGTGTGGGTGGCAGGCCAGGGCACCTTCCCTGGCACCTGAGATCGCCTTCTGGCCACTGCCATGAACCTGCCGGGGCAGCATGAATGGTTTGGCTGCTCCCTGGGGGCCCAGAGCAGCCCGTGACCCCATTCCTCTGGCCTCATCTCCAGAGGAGGTGGGCAGCAGAGGCAGGTGGCACAGCCAACAGGAGGCCTTCAGCCAGCAAGAGGCAGCCCCCATGGGCACGGCCCCACCCGGAAAGTCCTCGGGGTCCCATGCTCAGCCTTCTGGTCTCCAGGTGGCTTCCAGGGGATGTATCCTGGAGCCTGCTCAGACCCCAGGTGAGTGACCCCCTCATCATGCCATGTCCCCACGAGCTGATCTGCAGGGAGACGCCCCCCTTCCCCGTGGTGGGCTCATAGTGGGGCCCCCATTTAGTCCCATCTTCTCAGCTTCAGGAGATCCTTGAAACGAGGAGGACTCTGAAGGCTCTTGGTGTCCTCACTGTGCACACACACTCCCAGGCACACACACACACATGCGTGTGTGCGTTCACACACACAGGCGAGCAGCCCTGCCGTCTTCACCTCCAGGGCACAGCAGTAGCCACCCACACGTCACGGGACATTCATAAATTCAGGCTGGAGGGTTCTTAGAGCTCCAGGAAGGGCAGGCTTGCCAACTCTGTGTGCTTCTGTGTTCCCTGTGGGTTTTGGGGCCCGGGCTTGTGAGCAGTGCAGGGGGTCCAGGCCCCGCTGCAGCCCACAGGGGTCTGTGCCCACCCAGGGGTCCAGCAGACAGCTGCAAGGAGCACTCTGGCCCCCAGGAGTCGGCGTCTGGGATGGGGTCGCTGTCTTGCCAGGACACGGCCCAAGGGGTCCCCTCCTGGGACCTGGTGGGTACGCCGGCCTCGTCCACACAGATGCAGAGCCTCTGAGGTTTGCCTTTGTCTGGACACCACCACAGGGCTCCAGGGCGTGTCTGTGGACATCTCTGGAATGTGGGCCATCTTGCTGGGCTCTGGTTAAGGTCAGCTGCCTGGGTTCACTGTGGGGCTGGGAGGGGGTCACAGCCAAGCGTATCAGGGCCGTGGCACAGGGTTTCTTGCCCTCAGATCCCAGAATAGAGGCAGTGAGTGTCTTCCTGCCCAGGTCACCGGTGGCAGTAGACAGCAGGCAGCCAGGTGGCTGGGATGGACACCCTTCCCCTGCTCAACCCCGAGGGCTTATTTTAAAGGTGCCCCAGGAAAGCAAAGGGGGACTTGGGCGGGACCCCTAGACCGGTTCCTGATCTATGCCCAGACTCTGGTGTGAGCAGGGCAGTCACTGTGAAACACCAAGGGACCCCAAGTCCATCAGGAATGGGGCCAGTGCTCCAGGAGCAGGAGGCTGGTCCAGGACCAGGCTTCGGAGAGTAAGCGGTGCCCACGTGAGTGTGGGGCAAGTGTGTGATGTGCAGGGGCGGGACGGGGGGCACCACCTCAGGAGCCCCTGTGTCCAGCGGGCCAGCACGTGGACGCGTAGACCTCGACCTGCCCCGCCCTGCCGGCCATGTCGTGGCTGCTGGTTCTGGACTCTGGGCTCTTGTCGGTGAGGTCGAGGCCCACCGAAGGTTCTGAGAAGTGGTGGGCAGGACAGAGGGCCTAAGAGCTTCTCTGCTAGGCCTCCTGCCCCACCCAGCAACCTCAGCTGCGGCCGGAGGGGCGCTGGTGACAGCCGTCTGCCTCTGGCTTTCCCACCTGGCGAGTAGAACGGCTCCCCCGGGGTGCCTCTGAGGCGGTCATCCTCAGGGATGGGGGCGGTTTCATGGCACACCGTGACAGGAATGCTTTACTAGGAATCAATCTGCTTTGTTGGATAAAAATGCCCTAAATTGGGCCATATGTACTTTCATTTGTGAAAAGTTGACACTGTCCTTTTGCAGCTTCTAGAATAAGGAAACGCCCCCACCCCCAATGAGGAGTCTAGAATAAGGACAGCCCCAAGGAAGGAATCTAGACCAAGGATCCTCCCCGGCCAGCAGGTGACAAGGAGTCTAGAACAAGAACTCCAGGCGACAAACGGCCGGATCCGAGTCCACGCAGCGCTCTGGGCCGCTCCACTGCAGCGGGTGCCTCCCGCCTGCTGTCCCAGGCCGGCCTGGGGCCCTGGGGTTAGAGGGCAAGGTGAGTAGATCCAGAGAGCGGGGAGGGGGCTTCTCCTCCTAAGCCCCCTGGAGGGCTTCTGGCTGGCGGTCCCTCTTGCTGGCCTCACGGGGCCTGTGTCCTGACGGGTGTCATGGCCTGGGGCCGCAGCCAGAACCTGTGCGCTGGGGGCCTGACCCTCCCGCTGGGGCTCCCGGGGCCCTGGGGCCTGCGCGTGGGGCTCTTCCTGCTTACCTGCGTGCTCACAGCGCCGGGAACCTGGCCGTCCTCTCGCTGGTCGGGGCACACCGGCGCCTGCAGACGCCCATGTACTCTTGTCCCTGCAACCTCTCCTTCCTGGAGATCTGGTTCACCGCGGCTTGCGTGCCCGAGACGCTGGCCGTCTTCACCTCGCGCAGCGGAGCCTGTGCACGTGCACTTCGTCTTCTCTCGGCTGCCCCGAGGACTTCCTGCTGGCCGCCATGGCCCACGACCGCTCCCCGGCCGTCTGCCCGCCGCTGCGCTGTGGCAGCTCTCTGATGCCGGGCTCTCTGGCCGCCGGGCCCCGGGCTCCCGGCTCTGCGGCTTCTCGGCCATCACCGTGCCCGCGGCCCTCATCGGCCGCCTCTCCTTCTGTGGCTCGTGGGTCATCAACCACTTCTGAGACATCGCGCCCTGCATCGTCGGCTTCTGCGTCCTCCTGGGCTCCTGCGTCACCACGCTGGGCGTCATCACGCTGGCCTGCTACGTCCTCACGCTGGGCGTCATCACGCTGGTCTGCTGCGTCCTCACGCTGGGCGTCATCACGCTGGTCTGCTACGTCATCACGCCGGGCGTCGTGGTCGCCCGCGTCCGGACGCCCACGGGGCAGGGCCGGCGCCGGGCCTCCTCCAGCCGCTCCTCCCACCTCGCGGTGGTCCTCGCCTGGTGGGGCCCGACTGTCTTCCGGCACGTGAGGTCCTTGGTGGAGAGCTCGCTGGCCCTGACCAAGGCTGTCAGCGTGCTCAGCGCCATCGTCACCCCGGCGCTGACCCCTTCATCTGCACCTCGAGGATCGAGGATGTCGAGGAAGCTCTGCGGGAGCGGGTGCGGGAGCGGGTGCGGGGACCTGAGGCCCTGGGGCCTCCCTGCCCTGGAAATGGCTTCCGATCTCACCGTGTGCGGGGCCCTTGGGCAGGCCAGGGAGGCAGCGCCCGCCCCGGCCTCAGCAGCTCCTCTGGGGCTTGAGCCCCTGCTTGGTCTGGGCCTTGGGGCTGACGGCCCTTGTCGGGAGGGAGCGGGCCGCCTCACACTTCGGATTTCTCTCTGCTGCCAATGCCTGCACCCGGTGAGCTGTCCCTCAGTGGAGGCTGGGGAGGTCGTCCAGGAAGGGGAGAACCCAGAGAAACAGGGTGGACATCTCGGCGGAAGCCTGGCAGCCTGTGGCGGCTGTTTGGGCCAGTGTGCGGTGCCCCTCACTTCGGGGAGCCTCAGAGCACACCGCCAGGTCTCACACCCTCCTGGGGGCCAGGTGGTGGGACCCGCGGGCCTCGGACAGCGGCGGCTTGGTGAGCTCTCTGAGTGGATAAGCCACACAAGGTCCTCGGGGGCCCAGAGGCTGTGAGGGGCCTGGTCTGGCCCTGCGGCTCATCAGGGTGTATCTTGGGAGCATGCGTGGAATTAAAGCCGGCTCAGTCCTCTTGCCTGGAAAATCCCATGGACAGAGGAGCCTGGTGGGCTGCATGGGGTCGCGAAGAGTCGCACAGGACTGAGCGACTTCACTTTCACTTTTCTCTTTCACGCATTGGAGAAGGAAATGGCAACCCACTCCAGAGTTCTTGCCCGGAGAATCCCGGGGACAGGGGAGCCTGCTGGGCTGCCGTCTGTGGGGTTGCACGGAGTCGGACACGACTGAAGCGACTTAGCAGCAGCAGCAGCTGAAGCTGGGAGTCTGGATGCAACTGTCTGTCAGTGTGACTTAGGCAGGTCATGTGACCACTCTGAACCTCTGTGTCTTCATCGCTGTGTGGGGATTGTGAGAGTGTGATCCCACGGAGCCCTTTGAGTACTAAAGGAGTTGGTGTGTCTCCAGTGCTGAAAATAGGGCCTGACAGGGAGGCTGTTGTTTCTTTTCATTCAGGCAGCGTGATGGACTGGGCTCCCCGGGGGCGCTGGTGGTGAAGAGCCTGGCTGGCAATTCGGGAGACGCGGGTTAGATCCCCGGGTCGGGAAGGCCCCCTGGAGAAGAAAATGGCAACCCACTCCAGTAATCTTGCCTGGGAAGTCCTATGGGCAGAGGAGCCTGGTGGCCTGCAGCCCATGGGGTCACAGAGAGTGGATACGGCTGAAGTGACTACACACACACACAAACACACACTCCCCCCCCCACTCAAACACACACTCATAAACACAGACACACACACACAGTCTCACAGTCACACTCACACACACATGCACACACACACACAAACACACACTCCCCCCCCCCACTCAAACACACACTCATAAACACAGACACACACAGTCTCACACAGTCACACACACACACACACACACACACACACACTCTCACACGCATGGTGCACTACTGGTGCCCTCCACCAGCGTCCACGCTGATTGTCCAGACACAGGGCCCCCGAGAGGGCTGGATTCCTGCCAGCTGGGTGGAGAGTGAGGGAGCCCCAGCCCTGAGCTGCCCCGGGCCACGGGCGGCACAGCTCTCCCTCAGGGACGGGCGTGGGCCCAGGGCCACTGTGCAGGGAGCCCCAGGCCTGCCTGATGCTGCTGGTGTGCTCGGGGGCCTCTGGGGGTGCTGGAGCCCCCGCAGCTGGAGCACACCGGGCCTAGGCTTTCTGGTGGGTCTTCTGACCCCTCAGCCTTGGCTGGAGCATGACCTCTGGAGCTCATTGAAGACCCTCCACCCACTTAAAACTGCCCCTGGCCACCCACCTCGGCCCGAGGGTGCCGATCAGTGCCCCTGACCTTCACCTGCTCGCCATCTGGTCTCTCCCCAGAAGGAACTGCAGGCGGGGGACTCCGATGGCTTCTCCTTGCTGTGACCCAGGCCCGCGACAGGAGGGTCCCTGCAGGAGTGCGTGTCTGCCCAGCTGATGAGCCTCTCCCACTGCAGAGGAGAAGTCAAGGTTCCTGGAGGCCCCTTCCCCGGAGGCCAGAGCAGGACACATTTGTCTGCCATCTGTGGGTAATGATGCTTCTGTAGTCTTTGTGCTTTGTGAAGTTATTTTACAAATAATGAATTAAAGTGTCCCAGTGTCATCAGTTCCCACGTTTGTTAAGCTGATGGGGTAAGTTTGGAACACCCCAAGTTAGCTTGGCACCCTTCCCCGCGAGATCCGTTCTTCTCCCACCCTCCCCCTCTCCAGCACATGGCCCCACCCTGTGCCCCATCCCTGCCCTTTTGCCCTCATTCTCAGCCAGTCGTGGAGGATTTCTCTGCTCAGGGCCATGGGTTCCAGCCCTCCTGGTGCAGGTCAGGATGTGGACTGCTGCCCCTGTCTTCTCGCCTGGGGGAAGGCAGAGGTCGTTGCCTATGAAGGCCCGAGCTGACCCAGCCTCCAGATGCTCCCAGGCCCTGAGGACGTTCCTTGGCGGAGGAAGGGAGGGGCCAGGCGCAGCCCTTGGCTCCGAGGGCCTGTGAGTCCCTGGGGAGGACTTTGCGTCCTGGAGGCGCTATCCTAGGCACCTCCTCAGGTTTGGGAATTAGGTGGTATTTAAAAGCTGAAAGGGATGCTCAGAACCATGCCTTTGCTCTTGCAGAGTCTGGAAGTGGGAAACACTTTAGAGATTCCCCTCCCCGGGGAGTGTGGTCTGGGGACCAGGGAGGGGGGCCCTTGGCCAGCCTCTCTGGGAACTGCCTCCCTCCCCAGCCCCTCCTGCCCGCATGTGGGGCGGTGGTCACACCACATTGGCAATGTTTTGGGTTTTAGACATTCTGCTGAGTGTTTAGTGGTACCTCCTGGTTGCTTTAATCGATAGTCCTTAATAAGCATCTTTTCACATGCTTATTTGCCTTCTACATAACATCTTTGGTGGGGTGTCTGTTCAGATCTCTTGCACATTTTAAAACTGAGTTGTTTTCTTACTGTTGAAGTTTGTATATTTTGGATACAAGCCCTTTGTCAGATATCTTTGGGAAATGTTTCCTAGCCTGTAGCTTGTCTTTTCCACTCTCTTGGCTGTGTATTTTGCAGGGAAGAAGTATTTATTTTTAATACTGTTTGACATATCAACTTTTTATTTCATGGCTTGTGCTTTTGAGGTATCTTAGAAAGTTACCACCAAACCCAAGGTCACCTTGATTTTCTCTTGTTACCGTCTGGAAGTTTCATAGTTTTGCATTTTAAATTTAGTTCTGAGATCTATTCTGGATTAACTTTTTGGTTGAAATGTGTAAGGCCACTGTCTAGATTCTTTCTTTCTTTTTTCTCTTTTTTCATTGGATTCCCTGTTGTTCCAGGGCCATTTATTGAAGAGATTGTCTTTGCTTCGCTGTATTTCCTTTGCCCCTGTATCAAAGAGCAGTTGACTACATTTGTGTGGACCTATTTCTAGGCTCTCTATTTCTGTTCCATCACTCTGCTTGTCTCCTGTTTACCGATAATACCACACCATCTTGATTTCTGAAGCTTTATAATAAATCTGGAAGGTGACTGGTGTCAGTCCTCCAACTTGGCTGCCTTTACTGTTGTGATGCTAAACTTTACAATCAGTTTGCTGATCTCTACAAATTAACTTGCTAGAGTTCTGATTAGAACCACTCAGAATTTATAAATAAGACTGAGAAGCACTGGCACCTTAACAACTTGAGTCTTTCTATCCATGAACATAGACTATCTCTCCATTTATTTAGATTCTCTTTGATTTTATTCATCAGAGTTTTCTAGTTTCCTCTTATACAGGTCTTGTACACTTCATGTTAGATTTATACCTGTGTTTCAGTTTTTTATGTTTGTGTAAATGGAATTGTTTTTAGTTTCACATTCTAATTGTTTATTGCTGTTATATAGGCATATATAAAAGCAATTGATATTATATATTAACCTTGTATCCTGCAACCTTGCTGCAATTATTAGTTACATACATCTTTAAAAATTGTTTTTCTAAATTTTATTTGCAAAATAATTTTACTTCCTTCTTTTTAATTGATATACTTTTATTTCCTTTTCTTGTCTTATTACATTAGCTAGGACTTCCCACATGATAATGACTGTGATTGATGAGGTGGCACACTTTTGCCTTTTTTCCAGTCTCAGGGGGAGGATATTTAGGTTTTCACAGTAAAGTATGACATTTTTTTGCAGATTTCTTTTTAATCAAGTTGAGGAGGTTCTTTTCCATTCCTAGTTTGCTGAGCATTTTTAGAAAAAAATTTGAATGGTTATTGGATTTTGTCAAATGCTCTTTTTTTCCAGCTAGTGGTATAATCAGATGATTTTTCATCTTTAGACTTTATATGATAGATTACATTAGTTGATTTTCAGATTTCCAACCTGGAATAAATTTCACTTGGTTGTGGTATATAATTTTTTAAAAGGCATTGTTGGGTTTGATTGGCTAGTATTTTGTTTATGACTTTTGCATCTATGATCATGAGAGAGATTGCTCTGTAGTTTTCCTCTCTTGTGACGCCGTTGTCTGATTTCGGTATCAGGGTGATGCGGGCCTTAGACTGCGGTGAGAGGCAGGGGCATGATGAGAACGTGGCTGCACAGGTGGGGGGAGGCCTCCGGGTGCTGACACCCAGGTGTGGGGTGAAGAGCGGAGGTGGGCTCTCTGGCTGCCGTCCAGGGGTTGGTGGCGCCTCGGAGTACCTCTCATCACCTTGGCCACATCAGGACGCACTCGCACCATATGCCGCAGCTGCCTGCGGTCTGGCCCACTCTTGGAAACACCTTCCCTCTTCTAGTGGCACCGCACTCTTTTCTAAACCTCAGCTCTTGGCTTACCTCCTCCACCCTGTGCTCCCAGGGGCCCCACATCCATCCTTGGGGCAACTGAAGCCCCCACAGAGCCACAGGGTCAGTCGCGCTCGTGACCTGCCCACTGCCTCCCCAGTGGGCGCCTGTGACTGAAGGACTCCACTGGCTTTCAAGGCACACCTTTGTCCTAAAATGGGCTTCCCTGGTTTCTTAGACAGTAAGGAATCTGCCTGCAGTTCAGGAGATGAGGGTTTGATCCCTGGGTTGGAAAGATCCCCTGCAGAAGGGAGTAGCAACCCATCCAGCATTCTTGTCTGGAGAATCCCGTGGACAGAGGGGCCTGGCAGGCTACAGTCCATGGGGTCACAGAGAGTTGGACGCAGCTGCCTGACTAACACACTCTTCCCCTAAGTGCAAGCTGGTGCCCCAGGTCTTACCGTGGACTCCTTGGCTTTTGGGGACGTGTGATCTTGGTTTCTGTTTGGACCATCTGGTCTGAGGGTTGTCTCTGAGACTGTGAATAGGGCCCTCCATCCCCTAAGCTGTGTTGGGTGACTCCTGACTCTATCCTAAGTCACCTATGGGATGGGAAGCAACACACAGTGTCTTCCTGGCCAGTGTCGATTTCCCCAGACTGTGAGTCTCTTGAGGGCAGGAGTCAGTGGCATTTATCCGTGTCCCACTGTCAGCACTGTCGTCCACCCCCCACGGGCCCGGTCATCCACCCGTCCACCTACCCCCTCTTTACCCGTCCATCCATCCGTGCATCCACTATTCTGTCTGTCCACCCATCCACCATTCACCCATCCATCCATCCATCCATCCATCCATCCTTCCACTAATGTCTCTGTCCATCCATCTACCATTTATCCATCCCTCCATCCATCCTCTGATCTGTCTGTCCTTCCATCTACCGTCCACCCACCCATCCACTGTTCACCTGTCTGTCCATCCACCCACCCATCCACTGTTCACCTGTCTGTCCATCCACCCACCCTTCCACTATTCATCTGTCTGTCCGTCCACCAGCCCAGGCATTCATTCCCTCTTCTTCTTTCTGTTTCTTTCCCACTCCTTCCCCTCTCCCCTTTCCCCTCCACACAGGGCAGGAGTATTTCTGGAATGTGTGAGGGACAGCAGTAGCTGTGAAGTCTCTGGAATGAAGTGACTCATGGGTCCAGCAGGAGGAGGTGAGGTCAGAGGGGACTCAGGTCATGTGGGATCTTGCAGGCTGTGATGAGGCCTTAGCTGTGCTCTGAGTGGGCTGGGAGACTTTGGTGGCTTCCAAAGTGAATGGAGGGTGATGTGATCTGTCTGTGCCGGCAAGGCTCCCTCTGGCAGCTACACCGAGAAGACACTTGAATGGTGGCAGCCGTGGCGAAAATTCAAATGACCAGTCATGGTGGTGGGGCAGGACAGCAGTGACGAAGGGAGAAGCCGCAGGGTGCTGGAGGTTCCAACAGTAGACCCGCCGGGCCTGCTGTGGCTGCCAGCGGGAATGAGACAGAGCGAAGAGCCAAGGGCCATGTGGGTCCTGGGCAGCTGGAGGGACGGACGCCATCTATAGAGGAGAGACAGCTGGGGATAGAGCAGGTTTGGGGGATTTGAGGAGTCCATGCCCTCGTAGCTCAGTCACTAAAGAATCTGCCTGCAATGCAGGAGACTCAGGTTTGATTCCTGGATCAGGAAGAGCCCCTGGAGAAGGAAATGGCTATCCACTCCAGTACTGTTGCCTAGAGAATCCCATGGACGGAGGAGCCTGGTGGGCTGTGGTCTGTGGGGTCACAAGAGTTGGACACGACTGAGCACGCACGTGGACATGTCAAGCCCACGAGGCCAGCAGATGTCCGAATCCAAGTGGAGATGGTGACGGAGCAGCTGGACGCGGTTCTGGACTTCAGGGGCATTGGAGAATGTTTCAGAGAAAACCGTGGGATTGACTGACACCCCACAGAGGGTATGGAGAAAGAGACCTTGGATGAGGGGCCTGGGCCCCTGATGCTGAGAGATTGGGACTGTGAGGCAGCAGCAGCTTGGGAGGCTGGGAGGAGCAGTCCCAGGGAGGGTTGGGCAGGGCTGAGGGAGGAGGTGCCCCCTGCTCAGCCTGGCCGAGGCGTCGGGGCTCACGTGGCAGAGACAGTGGTTTGGTGAGGCGCTGGGGCTCACGTGGTGGAGACAGCGGTTTGGTGAGGCGCTGGGGCTGGGGCTCGTGAGAAGGAGAGTGGTGGTCCCTGCACCAGGTTGAGAGAGATGTTTGAGACTCTGGACAGTTGCAGTAACTCCCCCCGGGCCTAGGAAAAACCTACACACATGGAATCCCTGTGCCCACCCTCAGAGGGATTTGGAATGAGCAGCTTCAAGCCCACACACTGGAACTCAGCTGCAGCTTTCTCCCAGGGAGGTGCTGACCAGGACACACCTGCTGAGCCAGCAGACACCTGCAGGGGGACACCTGCTGGGCCAGGAGGTGCCAGCCCCTTGCTGGCAGCAAGGCCCTGACGGTGTCTGGGTTTTTGCCTGTGTTGGATTTTCAAGCCTCGTTTCCCCAGCTTCCTGCAGACGTGTGTCCAAGGTGTCTGTCCCCACATGCTTCTCTGGGCAGCAGGCGTCCTGCTCAAGGGCCAAGAACTGAGGACAGGCTGTTCCCGCCCCCCAGCTCGGCAGCCTGTGCAGCGGAGCCTGGGGCGGCTGCTCATCAGTTGCCTGACCTGCTGCACCCGAGGGAATGTCTTTCTTCTGAGTTCTGTTTTGAGAAAAGTTTGTGTTCCTCAGGCAGCTGGGGAATGCTTAGAATCCCCTTGGTGCCCAATCAACTAACAGTTGATGAGCATTCTGGTCCAGAATAAGGGGAGAAGTTTTTGGAGCTGGGCGCTGAGGGGCTGCCTGCCCTGAGGCGTCATTAAAAAAGAAGGCAGGTGAAGGCCCGGGGTCAGCAGGTGGGGGATGTTCTGGCTCATTAGGCTCGGGCGACACGCCAGGATGTCACGCTGAGGACGGTGAGGACCTTCCCAATTAACAATGACATCGAATCCTTCCGGGGTTCAGCTCGGAGGAGACAATTAATTTCAAACAAGCAATTGCCTCCCAGGCAGGCAGTGCCCCTCCTGAGAGTTGGGGGTGTCTGCTGGGAGGCAGGGCCGTTGGAGGGGAAGGTTGAGCGAGACCTGGACTGTCTCCTCCTCCCGCTCCCCAGTCTGGTGGGTCTGCTGGCAGCCCCAGCGCACACCCGGGAAGAAGACCACCTGACCTGTCTGTGCAGGTCACCCTTCTTCCACCTGTACACACCGGACCAAGAACCTGATGAGGCTGGAGCCCCAGATCCCAATGCCTCCTTCCCCTGGGGGTCCCCAAGGGCAACCACAATCTCGACCACCTATCAGATTCATTTTGCCTTTTTGTTTCATTTTTATATAAGTGGGATCACACAGAATGTGGTCTTTTGTGCCTGGCCATTTGCGCTTGATTATGAAGTATGTTGCTCTGATAATAATGTCTTTGGGAAGAACCCTCGTGCAGTTCTGTTGGGTGTGTGTGCACGAGCGAAACTGCTGGGCCCCAGGCCGGTGTGTCTGCCTTTGCAGATCACCGTCTTCCCCGGTGAGTGCTGCGCTTTCTAGTTCCTTCAAGGGTGCAGGTGTGACCCACATTCTTGCTGACATGTACCGTCTGTCTTCATTTTGACCATTGTGGAGGGTGTGCATCATACTGTGCTTATTTAACTTATAGGCAGAGTACATCGTGAGAAATGCTGGGCTGGAAGAAGCACAAGCTGGAATCAAGATTGCCGCAAGAAATATCAATAACCTCAGATATGCAAGTGACATCACCCTTATGGCAGAAAGTGAAGAGGAACTAAAAAGCTTCTTGATGAAAGTGAAAGAGGAGAGTGAAAAAGTCGGCTTAAAGCTCAACATTCAGAAAACTAAGATCATGGCATCCGGTCCCATCACTTCATGGGAAATAGATGGGGAAACAGTGGAAACAGTGTCAGACTTTATATTTTGGGGCTCCAAAATCACTTCAGATGGTGATTGCAGCCATGAAATTAAAAGACACTTACTCCTTGGAAGGAAAGTTATGACCAACCTAGATAGTATATTCAAAAGCAGAGACATTACTTTGTCAACAAAGGTCCATCTGGTCAAGGCTATGGTTTTTCCAGTGGTTATGTATGGATGTGAGAGTTGGACTGTGAAGAAGGCTGAGTGCCAAAGAATTGATGCTTTTGAGCTGTGGTGTTGGAGAAGACTCTTGAGAGTCCCATGGACTGCAAGGAGATCCAACCAGTCCATTCTGAAGGAGATCAGCCCTGGGATTTCTTTGGAAGGAATGATGCTAAAGCTGAAACTCCAGTACTTTGGCCACCTCATGTGAAGAGTTGACTCATTGGAAAAGACTCTGATGCTGGGAGGGATTGGGGACAGGAGGAGAAGGGGACGACAGAGGATGAGATGGCTGGATGGCATCACGGACTCAATGGACGCGAGTCTGAGCGAACTCCGGGAGTTGGTGATGGACAGGGAGGCCTGGCGTGCTGCGATTCGTGGGGTCGCAAAGAGTCGGACACGACTGAGCGACTGAACTGAACTGAATTGATGACTAAGGAAGTGGGTCTGTCTGCTTGCTTGTTTGCCATTAGGATATGTCAGACCTCCCTTGATCTTGGGTTCAGGAGAGCAGAACGCAGCTTTCTGTTCATTCCCAGTGGCCCAAAAGATGGCACTGGGGTGGTCCTGCTGATGTTCAGCATTGACCTGGTCTGAGGGTCGCCTTGGAGACGGTGGACCAGCCATGTCCTCAGTATGCTCCCCCAGCCTCTCCACCTGAAGCGCATGTGCTTGGCTAAGAAGCTCACTTCAAAGCAGATGTGTCTCTGCGGCCATAGTGTTGCCGTGAGCAGGTGATGGCTTAGGCCCGCGCAGTCACTGCCCACGCGACCACCTGAGGCAACACTGCCGTTGCCAGGAGCTGGGGCGGGGTCTTGCTCCCCCTCCCAGAGGCCCCGTGACCCTGTGCCCAGCTCCGGCCCCCGCAGCACAGTGTGCTTGGCGTGCTGACCTCTTGGCAGGACGAAGCAGGGGTAGAGCCTCTTTGCAGAGGAGGCTTACGGCTGTACCACAAGCACAGCACCGGCCCCGGTCTGAGCCCCTGTCCACCGCCTCCTCACACGGGAACAAAAGGCCGCGGTCCCGCCACGGGGAGGCAGCTGGGCGGGAAGGGGCAGCGCAGCAGGTAGACACGTGTTGTTTTTTCCTCTTTAAAAATTAGTTATTTTTTAATTGAAGTATAGTTGATTCACACTTCAGGTGTACCAGAAAGGGACTCAGTTATACATATGTGTGTGTATACATTCTTTTCTAGGTTGTTTCCATTACAGTTTATTGCAAGACGTTAGATATAGTTCCCTGTGCCGACAGTGGGTCCTTGTCGTTTGTTTTATTTATAGTAGTGGATGTATGTTGCTGCTGCTGCTGAATCGCTTCAGTCGTGTCCGACTCTGTGCGACCCCATAGACAGCAGCTCAGCAGGCTCCCCCGTCCCTGGGATTCCCCAGGCAAGAACACTGGAGTGGGTTGCCATTGCCTTCTCCAGTGCATGAAAGTGACAAGTGGAAGTGAAGCCACTCAGTCGTGTCTGACTCTTTCGCGACCCCATGGACTGCAGCCCCACAGGCTCCTCCATCCATGGGATTTTCCAGGCAAGAGTACTGGAGTGGGGTGCCCCCAAACTTAATTTATCCCTCAGCCCTGCTTCCCCTTCCGTAACCATAAATTTATTTTCCACGTCTGTGGGTCTATTTCTGTTTTGTAAATACATTCATCTGTATCATTTTTAGGCTCCACACGTGAGTTATATCACATGACGTTTGTCTGTCTCTGACTCATTTCACTTAGTGTGATGGTCCCTGGGTCCATGCATGGTGCTGTCAATGGCGTTCTTCCATCTTTAAGGCCGAATAGGGCTCCACTGTGTACGTGAACCATGCCTTCTTTATCCAGTCATCAGTCAGTGGACGCTTGGCTTCTCTCCATGTCTTGGCTACTGTGAGGAGTGCTGCTGTGGACACTGGGGTGTATGTCTATTCTGTTTTGGATATATACTCAGGAGTGGAGTTTCTGGATCATATGGTAGTTTTATTTTTAATTTTTTGAGGAAATGCAATACTTTTTCCACAGTGGCTGTCATTCGCAAAATATTTTTCTGGGTCGTCTCTTCATTTACTTGATGGTTTTCTTTGCTGCGCATACAATAGACTATTACTCACCCTTTAGAAAGAAATAAATCCTGCTGTACGTGGCAGCAAGGGTGAGCCTGGAAGGCGGCGTGCTCAGTGAAATAAGCTGGACCCAGAGGGCAGATGGCGCGTGGTTCCACTCGCATGAGGCATCAGCAGGAGTCTAACTCAGCAGCAGAGCAGAATGGAGGTGCCAGGAGCTGGGAGGGAAGAGGCGTCTGTGTCAGCGGCTGTAAAGTTCCTGCTGTGCAGTGAGTGAGTGCTGCAGCCCCACCGTACACACGGCGCTCATAGTCAGCAGCGCTGTTTGCACCTGCATTTTCAAGAAGGGGAGAAGGAGGTGGTGATGTGGCCTGGGCTGCCCCCTGCTCCCAGACCGCGCTTCCTGAGAGGGCGGGAACCTGCCCCGGCCCCGCGCACCCAGAGCCAGGTCCTTGGCCAGCTAATGGGCAAGTGTGTCTGGCTCTGTCCTGGGCACACTGTATTAGGTGCTGACACAGGAGGAGAAGGCAGGTCCCTGTCTGCTTGAGGCGCACAGTGCAGGCGTGTCTCAGGAGTTGCTGCTGGTCACAAATAAAACCCGGACTTAGTTGCCAGTGTTACAAGAAACGCTCTAAGACAGCATTTTAAAGAAAGACATCACACCTTGCACGCACATGGTGTGAAGTTTCTTCCTAGTGACACCATTTTCATCATTGCCGATAGACAAGGTTTACTTTTGCTAGAATTCACCTTACAGTCCCTTCTTCTGGAATTTGAATAAAAGCACATTTTACAAGGTAAGAGTGGAAGGGTAGGGCGTGCAATCGGCCAGAGCTGTCTGGGTGGAGGAGCTGCGGGCTGCCGAGTGCGCCTGGCTCCTCTCCAGCTCATCTTTGCTGATGTTCGGAGGACAACGGAAGGCCCTGTGAGCAGCGGTGAGGGCTGTACCCCCTCAGCCACGCCACGTGATGCGACGCTTTCCGGGCCAGCCTGACGCCGTTGGAGGGGCTCATGCTGGCAGCCTTCTGGAACGGAGAGCAGCCGGGAGGGAGACGGGCCTCAGCCCCGCGGTCGAGCGGAGACTAGTTCCGCCAAGAGCCGTGGCCGCTGGCTTCCCCGCGCCTTCTGGTCTGTCTGTGTGCTCTTCGTAAGGAGTCTGTTCAGATGTTTGCCCATTAAAACGGATGAGGTCTTTGTGTTATTCTTGGGCTTTAGATACAAGTTGCTGAGGTAAAGGGTCTGAGGTTGTAAACCATTTTCTCTGTCAGGCTGGCTTTTAACTGTGCCTCTTGAGCAGATTTTAATTTTGATGAAATCCAATGATGCATTTTTTTTTTAATGGACTTTGGTTTTACTTTCTTAGCAAAGCAATTTTTGCTTAACCCAAAGTAAACAAGATTTTTCTTCAGGTTTTTTTTCTAGAAGTTTCAGATTTTATATTTAAGTTTATGATCTATTTTCAGTTTATTTGTATATTGTGTGAGTTATTAAAGCCCATTTTGAGGAATCCAGATTTCCAGTTTTTCCAGCAGTGTTTATTGTAAAGACTCTTCTTTCTCCTTTGCATCTTTGCCAAAAATCATTTGTCTGTTTCTAGCCTCTCTCTCCTGTAACAGACAGGCTAGGGCAGTGGTAAAGAACCCACCTGCCAATGTAGTGGGCTTGCCGCCTGGGTCAGGAAGACCCTCGGGAGTAGGAAATGGTGCCTTGCTCCTGGATTCTTGCCTGGAGAATCCCTGCACAGCGGAGCCCGGCGGGTACAGCCGGGGTCGCACACACACACCCTGCTTCTGCTCGGCTCCACGACTTGCGAGTCTGTCTCGATGCTGATACCACACTGTCTTGCTCTCTGTGACCTTATAATAATATCTGAAATCTGGCTGTATTTTTCCCAGCTTTGTTGCTCTTTTGCAAAGTTGTTTTGACTGTCCTAGGGCCTTTGCTTTAAATTTTAGAATCAGTTTGGCATTGTCTAGAGAAGCCTGCTTAGACTTTGGCTGACATAACACTGAATCCACAGATGAGTTGGGGGGATTGTCATCTTAACAGTATTGAGTCTGTCAGAGAGACAGTGTGGTCTACGTCTCCGTCACTACGGCCTTTAATCTTCTCCACGTCGTTCTTTGGGTTTCCGTGTGTGGCTCCTCCACACCTTTGGTAAGATGTACACTTACCTACTTGAGATATTTGAAAACTATTTCAGTTTCCCTTGCTTGTTACTGGCATATAGAAATAGAGCTGATTTCGAATATTGACCTGTGTCTGCAGCCTTATTGCCCACTTCGAATATTGACCTGTGTCTGCAGCCTTATTGCCCACTTCGAATACTGACCTGTGTCTGCAGCCTTTTTGCCCACTTCGAATACTGACCTGTGTCTGCAGCCTTTTTGCCCACTTCGAATATTGACCTGTGTCTGCAGCCTTATTGCCCACTTCGAATATTGACCTGTGTCTGCAGCCTTATTGCCCACTTCGAATATTGACCTGTGTCTGCAGCCTTATTGCCCACTGTTCTGTGGTCCCGTTTCCTCGTCCCTTCTGCTGGATGTGTCAGCTGTGAACAGCTTGTTCCTTTCCTGCCTGGACTCCTTGTGTTTCTCTCCCACAGCGCTGGATTGGCGAGAGCCTCCAGTAGCGTGGACCGGGGGCAGTGAGCGCAGACCCCTGTCCTGTTCTTGGTGCTGGGGCAGGTGCTCTGCAGATGCGCTTTGTCAGACTGGAGGGGTTCTCGTGTTGGTGGTGAGAGAGCTAACTTAGCAGGTTGATAAGGAGTCCAAGCCTAAGGCCCCTTTAAGGAGGACGTAAACATTCTTTCTTTTTCATTCTTTTGCCTTAGACAAGTAGGCCTTGCAGGGACCAGTATCTCTTGTTCAAGGACTTGCCTCTGTTTTGAACTTTGGATGAATGTTGTGGAAGAAGGCCTCAGTGAAACGCCCACAGCCTTGAGCTCTGTGTTAACCTTCCTTCTGCCTAACCTTGTGCTGGTGTCATCCCAGGATGTATGTTATGGGGAAGGGTCTGGGCAAAATTCCCACAGCCTTGAGGTATTTCTTATCTATTCTCAGCAGCTGGCTGAGAAGTATACAAAACCCCACTTAAACTAGTGAGACAGGCACTCTCTTGCCCCCTTCTGATGTCTGTGTCAGCTTTTTCTGTCTCTTCCACTTTAAATAAGATCTACACAAAGTTCTGAGTGACTGAGACTGTCTTTGGTCCCGGAGTTAAATCTCCTTCGGAACCGTGAGCCTGGCAGCGCCGATCACGTTCATCGTCAGCCATCAGTAGTTTCCTGAGACCCTTTTCCGGGGATGAACGTTTTCAGGAATGAGTTTTGTCACGTCTTTCTGCATCTGTTGAGATGATTGTATGGTTTGTCCTTCAAAATCTGTCGTTATGTTGTTGATGTTTTAAAGTCTCTTGTTATTTTAAGATCTGTAATCAGTCACATTAATTGATTTTCAAATGTTAGGACCAGCCACACTTGGGCCTGATGCATTATGCCTTGTGTCCATGGTTGGATTCTATGGGTTAGAATTTGTTTAGAAAGGCTGTGTGTATATTCAGGAGAAATATGTCCCGTAGCTTTCGGTTTTTTTTTGGGTAATATCTCTTTTGCCTCTGAATCAAGGTGAAAGTGAAGTTGCTCAGTCATGTCCGACTCTTCGAGACCCCATGGACTATATCCTACCAGGCTCCTCTGTCCATGGAATTTTCCAGACAAGAGTACTGGAGTGGGTTGCCATTTCCTTCTCCAGGGGATCTTCCCGATGCGGGGATTGAACCCAGGTCTCCTGCACTGCAGGCAGACGCTTTACCCTCTGAGCCACCAGGGAAGCTGGCCTTATAGAATGAGCTGGGAAGTATTCCCTTCTCTTCAGTTTTCCGGAGAATTTTGTGCATTATTTTTCCTTTAAATGCTTTGGGGAATTCACCAGTGAAGCCATCTCTCCTGAAGTTTTTTTGGGGGTGTGGCGAAGCTTCTGTTTGTGAATCTAACTGATGTAGGGCTACTTAGGGTCCCTGTTTCTTCTTAGTGTGTTGGTACTTTGTGTTTTTCAAGCTATTTATTTAATCTAAGCTGTTAAATTTATTGGCACGAAGTTGTTTGTAATGTTTTCTTACACTTTGAAGAATATGTAGTGATGTCACCACTCTCAATCTTGATATTTTTAATTTGTGTCTTATTTTTCCTGATCAGCTTGAGTAGAGATATATCAATTTTATCGATGCCCTCAAAGAAGCAGTTTTTGATTTCACTGACTTTCTTTCTCTCTCCCCCCGCCCCGTGTTTTATTTCACTGATTTCTGTTCTGAACTTTATCATTTCCTTTATTCTGTTTATTTTGTGCTTAGTTTATTATTATATTTCTGGTTTCTTCATATGGAAGCTGGTCTCATTCATTTAAGGCCTTTCTTCTTTCCTAACACAGGTGTTTGATGCTATGAATTTCTCTTTTAAGTATTGCTTTAGGGGAATCCCACAATTTTTGATAAGTTGTGTTTTTATATTGATTTAAAAACATTTTCTTATTACTCTTCTGATTTCTTGTTTAACTAACGGGTTATTTAGAAATGTGCTGTTTCCGAATAGCTGGCGACTTCCCAGGTATCCTCCTGTTCTGTTAGCTTCATTTTACTTCTGTTGTGGTCAGGAACACACTTTGTGTCGCCTTCCGTTCCCCTGAGTGGGGCCGCGTGCGTCGGGAGTGTGGGTCCACGTTGCTCGGGTTCCTCGTGCACTGGACGAGCACGCCCTCCTCTGTGTCCGTGAAGCGCCCTCCACGCCTCCCGTCCACGGCTGTTCAGCCTCTGTGTCTGCCCGCTGCCACTCGCCTCGCCTCCTTGGGTCTCATGAGTGCGGTTGTCTCCGGGTGAAACTCCCTCCGCCTGGCACTGGCTGTTCCTGGGGTCTTTCACCTCTTCATGTGCCTTATTGTCTTTGATTTTGTGCTGATGATTGCAGTTGAAGCAAAATTTGAAGGCCTGCCTGGCGCTTACTCTGACGTTATCTTCCTCCAGGAGGGGTTTTTGTTGGTTTTTACTTCTTCCAGACACGTGGTGGTGCTGGTCGTCTGCGATCCTGCCAAGGTCAAAGTCTGCACTTGTGTTCTGATCGTCCTGGGCCCCAGGGAGCTGGGCCTTGGGCACATCACCCTCACACCCTGCACGCTGCCGCTTCCCAGGCAGGTTGTGGGTTTGCAGGGTCACCGTGTCAGTGGGGCCTGTGGGGCCCCAGTTGCCTGAGGGCTGAGTCAGGGCCCCCCTGCTAGTTGCCTGCGGCCCCAGCCTGGCAGTTCCCCACTGAGCCTTGTCCCGTTGGTGCTTTTGAGATTAAAACGTGGCTCACTCCCCGTATGTGGTTGTCCTCCAGGAAAGCGCTGATTTGAAGTGCGTGATGGTCCAGCCTGGGTCTCCTCTGAGGCGCTGGTACTCTTGTTCAGACACCTGATCTCCCGGCCAAGTCCTCGATCCATGCTCAGGAAGCGTCTCTGGACTGGCACGCCCCACGTGAGTGTCCTTGGTTCTGGGCATGTGTAGGATAGTTCCTCAGAGCGGCTCTGCCCAAGCTCCGGTCTGGAGGGACCAGGGCCAGAGCTGGGGCCTCTCTTTCCCTCATATGTCCGGATGTGTCTTCCCTGGGCCTCTGTCTCTGGAGTTCTGAAGGGTCACACTGGGCTTTGCCGCCTTCCCTAACTCCCCATTTTCAGCCCCTAGTGAGCTACATTAAAGCCTTCAACTGTGTGGATCATAACAAATTGTGGAAAATTCTTAAAGAGATGGGAATACCAGACCACCTTACCTGCCTGCTGAGAAATCTGTATGCAGGTCAAGAAGCAACAGTCAGAACAGGACATGGAACAACAGACTTGTTCCAAATTGGGAGAGGAGTACGTCAAGGCTGTGTATTGTCACCCTGCTTATTAACATATGTAGAGAATGTCGTGCCAAATGCCTGGGCCGGAGGAAGCACACGCTGGAATCAAGTTGCCGGGAGAAACATCAACAACCTCAGACATGCAGATGACACCACCCTTATGGCAGAAAGTGAAGAGGAGCTAGAGAATGTCTTGATGAAGGTGAAACAGGAGAGTGAAAAAGTTGGTTTAAAGCTCAATATTCAGAAACTAACATCATGGCATCTGATCCCATCACTTAATGGCAAATAGATGGGAAAACAGTGGAAACAGTGATAGACTTTATTTTCTTGGGCTCCAAAATCACTGGATGGCGATTGTAGCCCTGAAATTAAAAGGCGCTTGCTCCTTGGAGAGAAGCTGTGGCAAACCTAGATAGTGTATCAAAAGGCAGACAGAGTCTCTAATACTTTGCAGACAAAGGTCTGTTTGGTTAAACTATGGTTTTCCCAGTAGTCGTGTATGGATGTGAGAGTTGGACCATAAAAAAGGCTGAGCTCTGAAAAATTGATGCTTTCGAACTCTGGTGTTAGAAGATTCTTGGGAGACCCTTGGCCTGCAAAGAGCTCCAACCAGTCCATCCTAAAGGAAGTCAGTCCTGACTGTTCCCTGGGAGGACAGATGCTGAAGCTGCAACTCCAATACTTTGGTCACCTGGTGCGAAGAACCGACTCATTGGAAAAGACCCTGATGCTGGGAAAGATTGAAGGTGGGAAAGAGGGGGATGACAGAGATGGCTGGATGGCATCACTGACTCAGTGGACATGAGTTTGAGCAAGCTCTGGGAGATGGTTAAGGACAGGGAAGCCTGGCGTGCTGTGGTCTGTGGGGCCACAAAGAGCTGGACACGACTGAGCGAGTGAACAACAAGACGTGAGCCTGGAGCAGGTGGACGCATCGCTCCCCGCTTCCCGCGGTGGACGCATCGCTCCCCGCTTCCCCTGGGAGGCTTCTCGCTGGTCCCTGCTCCTCTGAGCCAGCACCCTCGGTCCCATTTCTGAAATGCTGCTGTTGTCCCCTTGGTGGAGAGGGTCCCTCTACCATTGTCCGGGGGGGGGATTAAAGGTGAGAGCACGTGGTGCCCAGTCCACTCTGCCTGGAAGCTGGTCTCCACTGGGGGTCGTGGGAGGAAGAAAGGACACAGGAGACTTGCGGGTGGGGTGGGGTGGGGAGGGGAGGGGGCGCGGTCCCGGCGTGAGCTGGCACGAGGCAGCTCGCCTCCGCACTGCTGATGGGGTGTCTTGCCTGGCGGAGCGGGGCGTGCTGGGCAGTCCCCCTGGCCTGGCCGCTGCTCCGACAAGCAAGTGGGAGAGCCGGGCCTGCAGGCCTCCTTTGTTGCAGCGGCCGCGTCTTCATGGTACAGATAGAAAGGTGTAGCCGCTGGGAATACACGTTTCCAGAGTCCGAGGAAACAGGCGGAGGGTGGGGCGGCGCGGGCTCAGCCGGGTGCCCCCCCCCACGTCCCCCCACCCTGGGCCCCGCCCCACCCACAGTGGACCCCTCAGGGCGCCTTCCTTTGCCCTTCACTTGGGGGTGTGTGTGTGGAACAGTCGACCGTGGTGGGTGGATGCACGCGTGTGGACACCCCTGTGAGCTGGGGCGGTTTGAGGGGCCTCTGTGTGTGAGTCCTGCTGGTCTGTAAGGAAGAAGGCGGGGAGAGGCGGGGTCCCCCGGGGGACCAGGCTGGAGGCTGGTGAGCGCCAGATCGCAGGGTCCTGATACAGCTTTGGGACTTTGTCCGATGGGTAAGGGGCTTAGAGGAGGATTGTGGGGAGGGGCGGGGGCCGGGGCGGGCCTGCAGGGGTCCCCGTGGGGGGTGCAGGAGTGCAGTCACAGAGCCCGCAGGCTGGTGGTGTGGAAGGAGCAGAGGAGGGTGCCGGGCTGGGCCGAGGGGTAGGGGGCTGGCTCTGCCCTTGGAGGAGGAGGGGCCAGCAGCTGCGCCACCTGGAGTGAGGGCGTTGAGGGCGGTGGTGGGCCTGAACCTAGAGGACCCTCCTCTGCGAGTGGATGAGAACGGTCCTGGGCAGCGGCCAGGGCCCAGGGTGTGGCTGGAGCTGAGGGTCCCACACAAGGAGGCCTGGGGGCGCTCCCACAGCTCTGCACAGTCTGGGAGGGAGAGCCCCACCAGGGCCTTGGGGCTCAGAGCTGTGCAGCGTCGTGGCCTCAACAAGAGGCAGCTGAGCACTGCTTATAGTAGCCAGGACCTGGAAGCAACCTGGGTGTCCACTGGCAGATGAAGGGATGAAGAAGCTGTGCGACAGACACGGTGGAGTAAAAAGAACACATCTGAATCAGTTCTGATGAGGTGGGTGAAACTGGAACCTATTATACAGAATGAAGTAAGTCGGAAAGAAAAACACCAACACAGTGTTTTGACACATACAAAAGGGATTTAGAAAGATGGTGACAATGACCCTGTATGTGAGACAGCGAGAGAGACACAGACGTAAAGGACAGACTTTGGGACTCTGGGAGAGGGTGAGGGTGGGGTGATTTGAGAGAAAGCATTGAAACGTGTGTATCACCATGTGTGAAACAGACCGCCAGCCCAGGCCTGATGCACGAGGCAGGGCGCTCAGGGCCGGTGCACTGGGACGACCCTGAGGGATGGGAGGGGAGGGAGAAGGGAGGGGGGTTCGTGGTGGGGGACGCGTGTGCACCCGCGGCTGATTCATGTCAGTGTATGGCAAGAGCCACCACAGTATTGTAAAGTAATTAGCCTCCAACTAAAATAAATAAATAAATAAATTTCAAACAAAAAGGGTGGGCTGAGGGCTGAGGCCGCTGGCCGGGAGGTGCCCGTCCCAGCTGAGGCCGCCCGCCTGTCCCCACGTTCCTCCCGCGCTGAGTGGGTCGGCTGTCCCTCTGTCCCCCTCCCCGAGCCCCAGACCCTGCTCTCTCCCCCGCTGGCGTCTGACCCGCTGCGATGAAGCCAGTGGAAAAGCCTCGTCTCGCCTGGTCCTCTCGTCCAGGTCGCCGCCTTCAGGCTTTCTCTGAGGGTGAGGGTGGTGTCTGGCCTCTTCCCTCCTGGGCCTGCATCCTGCCCTTGGGCACAGTCCTCAGTTCGGCTCCCGCTGTATCCTGGTGACACCGAGGCTTTATTCTGGCGCCTTCTGTCTGGAGCCCCAGATCCAGGCCGTGCACTGCCTGGGGGTGTTTCCAGATGTGAGCTCAGCCTGGCCTGGGGCCTCCCGTCCCAGAGGAGCTGACCCCGCCTCCTCCCCTGGAGCCCTCACGGCCTGCTGGCTGGCTCAGGATGGGGCCTGGGGCCCCGGCACCTTGGAGGCCCTGCTGTGTGGTCCTGACCACCCGTGCCTGCTGCTCCACTGCGTCAGCCAGGCGTGATCCCCTGACCCCCCCGGCCTCAGCAGCACCTCGCAGCACCCGGCGACAGGCTGGCATGCAACACTCGCTTTATTGGTTAGATGACAAGTCAGTGACCCAGTATTTTCACTCTTGCTTTTTAAAAGGATCACCTTACAGACATTTGATTTGAAAGTATACCCGTTTTGAAAGAGGGACGTGCCCATAATTTCTGACCTTAGGCACCTCTCAGGGGACATCTGTTCCATCATAGTGGCTGCTGGGATAGCTGAGTGGCCGGAGTTTCAGAGCCTGGACCTGGTGCAGTGATGGGCGAGCTCTCCCAGGGCGAGCCCCCTTGGTGGGCTCTACCCACAGCGCTGGCTGAAGGGGCAAAGCGTGGGCGTGGCCTCCCACCCTTGGTGCTGGGGCTCTGGCCCCTCACCTTCCCCTGTGGATGGCGCAGAGCACCTCCCTCTCAGAGCCTTGGGCTGCCTGGCACTGTCTCCCGGTACAGCAGGCGGCCCTGTCTGTCTGAGCGGGGTCCCGGGGGTGTGTGGGGAGCCTGTCCTAGGAGGTGGTGCCCCGGGCTTGGGCTGCCCTCTGCACCACCTTGTGCAGGGCCTCCTTGACCTCCCGGTTCCGCAAGCAGTAGATGATGGGGTTTAGCAGGGGCGTGAGTACTGTGTAGACCACGGACACCAGCTTGTGGAGGTCGAAGGAGTAGATGGCGCGAGGCCGGGCGTAGATGAAGAGCGAGGCGGAGTAGAAGATGACCACCACGGCCAGGTGCGCGGCGCAGGTGGAGAAGGCCTTGTGCCGGCCGGCGGCGGAGGGGACACGCAGCACGGCGCTGATGATGGCCGTGTAGGAGGAGACGGTGAGCAGCAGGGGCCCAAGCAGGATGAGCAGCGCCAGGAGGAAGTCCACCAGCTCAGCCAGAGCCACGTCGGAGCACGCCAGGTTCAGCAGGGGCGACACGTCGCAGAAGAAGTGGTTCATGACGTTGGGGCCACAGTAGCCCAGCCGCGCGATGAAGAAGACCTTCCCCACAGAGATGGTGAAGCCTGAGAGCCAGGAGCCGGCGGCCAGGAGGCTGCAGAGGCCGGGGCTCATGATGGCCGGGTAGCGCAGGGGGCTGCAGATGGCCACGTAACGGTCGTAGGCCATGACGCCCAGGAGGGCGCACTCGGTGCAGGCCAGCGCCAGGAAGAAGTACAGCTGAGCCATGCAGCCCGCAAAGGAGATGCGGCGGGACCCGGGCACCACCAGGCTGACCAGCATCTTGGGCACTGTGACGGAGACGTACCACACCTCCAGGAAGGACAGGTTGCTGAGAAAGATGTACATGGGCTTGTGCAGCGTGGGGCTGGTGCGGACCACGGCTATGATGAGCAGGTTCTCGGTGACGGTCAGCAGGTAGGCCAGCAGGAACAGCGCCAGCAGGCACGCGTGGAGCCCCAGCGAGCCCGGGAAGCCCACCAGGATGAACTCGGTCACCTCCGAGCGGTTGGTCCCTGCAGACGGGGCCCGCATGGCCCTGCCTGGGGGCAGAGGTGGTGGATTAGGCGTCACACCTCCCGTATGGTGCCCAGCTCCCTGTGACGAGGGGTCCTGACCATCCACATCCCTGCTGCTGACCACGCCTGGTCCACGGCAGCACAAGTTTCCTGCCAGGCACTTGGTGGGCACTGGGCAGATGTCTGCTCTGGGGCTGCCAGGCTGCCTGGCTGCAGGCAGACAGATGCGGTTATTGTGGGGATGGGGAGCGGGTAGCCTGCAGGACACCTCAGAGACTGACCTGGGGACCTGCCAGCCAGTTTGGGGGGATGGGTGGGGGGCCACGGCCCAGGGCCTGTGGTCGGGGACAGTGGGCAAGGGAGTGGGGCAGCCGGGAGGGGCCAGGCCTGGAGCCAGGCTCGCTGTCTCCCCAGGTGAGGGCACCCTGTGCCTGCAGTGACAGCCCCGCCAAGCTTACCCACAGTTACACCTCAACTCTCGGCAGACTCCAGGAAGCGGGCGCATGTTTCCAAGGAGAAGCAGGCTTCAGAGGGTTAGCAGCACCCAGGGACCAAGTTCCCCCACCCTGGGTCCCCTCGTAGCTCTGGACGTGTGAGCCATGACCCCAGCCTGGGTCCCCTCTGTGGTCTTCAGGGTCCAGCCCTCAGCCGCCTGACTTCAGTTCTGTCTGAGCCTGGCCCTGGGGCGGGACCATTCTGTGTGGGTCTCCGCCCCTCCACCCCTCCACCCCAGGGGGACAGTCAAGGAGCTGCCAGGGCTGGCGGCAGCTTCCTCCCTGTTACAGGAAATCATTCTCACAGGCTTGGAAGGGCTGGATCCTCAGGCCGGAGCCAGCCCTGACCCCCACCTCACTGCGCAGCCGGGTCTCTCTTCTCCTGCTGCCCCATCCAAACCCCCCGCCCCATGTTAGCTGTCCCTCTGTCCTGGGCCCTCTGGATGTCCCTGTGAGCCTCCAGGCCTCCTAAACCCATTTACAGACCACCGAGCTCATTGGCGATGTGGCTGGGTTTAGCTTTGTGTCCACTGTGAGAGCCTCAGAACGTGGCCCTGAGCGGGCCCCGGCTTGGCGCTGGACTCACACCCTGTGGGTTGCAGGCTGGTCACCTGTGGAGCGTGTCTGGGGAGCAGAAGCCCCAGCCTCTCATCTCTGCCCCCTGTCCCGGCGCTCCAGGCGGCAGGAGCTCCCAGTTTTCATCCTGCAAAGACGTCAGGGGCCAGTGGAGCCCCAGGTTCCCGGGTGAGGCTCCGGGACTGTCTGCTTGGGTTCAGACCTTGCCCTCCTCTGTTCAGCTGCTGTCCCCTCGCCTCCAGCCACTCAGCTGTCCCGCGGGGTCGTGGCATGGCCCCCGCTCATGAGGATAAGCTCTGAGGGCCCGCACTCACTACTGACCCTGGGGCGCCTTGAGGCCCGCGGGGGCGGTGGTGACTGCAGGCGGAGGAGGGCGCCCGGCTAGACCATGGGGGCAGTGCTGGGCCTGCTGTGGCCGGGCCTGGGCAGACTGCCCCGGGACCCCCTCCCCGCCGTGGCCCCTGGTGGTCTGACAGCCACGCCTGCTCAGATCGGCCGCTGACTGGCTGCGGGGCTTGGAACAAAGTCTGTCCAGCCAGCACCCGTTTCTCTGAAAGATGGAGCAAGAGGCTGCTTCCCGGGGGCGTGGGAGGGGGAGCCCCAGTGCTCACCACCCGACACGTCACACAGACACACAGCACATCACCACCCAACACATCACAGAGACGCACGACACGTCACACAGACGCACGACACGTCACACACACAACATCACACAGACACAGCACGTCACACACATCACAGACACACAACACACCACCCGACATATCACAGAGACACACAACACGTCACACAGACGCACGACATCACACACACACACAACACATCACAGACACACAGCATGTCACACACACACAACACAGACACACAACACGTCACCACCCGACGCCACGCCACACAGACTCTGTGCAGTCCCTGTCCTGCACCGTGAACATGCTGCTCCCCAAACCTGACCCGATTGCTGAGCCTACAGGCCCGACTCAGGTTCACTCGCAGGTGCTCACGCCCTGCACACCCAGCCCACAGGCCCCAGCAGAGCACTGTTCACGCGGACCCCACGCCTCCGGGCAGACAAGGGCACACAGACAGGCGTCCTCTGCCCCATGCCACCTGCCCAGACGCGGCTCTGACACACAGGTAATCCCCAAGCCACAGACACGCCCCCTTCACGACAGCGCAGTCGGGGCACAGGCTGGGCTGCCGGCAGCCCAGGTCGCTGTGGGCACAGGTGTGCGCCGGTGTGCTCTCGGCCATGCCGAGACTGTGCCAAGACGGCAGGGCCCCGGGGTGGAGCCGGGCTCCCTCCAGCCCTGCCGGGGCCCCGCTCACCTGTCAGGAGGTCTGAAGATCTCTGGGGTGGGGACCCGGCCAGTGAGGCTCCCTGCCTGGTCTGGGGCGCTCAGGGGGGCTGTGAGGTCGGGTCAGGGTGCGTGGGGGCGGCCAGGGCTCCCACAGGCCGGGCCTGCTCTCAGCTGGACCCAGGTCTGGGTGCCTGACCCGCGGATGTCCCCCACACCCCCCACCCAGGGCGGTCCGGTTCCCCACGATCATCTGGGTGCGTCCCTACCAGGACAGAGCTCTGAGGAGGCGGAAGGGTGAGCCTGGCGGCAGAGAACCCCTTCGCAGTAAAGAGGCGCCTCCAGTCAGGAACGGCAGGCGACACCCAAGGTGGAAACAGGTGCCTCCTCAGGGTCGCCGCGTCACAGGAGCAGGAGCTGGGCCTTTTGGGGAGCTCAGGGGCCCCGGTCCTCTCTGCATGGGGAGAGTGGCCAAGGGCAGGCGCCTGGGAGCCCACACCACCCCCTCCCCGGGCACAAGTGTTTCTGCAGGGTAGCCGAGTCTTAAGTGGGAGGCTGAGCTCGGTCCCCACTGCCTGCCTTCTCACATGAGATGAGGAGGAGGAGGTGGGGGGGACAGGGCTAGCCTCCCCCCACCCGCCCTCCTCCCAGGGGCCAGTGCCCGACACCGCACGGCTGCAGCTCCCCTGGGGAGGCCAGGCCTCCACCCAGGGGCCCACCACCCCTGTGATCCACTCTGTCAGCCGTGGTGGCTGGAAGCAGAGCTCAAAGGAAACCTGCTTTCCCCGCTCTCCTCCTGGGGCCAGAGCTGGTGTGACGGGCGTAGAGTGTGTGGAGCAGTGGACACTCTCTTCACCCAGCAGCTGCTTGGTGCAGCAGAGGGGCCCCAGACGGGGGCCCCTGCCCAGCACTGGCCAGACCTGGGGCTGCAGGAAGGGCTCAGGCCATGGCCCAACCTGCTCTCCTGGGTGAGCTCCATGCTGCCCCGCAGAGGGGCTGGAGCTGGGGCCGCCTGCTAGGCTCACGGTCACCTGCTCCCCAGGGCCTACTGCGGGGGTCACAGGAGGTGCACGGAGACTCCCCTGTGAGGCAGGACGGGGAGCTGGTGCTGGGACCATCTGCCCCGGGGAGGTGAGGGGAGGTGCTGGGACCCCACAAGTGGGCCTTGGCACCCCGGCACATCGGTGTCTGCTGGAGCAGAGAAGGGGCCCCATGGGTGACGGACAGCTGGCCAACCCTAAGAGGTGGGCAGGGCCCAGGAGCGAAGCTGGGCTGGGCACGTTGGGGAGGGGATGTCAGCCCTTGAGGCCGGCTTTTCCTTGCCATGGGCGAGGGCCTTACTGCGCCTTGTTCTGAGGATGTTAAAGCTGACCTACTCAGGGGGTAATTTAATTGACAGAGAGTGTGGCCAGCCCTGATGACACTGGAGGACACTGGGGCATTGTTGATGGTGTGGGTGGCGTGCCTTTCAGTCTGACACCTCTTTTTCTGCTGGGTGGGCCACAGAGGAACAGCTGTGGGCTCTGGGCTGGGCTGCCCTGCCCAGTGGGCCCCTGTTTGCTGACCCTGTGGCTATGCCTGCACGGAGGCCCCTGGTGCTGTGGCTCCGGCCTTGTGAGCAGCCCCCCACTCCCGCATGCTCAGGGCTTGCTCTCAAGCCTCTGGGACCTGGCACCAGCCCCCCCGCCCTGAGTCAAGGTCTGGTGTCTCCCGGAGCCCTGGTGAGCACGCAGTATCCCGAAGTATCTCAGGCTGCAGAGCGCCTGGGATGTCGCGCCATCTGTTGAAGACCTTGGCGTGTGGTTGGAGCTTCTCTTGGGAACCCAGGCATCCGTGGACAGCCTATTGGCTCATGGTTGAGGGTTCCCCAACCTCCGCTTCCCAGGGCCCTGCGCCCCATGCCGAGTTGGACCCCCCAGCCGACACCCCGGCTTCAAGTCACCCCCTGTCTAAGACCTCTTGTCCCGCCTGTTTCTGGGGTCACTCCCAAAGCAACCCCCTGCCCCCGCCCCACACGCAGCCTCGCCCACTCACCCGCCCCTGCGGGGCCCCCTTCTCTGTCTCTGCCACAGGGACTGCCTCCCCAGGAACCACCTAAACTGCACACCCCCAGCTTCTCAGAAAACAAGCTGCACGGTAGGGGCTGGACTTCCTGCCTCCACACAGAGAGCTTATCTGTACCAGGACTTCCGAGGCCTCCTGCCCGCAAGTGGGGCTGGCCTCCCCCTGCTGTGCTGAGCTCTGCACCCCACACCACACCCCAAGAACCCTCCCCGGCTTCCCTCCTGGGTCTCCACCTGCTTTCTCTTCTAGCTCCCAGCCTCAGTGTGGGAACTCCCAGCCCTGTGGTCTCTCCCACCTCTGCCCTTGGTCATCAGATCCTCCCTTCCACACCCCGCTAGTGCCAGCTGGGCAGGGGGCCCTGTGACTGGCCGTGTCTGTAGGAGGAGGGAACCCACTCCTGCACCCCGCTCTCTGCCCCTGCTCTGCTCTTCCGTCCCACGCTGCCTAGCCAACCCGTGTGGGAGACCCCCAACCACACGGACCGCTCGCCCAAAGAGGGCCGCTTGGAGCTGCCTGTGTTGCCTGGGATGGCTGTTCCTCCTTGTTTGGTGCCTGCGTGCTAAGTCGCTTCAGTCGTGTCCGACTCTATGTGACCCCGTGGACTGTATGTCGGCCGTCAGGCCCCTCTGCCTGTGGGCTTCTCCAGGTAGGAGTACTGGAGTGAGTGGCCGTGCCCTTCTCCAGGGGATCTTCCTGGCCCAGGGATCGAGCCTGCCTCTCCCACGTCTCCAGCATCAGCGGGTGGGCTCTCTACCAGCAGGGCCACCTGGGGGGCCTGTGTAAAATTTAGAATCATTTTGCCAAGTTTAGTCCCTTTCCTTTGCAGAGTTTAATTTGCTATCTAGGTTTGCCAAGGAGCAAGCGTCTTTTAATTTCATGGCTGCAGTCACTGTCTGCAGTGATTTTGGAGCCCAAGAAAATAAAGTCTGTCGGTGTTCCCATTGTTTCCCCATCTATTTGCCATGAAGTGGTGGGACCAGATGCCTTGATCTTCGTTTTCTGAATGTTGAGTTTTAAGCCAGCTTTTCATTCAGGAGAGTTACTCCTAAATAGTTCACACTTTTGTTGCTTTTATAAAGCATTGCTATTTAAAAGAATTAATTTTCTGTTTATTCTTACATGTAGAAAAACAAGTGACTTGTTTATTGACAAGTGTCAACTGCAAATTGGCACTTGCTGAGAGCATTTGCCAGTAAGTGAAGAAAAACAACAGGGCCGTTTGCTATCACCTCTGGGGAGACGGAGCCCTGTGCCGCGCAGCTGCAGAACATCAGCACCCGCTGAGGGGGTTCCGGGTGGAAAGTGGGGTGCTGTGTTCCAGGGCATCTGGTGGGACAGGTCTTTAGATAGTTAGATGTTTTCAGGAACTGATTTCATGATCCCAATCCTTCCATCTCTTCGTATCTAGAAAATCACTAAATTCCTTAATGGTGACATCAACTCCTCGTGACTAGCAGAGAAACTTTTGTAAATAAGCACTTGATGGCCTTGAACTCCCCCCTTCACCAAAATCTCGTATGCTGACCCCCCACCGCCTCTCTGGAGCAGTCTCTCCGCGCTGTCTGAGGAGCTGTCCCCAGGCTGCAGCTCTCCTTCTGCCCCAATAAAACCTGGCTCACAGCTCTCACATTGTGCATCTTCTTCAGTCAACACAAGTCATCCAGTTATCTTGCTAACCTTCTGAATTCTACTAACCTATCTATAGCTTCTTCTGGATTTTTATATTCCCAGGACCTTGTCTGTGAGAATGACAACTTCACACTCATTTCCAACCCTTACAAGTTTTCTTCCCGTAACTCACCACACTGGTCAAGCCTCCAGGGCAAAGTCAGACGGAGAAGTGAGAGTAGCCTGTTTCTGGTCTCAGAACGTAGGGCGCCAGCTGCGAGCTGCGTCCCGGTGACGGTCGCCGTCAGATTAAGATTCCCTCGCACTTCTCTTTTGCAAAGACTTGGCTTATTTATGGGGCTTCTCTGGTGGCTCAGATGGTAAAGCACCCGCCTGCCACTGCAGGAGAACTGGGTTGGATCCCTGGGTTGGATCCCTGGGATGGGAAGATCCCCTGAAGAAGGAAATGCAACCCACTCCAGTGTTCTTGCCTGGAGGATTCCATGGACGGAGGAGGCTGGTGGGCTACAAAGAGCTGGGCATGACTGAGTGGCTAACATACATGGGCTTGCCACGTTTGCCTGTTGGCAGTCGTTTTGGTTGCTTGAGATTTTGTCTATTGGGAATAATGCAGTTGTGAACATTCCCCTGTAAGACTCTTCACACACGCGTTTAATTTCTCCTGGGCAACCATCCCGGAGTTAGACGGCAGGGTCATGTGCTGGGATGTGTATAACTCACTGTGAAATGCCCCGCCTGCCCAGGGTGCTTGTAGACTGAACTCCAGCTGCCCCACAGCACCTCAGCCGTCCTGCCAGGGCTGTAAGGCTGCTTTGCCCTTTTAATTTGCAATTCCCCAGAGAGTCACTGGACGTCTATGTTTCTTCTTTGGTGAAGTTCAGATAGTTTGCTGATTATATCACTGGGTGGCTTTCTTCTCCTTGAGGTGAGAATTTATTATCTTTTGAATAGAAGTCCTTTATTAGACGTGTAATTTTCAAATATTTCCTCCTCATCTGTAGTTTGTCTTTTTGTCCTCTTTCAAAGAGTGGTTCTTTAACTTTGATGTAGTCCATTTATCCATGATAATCTTATATCTGGGGCCGTCTCTACGGAATGCCGGCATCGTCTCAGGCCAGAAAGAGTCCCTCCTATGTCTCCTGGATAATGTTAGATTTTTACACTGAAGTTTATGATGTATTTTGTGTTAATTTTTGCACATGGTGTGAGGTCAAACATTCATTGGTTCATAGAGAAAGCAAGGGAATTCCAGAAAAACATCTACTTCAGCTTCATTGACTACATTAAAGCTTTTGACTGTATGGATCAAAACTAACTGTGGAAAATTCTTAAAGACTTGTGACTACCAGATGACCTACATGTCTCTTGGGAAACCTGCATGCAGGTCAGGAAGCAACAGTTAGAGCTGGAAGTGGAACAACTGAGTAGTTCACAGCTGTGAAAGGAGTGCAACAAGGCTGTATGTGGCCACCCTGTTTACTTAACTGATACGCAGAGTGCGTCATATAAAATGCTGGGCTGCGTGAAGCACAGGTTGGAAATCAAGATTGCCAGGAAAAATATCAACAACCTCAGATATGCAGATGATATGACTCAAATGGCAGAAAGTGACAAGGAACCAAAGAGCCTCTTGAAGGTGAAAGAGGAGAGTGAAAAAGTTGGCTTAGTGCTCAACATTCAGAAAACTAAGATCATGGCATCTGGTCCCAACACTTCATGGTTAATAGATGGGGAAAAAATGGAAACAGTGACAGATTTTCTTTTTTTGGGGGGCGGCTTCCAAACCATTGCAGATGATGACTGCAGACATGAGATTAAAAAATGCTTGCTCCTCGGAAGGAAAGCTCTGACAAACCTAGACATACTAAAAACCAGAGACATCACTTTCTGACTAAAGTCTAAGCTATGGTTTTTCTAGCAGTTATGAGAGCTGGACCATAAAGCAGGCTGAGCTCCAAAGAACTGATCTTTCAAACTCTGGTGTTGAATCAGACTCTTGAGAGTCCCTTGGACTGCAGGGAGATCCAACCAGTCAGTCTTAAAGGAAATCCACCCTGAACATTCATTGGAAGGACTGATGCTGAAGCTGAAACTCCAATACTTTGGCCCTGTGATTCGAAGAGCCGACTCATCGGAAAGGACCCTGATGCTGGGAAAGATTGAAGGCAGGAGGAAAGGGGACGACAGAGGATGAGATGGTTGGATGGCATCACCGACTCAATGCACATGAGTTTGAGCAAAGTCTGGGAAATGGTGAAGGACAGGGAAGCCTAGTGTGCTGCAATCCATAGGGCCGCAGAGTCGGACAGGACTTAGCAACTGAACAACAGCAACTTTGGGTTGTAATCTGATGTTGCTTTATTTATGTAGTTGCTCACATTGTTCTGTATTTGGCCTCTGGGAGCTCTTTCAGTTTGCCCCTGTGTACCTTTGGCGTACTTCCTTCAATTTTTTTTATTATTGTTTTTGATCACTTCTTTATTAGCTTCAGGTGTACAGTGATTCAGTACTTTCACAGATTACACTAAATTAAAAGATATTGTAAGATAATGATTCCCTTTGCTATAAAGCTATACTTGTTGCTTATCTATTTTATATCTACATAGTATTTTGTATCTCTTAGTTCTGTACCCCCAATTTTCCCCTCTCCCTTCCCTATCTCCTTTGGTAACCATTGTTTTTCTTTTTTTCCCTTACATCTGTGAGTCTGTTTCTGCTTTGTATACACATTCACTTGTATTCTTTTTTGGATTTCACATGTGAGTGGCATCACGCAGTGTCTGTCTTTCTTTGACTTGTTTCCCTGAACTTAATGTTCTCTAGGTCTATCCCTGTGTGCACGCTCAGTTGTGCCTGACTCTTTGCAACCCCGTGGACTGTAGCCCACCCTCTGCTGTCCATGGGATTTTCCAGGCAAGAACACCAGAGTGGGTCGGCATTTCCTTCTTCAGGGGATCTTCCCCACCCAAGGCTCTTGCACTGGCAGGTGGCCTGTTTACCACTGAGCCACCTGGGAAGCCCAGATCTGTCCACTGTAAATGGCAGAATTTCATTCTTTTTAACGGTTGAGTAATATTCCACTGTATACGTGTACCACTTCTTTACCCGCTACTCTGTTGATGGGCACCGGGTAGCTTCCATATCTTGGCTGTTGTATTAACATTGGAGTACATGTACCTTTTCAAATTAGCATTTTAATTTTTTCTGGATATATGCCCAAGAGTGGGACTGCTGGACCGTATGGTGGCCCACTTTTTACTTTTTTGAGGACCCTCTGTGCTGTTTCCATAGAGGCTGCCCCAGTTTACATTCCACCAACAGTGTGGGAGGTTCCCTGCTCTCTGCCTCTGCTCCAGCGTCTGCTGCCTGTGGCCTTCTTGACGGCCATTCGGGCAGGTGTGCGGTGGTGTCTCCTTGTCTTGATTGCATTTCTGTGTCTCTTGAGATGGTCATGTGATTTGCGTCTTTCCTTTCGTTACTGTGTGTCGCATTGGTTGATTTGATAACATTGAACCTTTCTTCTGTCCCTGCAGAATAAATCCAGCTTGGTCATGGCACATGATCCTTGTAATATATTGTTGGAGTCCACTTGGCAATATTTTGTTGAACATTTTTGTGTCTATATTCATCAAGGATATTAACCTGTAGTTTTATTTTTTTGTAGTGTCTGTGTCTATTTTTTGGATCAGGGTAATGGTAGACTTGTAACGTGAATTTGGGAGTGTCTCAACCTCTTACATTTT
The DNA here is from genome assembly GCF_014754425.2 of Oryx dammah. Taxonomy (NCBI): domain Eukaryota; kingdom Metazoa; phylum Chordata; class Mammalia; order Artiodactyla; family Bovidae; genus Oryx; species Oryx dammah. Next base: position 50,357,696 of record NW_024070198.1, read on the forward strand.
TGGAATAATTTGAGAAGGATAGGTATTACTTCTTTTTTATATGTTTCATTGAATTTCCCTGTGAAGCCATCCAGTCCTGGACTTTTATTTTCTGGGTTTTTCTTAAAATCACAAATTCAATTTCACTACTAATGATCAGTCTCTTTAAATTATCTGTTTTCTGTGGGGTTTTTTTTTGGCCATGCAACCCAGACTGTGGGATCTTAGCTGCCTGACCATGGATTGAACCCATGCCCCTGAAGTGGAAGTGTGGAGGCCTAACCACTGGACTGCAAGGGAAGTCCCAAATTTCGTTTCCTTGATTGTGTCTTGGCAGGTCGTGTATCTCTGGAAGTCTGTCCGCCTCTTCCAGTCTGTCCAGTTTACCGGCGTGTGACTCTCTGTGGTTCTGTTTTGAGTTATGTATTACTGTGTGTGCTAGCTATTTCTCCTTTCATTCTTTACTTGTTTACTTGGCTCCTCTCGTTTTTCTTCTTGGTGAGTCTGGCTCTAGGGTTGCCAATGCCATTTTTTCAGAAGGCAGTTGGCCTCACAGGTCTCGCCTCCCTTGCCGTGTCTGTCTGCTGGATCACTCTCCTTCCGAGGACTCGGGCTTGTTCTTCTGACTCTTTACTTGTTTATTTGGCTCCTCTCGCTTTTCTTCTTGGTGAGTCTGGCTCTAGGTTAGCACTTTTATTTTTCAGAAGGCAGTTGCTCTCACAGGTCTCGCCTCCCTTGCCGCATCTGTCTGCTCAATCACCTCCCTTCCGAGGCCTCGGGCTTGTTCTTCTGACTCTTTTGGGCAGCAGGTCAGCCTCTTTGGGAGTTTCCTTCTTTCCTGAGGAAAGCCCGTGCCACTGTGTGACTAAAGGCGGTTCCGCATGCCGGAGATTTCGGAGACTCGTGCTTGTCTCATTCGTCTCTAGGTGCTTCCTGATTTCCGTTTTGGCTTCTTCGTTGACCCACGTTTTGTTTGGCTTTTATTTTAGCAGCATGTTGTTCAGTCTCCACATATTTTTTTTCTTTTTGTTTCTGTAATTGATTTCTAGTTTCATGCAGTTGTGACCAGAAAAAATGCATGGATAATGTGCATCTTTCTTACAGCTTTAGTTGTGCAGGAGCGCTTCTGCCAGTTTCCAGTGCTAACTGCTCTACACAGAGACGTATTTTTGGTGTGTCCCTGCGAGCAGCTGGGCTCCACCTCCTCTCACTCACCATCTTGACTGATCCCCCTGAGGTTTGCATAACTTGCTTACTAGTTGCTCTAGCTATTGCACACATAAGTCACTTACAGGTGAAGCACATATATTCAGATCAAATACTTAGGAAACTGTATTTTTCAATTGGGAGGGTGAAAGTGAAAGTCACTCAGTTGTGTCCAACTCTTTGCAACCCCATGGACTGTCCATGGAATTCTGCAGGCCAGAATACTGGAGTGGGTAGCCTTTCCCTTCAGGGATCGAATCCAGGTCTCCCGAATTGCAGGAGGATTCTTTACCAGCTGAGCCACAGGGGAGCCCAGGGAGGGTGAACCGGGAGGTAAAGGAGCCTGAACATGAGTAAAGAGCCTGTACTTCACCTGAAGTGGTAAAATGTGCTGCTCTGTATATGGGCTTCTATATACGCTGAGCACCACTTCAGACGTTACAACTTTTGCTTTGGTCGTAAAGTGTGATTAAAGAAACTCACAGAGTGAAAGTCTATTACGTTCGTTTCTGCGTTCACCTACTTCATTGCTCTTTCCTTTCAGAGAGGCCCATCTCACTGTCATCACTTTCTTCCTGCTTGGAGGGTTTCCTTTAGCTGTTATTTAAGGGTAGTTCTGTGAATCCTTTCAGGACTTTTTCCTTTGTCCTTAGTTTTCAAATGTTTAATTATTGTGTGTTTTCATCTGAATTTCTTTCAGTTTATTCTTGAGGTTTGCTCAGTTTCTTGAATCTGTAACTTTACATCTTCTGTGAAATTTGGGAAGTTTTCAGCCACTATATCTTCAAATTCTTTTTTGGCCGGACATTCTTTTCTCTCCTGCCCAGATCTCCAATGACAGCAATGGTAGAGCGTTAGTTATCGTCCCGGAGGCCTCCGAGGCTCTGGTGACTTTTCCCTATTCTCTTCTGTTGTTTACACGGAGTAAATGCTACTTTTTTCTTCGGGTTCACTGATGCCATCATTTGTCGTGTCCATTCTACTACTGAGTCCACTAAATGAGTTTTCTAAAAAACTCACTTATTGTATTTTCAGTTCTATAATTTCCATTTGGTTCTTTAAAAAACCTAACAGCTTTATTGAGATACAGTTCACATACCACGAATGGATCCTATGAAAGTGCGTCATCCAGTGGTTTTTAGTGGATTCATTCAACCATCCCCACTGGCTAATTTCAGAATAATTCCATGATTACCCCAAAGGAGATCCTGTCAGTGGTCATTTTCCATTTCCTCCTTCTTCCAGCCCCTGGCAACCGCCAATCCATTCTCTATGTTATGGACCTGCCCATTTTGGACACTTCATACAAGTGAAACCGTGCTTGCAGGCGTTTGTGGCTGACTTCTTTCACTCAGCACGGTGCTTTCAAGGTTCATCCCACTGTGGTATTTGTCAGTACTTCATGCCTTTTAGTGCCTGACTCATATTTCATGGGAATATCTTGTTCCATTAGAACAAGACCCAGTTTCCCCCACAGTCAGGCTCTCCCATCAGGAAGCTTCCATAAGCCTCTTATCCTTCTCCATCGGAGGGCAGACAGAATGAAAACCACAATCACAGAAAACTGATCACATGGAGCACAGGCTTGTCTAACTTGGTGAAACTATGAGCCGTGCCGTGTGGGGCCATCCAGGACGGGTCATGGTGGAGAGTTCTGACAAAACACGGTCCACTGGAGGAGGGAATGGCAAACCACTTCAGGATTCTTGCCTTGAGAGCCCCGTGAACAGTGTGAAAAGGCAAAAAGTTAGGACACTGAAAGATGAACTCCCCAGGTTGGTAGGTGCCCAATATGCTACTGGAGAAGAATGGAGAAATATCTCCAGAAAGAATGAAGAGACAGAGGCAAAGTGTAAACAACACCCAGCTGTGGATGTGACGGGTGATGGAAGCAAAGTCCGATGCTGTAAAGAGCAATACTGCATAGGAACCTGGAATGTCAGGTCCATGAGTCAAGGTAAACTGGAAGTGGTCAAACAGGAGACGGCAAGAGTGAACGTCGATGTTTTAGGAATCAGTGAGCTAAAATGGGCTGGAATGGACGAATTTAACTCGGATGACCATTTTATCTACTACTATGGGTAAGAATCCTTTATAAAAAATGGAGTAGCCATCATAGTCAACAAAAGAGTCTGAAATGCAGTATTTGGGTGCAGTCTCAAAAATGACAGAATGATCTCTGTTCATTTCCAAGGCAAGCCATTCAATATCACAGTAATCCAAGTCTATGCCCCAACCAGTAACGCTGAAGATGCTGAAGTTAAATGGTTCTATGAAGACCTACAAGACCTTCTAGAACTAACACCCCCCAGAAATGTCCTTTTCATTATAAGGGACTGGAATGCAAAAGTAGGAAGTCAAGAGACGCCTGGAGTAACAGGCAAGTTTGGCCTTGGGGTACAAAATGAAGCAAGGCAAAGGCTAACAGAGTTTTGCCAAGAGAACGTACTGGTCATAACAATCACCCTCTTCCAACAACACAAGAGAAGACTTACACATGGACATCACCAGATGGTCAACACCCAAATCAGATTGATTATATTCTTTGCAGCCAAAGATGGAGAAGCTCTAGACAAGGTCTTGTCAGCAAAAACAAGACCAGGAGCTGACTGTGGCTCAGATCATGAGCTCCTTATTGCCAAAGTCAGACTTAAATTGAAGAAAGTAGGGAAAACCACTAGAGCATTCAGGTATGACCTAAATCAAATCCCTGATGATTATACAGTGGAAGTGAGAAATAGATGCAAAGCATTAGATCTGACAGACAGAGTGCCTGAAGAACTATGGACGGAGGTTCACGACATTGTACAGGAGGCAGTGATCAAGACCATCCTCAAGAAAAAGAGGCCTTACAAATAGCTGAGAAAAGAAGAGAAGCTAAAGGCAAGGGAGAAAAGGGAAGATACACTCTCTTGAATGCAGAGTTCCAAAGAATAGCAAGGAGCGATAAGAAAGCCTTCCTCAGTGATCAATGCAAAGAGATAGAGGAAAACAATAGAATGGGAAAGACTAGAGATCTCTTTAAGAAAATTACAGATACCAAGGGAACACTTCATGCAAAGATGGACACAATAAAAGACAGAAATGGTCTGGACCTAACAGAAGCGGAAGATATTAAGAAGAGGTGGCAAGAATACACAGAAGTATATAAAGATCTTCATGACCCAGATAACCATGATGGTGTGATCACTCATCTAGAGCCAGACATCCTGGAATGCGAAGCCAAGTGGGCCTTAGGAAGCCCACTCAAACAAAGCTAGTGGAGGTGATGAAATTCCAACTGAGCTGTTTCAAATCCTAAAACATGATGCTGTGAAAGTGCTGCACTCAGTATGCCAGCAAATTTGGAAAACTCAGCAGTGGCCACAGGACTGGAAAAGGTCAGTGTTCATTCCAATCCCAAAGAAAGGCAATGCCAAAGAATGCTCAAACTACCGCACAATTGTACTCATCTCCCACACTAGAAAAGTAACGCTCAAAATTCTCCAAGCCAGGCTTCAGCAATACGTGAACAGTGAACTTTCAGATGTTCAAGCTGGTTTTAGAAAAGGCAGAGGAACCAGAGATCAAATTGCCAACATCCATTGAATCATAGAAAATGCAAGAGTTCCAGGAAAACATCTATTTCTGCTTTATTGACTATGCCAAAGCCTTTGACTGTGTGGATCACAACTAACTGTGGAAAATTCCTAAAGAGATGGGAATACCAGACCACCTGACCTGCCTCCTGAGAAATCTGTATGCAGGACAAGAAGCAACAATTAGAACTGGACATGGAACAACAGACTGGTTCCAAATCAGGAAAGGAGTACATCACGGCTGTATATTGTCACCCTGCTTATTTAACTTATATACAGAATACACCATGGGAAATGCCAGGCTGGATGAAGCACAAGCTGGAATCAAGATTGCCGGGATAAATATCAATAACCTCACATATGCAGATGACACTACCCTTATGGCTGAAAATGAAGAAGAACTAAAGAGCCTCTTGATGAAAGTGAAAGAGGAGAGTTTAAAAGCTGGCTTAAAACTCAACCTTCAAAAAGCTAAGATCATGGCATCTTGTCCCATCACTTATGGCAAATAGATGGGGACACAATGGAAACAGTGACAGACTTTATTTTATTTGGCTCCAAAATCACTGCAGATGGTGACTGCAGTCATGAAATTAAAAGACGCTTGCTCCTTGGAAGAAGAGCTATGACAAACTTAGACAGCGTATTAAAAAGCAGAAACATTACTTTGCCGATAAAGGTCTGTCTAGTCAAAGCTATGGTTTTTACAGTAGTCATGTTTGGATGTGAGAATTGGACCATAAAGAAAGCTGAGCTGAAGAGTTGACGCTTTTGAACTGTGGTGTGGGAGAAGACTCTTGAGAGTCCCTTGGACTGCAAGGAGATCCAGCCAGTCCATCCTGAAGGAGACCAGTCTTTGGAAGCACTGATACTGAAGCTGAAACTCGAATCCTTGCTCACCTGATGTGAAGAGTTGACTCATTGGTTAAGACCCTGATTCTGGGCAAGATTGAAGGCAGGCGGAGAAGGGGACTACAGAGGATGAGATGGTTGGATGGCATCACCGACTCGATGGACTTGAGTTTGAGCAAGCTCTGGGAGTTGGTGATGGACAGGGAGGCCTGGTGTGCTGCAGTCCATGGGGTCGCAAAGTATCAGACACGAGTGAGCAACTGAGCTGGGCTGGATGTTTCATGGTATGTGACAGTTTGTTTATGTGGTCATTGACTGGAGTGCATTAGGTTGTTTCTATTTTTTCTATACGAATAATGCGACTGTGAACCTTTACGCACAGGCTCTAATGTGAACGTATCTCAATATAGCTGATTTGCAGTTTCATATTGGTTTCAGGTGTATCTGTTAGTCACTCAGTGATGTCTGGCTCTTTGTGACCCCACAGACTGTAGCCTGCTGGCTCCTCTGTCATGGAATTCTCCAGGCGAGAATGCTGGGGTGGGTAGCCGTTTCCTTCTCCGGGGGATCTTCCCGACCCAGGGATTGAACCCAGGTCTCCCGCACTGCAGGTGCCTTCAGTTGTACAGCAGAGTTTCAGTATTTTTACAGATTATACTCCATTCAAATGATTACTACTTTGTAAAGTAATGTCTGTAATTCCCTGATTTGCATGATATAGCCTTGTTGCCTATCTTCGACATAACTTCATTTCTCTTTGATACCCAGGATTTCTGGGTCATAGGGAACCACTGTGTGCTGTGCTTAGTCGCTCAGTCGTGTCCAGCTCTTCGCGACCCCATGGACTGTGGCCCACCAGGCTCCTCTGTCCATGGGGATTCTCCAGGCAGTAATACTGCGGTGGGTTGTCCTGCCCTCCTCCAGGGGATCTTCCCGACCCAGGGATCGCACCCAGGTCTCCCGCCCTGCAGGCGGACTCTTGACCGTCTGGGCCACCAGGGAAGCCGGAGGGGGCCTCTGTGTTTAACATTTGCAAGTGCTGCCAGGTTGTTGCCCAGAGTGGTTGCACTGTTTTACCATTCCGACTGCAAAGCATGAATGCTCCAGTTTCATCTTTATAACTTCTTTTTCTTTGCTGGAATTTTTTTCATTTGTTTAAAACGAATTTGCAGTCTATAATAGAAGCATCTTTACGGCGACTGTTCGAAAGGCCTCACCAGGCAATTTTGACGGTGTTGGCAGCTGAGTGTCTCTCCCCATCAGCTGTGGTTTCCCTGGCGCTTCTCATGGTGAGTGATCTCCAGCTGTACCCCAGGCACGTTGGCTGTGATGTCAGACACTCCTGCTTCTGTTTAAATCTATTTCCGCAGGCGGCCGTTCTGTTTAGACTCAACAGGTAGGCTCCAGTCTTCTTTTGTGGCCTCAGCTCCAGTGACAGTTTAGGTCTCAGAGCCCTTGCAGAGCCGTCACAGGTGTCTTGCTCTGTGCTCTGGGGCTCCTCCTGTGTCCCTGCTAGTCCCCATGACGCCTGGGGTCACTGTGCCACCACCCACGATGGGGAGCTGGAGCCTGGGTGGAGGGCAGGGCTTGGCTGCTGCTGTGGCTGTGAGCCCATTGGACCGCCTGCCTGTCGTCAGCGTTATCAGCAGAGGAGGAAACCCGAAGGCCGGGCCCGTGAAGCTCAGGGCCGCCAGGCCATCGGCTGCTCTGCCCACAGATGGAGAGACGGAGCCGCTGATACGCTCTGGAAAGGCCCGCACGGTAGCATTGGTCCCGAGGGGCCGCTGATGGCTCTGCTTCTGCGTGTTGCCCTGGATTGAGATACCTGCCTCTGTGCAGGCTGAGCCACGGGAGCTGACTGAGGCTCGCAGCTGCGGGGCCATGAGGGTGGTTCTCTGGGCCTTGGGACTCGGCGTCCTCCTCCTCAGGGCCAAGGCCGCCCCCACTGGTAAGAGTTTCCTTCCTCCGTCCATGGAAACTTCTGGAGGCTCTGCTCCACGGAGGCCGAGGCCCTGGGGTGTGAGGGTCATCGGTTGTGATCAGCTGTCTGCTGGGGTCTTGCTCAGCCCAAGTGGGGCCATATCCTAGGGCAGAAGACACGTGGGGCTCCAAAGTGCAGACACCCAGAGATGCTGGTCCCTGCGCTGACTGAGCAGGTTCTACCCGGGGTAAGCCCAGAGCCCCTGGCCTCGCCACTCGGAGTCCAGGGCGTAGGGCTGGCCAGAGTGCAGACAGAGTGAGGGGCACGGCTGGCGTCTGGCCCCAGTGACCCAGACGGACAGGGGACGCTAAGGGACTCTGCAGGGAGCTGCCCCGTCTCCTTCCCTCGGGGCAGGCAGGTGGTGGGTGGGCATAGGGGGGCTGGGGGCTCCCGGCCGTGACGGTGAGCATGGTTTGGTGCTGGGCCACGGAGGAGAGCCAGCCCCGGAGAGACGCCACATCGGTGGGGGTGGGGGTGCGGGCTGCTGGGTCCAGAAGCCAAGAGGCTGAGTCACGGCAGGAGCTGTGGACAGGTGTCCTGCGGGAGACGGCACGGAGAGGCTGGGCTGGGTGCGCTGTGCGGTCTGCGTGTGGGCACCGCGGAGAGTATGAATGGCGAGTACAGGCATGAGTGTGAGAGAAGGCTGGGCAGCTGTGTGCAGACCCATGTGAGTGTGTCTTGAGGCTGGGGAAGGGGTGAGGGTGGCCCCGTGCAGTGCCCTGGGGGCTGATGGGAGGAAAGTTCACTGGGCTGGTTGATCCAGGATGACAGGAGGTGACAGAAAGCCGGACAGAGGGACACGCTGGGTGACGTGGGGTCTGGGGTGATGCTGGAGCGCGTGAAGGGCGGGGGGCTGGGCTCTGAAGCACAGTGAGGTCGGCTGGCGGGAGGGGTGCTGGCTGGTGTCAAAAAGGAGCATACTGTGCTCCTGTGCGCCCAGAGGAGGAGGGGTGGGCGTGAGGGGCTTTGGGGGCGGGTGGGCGCGGTGCATGAGGCCTGGCGGGTGGTGGGAGCTCTGCGCCTTCTTCTCTACTGAGGGCTGGGGGGCCTCCCTCTCTCTGCCCCGGGGAGTCCTGGACTCTCCTGCCCCACACGTCTGGGACAGGCCCTGGAGGTGGTCCGGCCCAAGCTGGGCATACAGTCCCTGCGGAGGCTATCTCGCCCCCCTGCATCAGCCCAGGGTCCGGTGGGAGGATGGACGGTCCAGGGCCCGAGACGAGGGGGCTGTGCAGGAAAGACGGGGGTGAGGGGCCTAGTGAGGGGCCTAGTGAGGAGTGTAGCCCTGCTCCCGGTGGGATTGGAGGGTCAGGGGGCGGCTGAGACTCTTGGAGACCCAGGAGGCAGCCCCCAGGAAAGTGAGCTGGGGGACAGGTGGTGGGCAGTCGGGGGTGGGGCAGGGATGAGCAGGAAGATGGAGGGCTGCAGGGCTGCTGGGAAATAACCTTAAGCTGGGGGCTGGGGTGGGTGGTGGGAGGAGCCCCCTGCTTCAGGTAGAGGACAGGGGACTTCCATGCCTTGGGCCTGCGGCCACCCAGGACGTGGAGGCTCCGGCGGGCCAAGGACAGCACTCAGGGCTCCTGCCCCACCACCCGTCTGGACTGCTCTGTGGGGCGCGGGACTTGGCTTTGCACAGAGGCCTCGGAGCCAGGCCTCGGCAGGGCCCCAGGCACTGTGTCACCACTACCGACTCTGCTGTCGCCGGCCCTCACTGGCCCGTTCCATCTGCAGGCGGACCCGACGACCTGCGGTTGGCCTACCGGCCCAGTCCATGCGACGGGGTGGTGCTGGTCCGGCACGAAGGGGCATGGGGACACGTGTGCAGCCGGGAATGGACGCTGAAGGAGGCAGCCGTGGTCTGCAGGCAGCTGGGCTGCGGCCGGGCCGTGGGTGCCCCCAAGTACGTCCCGCTGCCCGGAGAGGCGGTGCAGCCCTGGCTCCACAACGTGTCCTGCAGGGGAGACGAGGCCTCCCTCTGGGGGTGCAGCCTGGGGGCCTGGACGAAGAGCGAGTGCCCCTATGAGTGGGTGGTGGTGGCTCTGTGTTCCAGTAAGTCATGGGTCGGGCTGTGGGGGAGGAGGGGGCCCAGCGCTCTCGGTGAGGGGCCCCCAGAGCCATCGGAGATGGGCTGGCTCTCAGCTCTCCCTCCCTCCTGTGTCAGCAGTCCTAGTGTTTTGCTTAACAAATCCCTTCTTTACGAGGCAGCGGCAGTGTTCGGGGTGCTGGGGATGCAGCCGTGAGTAAACTGTCTGAACCTCGCTGCACAAAGCCTGCTGTCCAGGGAGAGGCCGAGAGGGAACGCAAGGGCAGCTAGAAGAGCAGTGGGGGCGGATGCGCAGGCGGGTGGGGGCGACACGCGAGGGGGCCCCACGGACCGTGCAGGCATCTTGTCACCGTCGCCGGCTCAAATGTTCTCCCTGGAGGTCTCTCTGGAGGGTCTAGGGCTGTGTCCGGCACTTCACGTCCTGTCTGAGCTGACCCACAGGGCGGTTTGTGGGGCCCAGAGCAAAGCGAGAACGCAGGCGTCTGTGTTGAAAAATCAATGATGGTGTCTAGAGATCGTTGAGCCAGGAGGGCCTCTGAGCGGCCCCGCGCTGGCCCCTCAGCGAGGCCCAAGGCTGGCCTGGCCCGGGCAGGGCCCTACTGGGGGTGGCTGTTGCTGAGGCCGGAGGTCGCGCGGCCAGCAGGTACTGCACACCACGCCCTGTGTGCTTCGCAGACGGCACTTTCCGGGAGGTGCGGCTGGTGAAGGGCCGCAGCCCCTGTGCAGGGGTCCCTGAGATCAGGAATGTGAACGGGGTGGACCGCCTCTGTGGCCTGCACCGCGAGGAGGCCACGGTGTTCTGCCGGGAGCTGGGGTGCGGCCCTGCCCTGCAGGCCCCCCGCCAAGATGGCAGCGTCGCCAGGAAGTACATGACCTGTAGGGGCGACGAGCTGACCATCCGGAACTGCAGGCTGAACAACAAGTTCCGCAGCGGCTGCGACTTCCAGCGAGACGCCCAGGTGGTCTGCTCAGGTGAGCTGGACCCTCCACCCTGGCGTGCGGTGCGGTGGGGACAGCAGGGAGCTGGCCGTGCGCTGGCTGTCCCTCCATGCTTCAAGTGGGCTGCAGCAGAGTGCGCCCCGGGAGTGCCTCCCGCTGGCCCAGTCCTGCCTGAGGCCTGGGGTACCGTTGTCGGGGGGGTGGCCCCTGTGCAGCCCACCTGTTGTGGGGGAGGCAAGAGCAGGCCGGGGAAGGAGAGCGGGACAGACAGGAAGCTCTCCTTGAGAACTTGAGAAGGACTCTGTAGCTCCTCCTCCTTTGGACAGAGACAGAGGTGAGGGCACAGGAGGGAGCCGGGCACGTGCAGCCGGTGCCTCGGGAGCCGAGGGTTGCTGCAGTCCCGGCCTGTGCCGCCTCGGCGCTGTGCTGGCTGTGCTCTCTGTGGGTCTCACACAAGTCAGGGTCGGTAGTGGGAGTAATCTGGTCTCTTGGATCCTGGTACATTCTGGGTGGGAATGAGGTAAAGTGTACACTCTCCCTGGTGCCCTCGGGGGCATGCCCTCAGGGGGCCTCGACCTAGCCCCTGAGACAGGAGGGTCTTGGTGCCACCACCCTGGGCAGGCAGAGGATGTGCAGCGTGTCAGTCTCCCAGCGCTCAGCAGGCCCCTGCTTCCAGCGGACGATCGCCTTTAGCAGGACTGCTCAGGGTCCACAGTGCCGCGGGGGACTCAGGGCTGAGCTCTGAGCTGAGAACCCCTGTCACTGTTGGAACTTTCTCCTCCAGGACACACGGAGGCCCGGCTGGTGGGTGGCGAGCACGCCTGTGCTGGGCGCCTGGAGGTGAGGCGTGGCCTGACCTGGGGCACCGTCTGTGACGTGGACCTGGACCTGGCCACTGCCCACGTGGTGTGCCGGGAGCTGCAGTGTGGTGTGGCCGTGTCCACACCCCAGGGCGCCCACTTCGGCCAGGGCTCGGGGCTCGTGTGGACCGAGGCCTTCCGCTGTGCGGGCAACGAGTCCCTGCTGTTCCACTGCCCTCGGGGGCCAGGGCACCAGTGTGGGCACGGCCAGGATGCGGGGCTCAGGTGCTCAGGTGAGGCCAGGAGAGGGGCTCCGAGGCTGGGCCCTGCCCCCTCCCTGACAGCCCCCTCTGTGCCACCCCCACCCTCTCGGGGTGCAGCTGGCCCAGCTCCAGGGGGCCTCCTGCCAGGAGGTGAGCCCTTCCCCTTCGGGAAGTGCTGCTTCTGCGGGCTGTGGGCAGGAAGGAGAGGGAGCGGGCTTTGGGGACAGAGGGATGTGACCCCCAGGCCGGCACAGAGCCCTGCACACGTCTGCTGGGCACTGCTGCTGAGGCGGGTGGGGAGCTGGCAGAGAAGGGGCCCCAGGAGCCCCGCCCTGGGTAGGAAGGGAAGAAACAGCAGGGCCCGCGGGGGGGCGGGGCGGGGGAGCGACGCCGACACCCCCTCCCCCTGCAGAGTTCCGGCTGGTCAACGGCAGCAGCGCCTGCGAGGGGCGCGTGGAGCTCCAGGTCCAGGGGGCCTGGGCGCCCCTCTGCGCCGCCCACTGGGACTTGGCGGACGCCACGGTCCTCTGCCACCAGCTCGACTGTGGGAACGCGGTGGCCGCACCCCCGGGGGGTCACTTTGGCGGCGGGGCCTCCGCGCTCTGGCCGGACGAGGTGCACTGCGTGGGGACGGAGCCCTACCTGTGGAACTGCGCCGTGAGCACCCTGGGGGCGCCCGCCTGTGGCCCCGGCGAGGCAGCCGCCGCCGTCTGCTCAGGTGGGTCAGCGCGAGCGCGGCCGGAGGGGAGGCCGGGCGCGGACAGGGCTGCGCCGGGAGGCGGCGTCCTGTCCTGGGCCCGGGTCGGGCCGGGTCCCGCCCGCCGGCCCCGCCGCCCTGCAGTGTCCCGCCCCCCGCCCCCAGGTCTCCCCGACGCCCTGCGGCTGAGGGACGGACAGAGCCGCTGCGATGGCCGCGTGGAGGTGTCCCTGGACGGGGTGTGGGGCCGCGTCCTGGACGAGGCCTGGGACCTGCGCGGCGCGGCCGTCGTGTGCAGGCAGCTGGGCTGCGGAGCGGCGGAGCGAGCCTACGAGGCGGCGGCGCCCGCGCGCGGGGCGGTGCCGCTGGGGCTGAGCCGCGTGCGCTGTGCGGGCACCGAGCCCCGCCTGACGCGCTGCAGCGTGTCGGCGGCCCCGCTGGTGTCCGCGGGGGCGTCGCGGGACGCGGGCGTCGTGTGCTCGGGTGAGTGCGGGCCCAGCCCCCAGGACCCCCTCCCGGGGCCCCGCGCCCCGCGCCCCGCGCCCCGCCCTGACGTGGCCGCTCCCTCCGCAGGGAGCCTCCAGGTGCGGCTGGCCGCGGGGCCGGGCCGCTGTGCGGGGCGCGTGGAGCTGCTCCACGCGGGCGAGTGGGGCACCGTGTGTGACGACGGCTGGGACCTGCGGGACGCCCAGGTGGTCTGCCGGCAGCTGGGCTGCGGGCACGCGCTCGGCGCCCCGGGGGCCGCGCACTTCGGGCCCGGGGCCGGGCGCATCTGGATGGACGAGCTGGCCTGTGAGGGCCACGAGGCCGCGCTGTGGCGGTGCCCGTCGGGGGGCTGGGGCCGACACGACTGCGGCCACAAGGAGGACGCCGGCGTCCTCTGCTCAGGTGGGTGCTGAGCCCCGAGTGCCGCTGGGTCTCCAGGGGTCTCGCGGTGTTCGTGCGTAATGGGATGGCCAGGGCTTTCCTGGGGTCGCCCGGAAACGCCCAGGGCTGTTCCGCTGCGGGTTTGGAGAACTCCACACCTGACTCCGCAGGGCCCTCTCGCTGCCGCTGCCGGGATGCGGCTGCGGCGCGACTGGCGCCCCTCCTTTGCCCCCGGGTGGGGGGCGGGCGGGAGGAGGCTGCTCGCTGTGGAGCTGCCCTGGGGGCCTTTCTCCGCTGCTGCCGGGAGCCCGCCTCACGTTTGTGCTTGAGGCTGCCCTGTCTTGGATTCTTGATTTCGATCCGCATGGCAGTGTGCTGGACGGCTTCTTTCCGGAGTGTTGTTGAGGCATGGTAGGAAGATTGCTTGCTTTTAGCTCATCCATCCCGGAGGCTTTTTCTGTGCCTCTAGCCTGGGTGCGATTATTCTCAGTGGTGGGGTTTTGTCACGTGCTGGGGGCGTCTGCGCCTCCGTCCACCTCTGGTAGCTCCGGGAAACCCTTGGGAGGGGGTGGGCACCCGTGTGGCCTCTTGGCCGCTTCTGATGGCTCTTGGTGCCCATTTGTGCTTTAGGGACGGTTTCTTCAGCTCTCTCGCGTGTCTTAGATGACGGCTTCTACTTCAGCCATCGTTTCTCTTCAAGTAGCAGGCCCGTTGTTCGGGCTCCCCCGGCCTTGTCACTCATCTGGCGGGGGTGGGGGCTCTGCTCTTTCCTCCTGCTTCCCGGGAGAGGCTCTTGGCGCGGTCCGCTTCACGCTTTGCTCTGCTGGCACTTCTGGCCTTTCTGTCCTTGGAGGCAGGTTTAACTTCCACTGTGTTTTCAGCTTGAAGCTCTTCCTTCCTCTGTGCTCTGGGCTCCTCAGGCAGCTGCTGGTGCTCGCTGGCAGACTGGCCCCTGCAGGGGGCCTGGCTGTTGGCAGGGGTGGGGACTCTGCTGTCCCGATTCTGCCTGGCAGCAGCGGGGTTCCCAGGGGAGATCAGAGGCAGGCAGGCGCTCATGAGGCCCAGGCGTGGAGCGGGCGCTGGTCACTCTCGCCCGTGCATTTGGTTGGTGGAAGGTCAGAGGTCAGCCCAGATCCAGGGCTGGGAGTAGGCTCGGTGAGGGGGCAGGGACAGGCGGGGATCTGAGCGGCCCCTGTTGTTCTGTCGCAGATGCAATTCCTGCCGTTTATTTTCTAAGCTTATTTTACTTGGTTACGATCCTGTCGGATGCACTTCATGTCGCAGTTCCTCGGTTTATCCCCATGTGTGTATTTTGGAGGAATTACGGGCCCTTCTGACTTACTTTTAGAGGGCTGTGCCCCACTCCACCATGTGGAAATATTATAGTCGGCTTAACTCACCCCTCGTTCCTGGGCTTTTGCCGCCCCAGGGTGACAAGACCCTACTTGGGCGCTGACCAGCCAGGGCCAGTGACAAACTCGGAGATCGGGCTAATTCCTTTTTTTGTTGTTGAATGTTTACAGTTGTTTAAAAGGGTTATTCTGTATTTGAGTGATTTCCAGGGACAGGTTTCTACAGTCAGCTGAGTAACGGGATTGCAGCGTTAGGGCTGGGGCTTGAATTGGCTCCCTCTGGGCAGCTGCTCCCGCCTTTGGGTGGGGATGGATGGGGATGTGGGGTGGCTGTGAGCTGGCTGTCAGAAGCCCTAGCTTGGCATGGGTCTTGGTGCTGGGAGCCCCTGGTTTTGGCCTCCTCCTTCGGAGATTCTCTGACCCGAGTGGCTTGTCTTCCAGAGTCAGTGGCCCTGAGGCTGCGAGGTGGCGCCGGGCCCTGTGCTGGCTGGTTGGACGTGTTCCACAACGGAACGTGGGGGGCCGTGTGCAGTAACGCCCTGAAGGACGCCTCCTTGTCCATCGTCTGCCGGCAGCTGGGCTGTGGGGAGCAGGGCTGGCTGGAGAACAGGCCGGTACACGGTAGCCTGGGCACCTCCTGGGTGGACAACATCCGGTGCCGCCGGCTGCGGAACTCCACGCTGTGGCAGTGCCCCTCAGCCCCCTGGCACCCTCACTCTTGCACCCGTGGAGAGGAGGTCTGGGTCACCTGTGCAGGTAGGCCGTGCCACCGCGTGCAGGTGGGCAGACTCTGGGGGCCCTTGAGGCAGCTTGAGTGTCCTGACAGGTCACCCACAGGGGCTGCCGTTCAGCCGTGTCCACAGGCTCTGCTCTGAAGCTTCTCTGAGCGTTTACACCCGGTGAACCGCTGCTTAAATCCAACAGGATCATCAGGGACGACGACGCAGGATTCCGGGGAGGCCCTCAATTGCTCCTCGATGGGCAGTTGCCCAGGTACCCCTCTCCCCCTGCAACCGGCTCCCCATCCTCTCCCATCCGGGTCCTGCCCCCGGTGACCCCAGGCCCCTCTTGCAGAGGAGGGCGAGCTGCGCGTGCGCGGGGGTGAGGACCGCTGCTCGGGCCGCGTGGAGCTCTGGCGTGCCGGCTCCTGGGGCACCGTATGTGACGACTCCTGGGACCTGGCGGACGCCGAGGTCGTGTGCCGGCAGCTGGGGTGCGGCCGGGCTGTGGACGCCCTGGCGGGGGCCGCCTTCGGACCAGGCTCGGGGCCTGTGTGGCTGGATGAGGTGGGGTGCCGGGGCAGCGAGGCCTCCCTGTGGGGCTGCCCGGCGGAGCCATGGGGCCGCGGAGACTGCGGGCACAAGGAGGACGCGGGTGTGCGCTGTGTGGGTGAGTGGTCCTGGAGAGGGGGGGCCCCATCTGCCTCTCCATGGGGTGAGTGGTCCTGGAGAGGGGGGCTCCGTCTGCCTCTCCATGGGGTGAGTGGTCCTGGAGAGGGGGGGCTCCGTCTGCCTCTCCATGGGGTGAGTGGTCCAGGGGGGCTTCGCCTCCCCTCTCCATGGGGTGGATGGGTAGATGAGGGCTTCCTAGCGTCTGGGATGGAGTGCCCAGTTGGTTCCTTTGGAGGCCCCCTCAGCCCTGGGTGCTGCAGAATCCAGCCCTGAGGCTGCTCTGTTTTGGTCCCTTGGACGCTGGGGCAGAGGCCGTCTCCATGAGCTCTGTTTCAGCCTTAGGGGGCTGGGGTGCTGCTCTGGGGGGTTGGCTGGCCACAATCCAGGCTCCCACTTGAATCCCACCCACTTCTCCTGCAGGTGACAGAGGGGCCGTCACCCTACGTTCCGAATCAGGTAGGTGAGCACTTCCTCAGGCCTCAGCTCCGGCCCTCCTGCCTCAACCCAACTGGAGGGGCCCTGCATGGGGCCCTGCCCCACCCAGAGGGGCCCTGCATGGGGGCCCTGCCCCATCCCGAGGGGCCCTGTAGGGACTGTGCCCCACCCGAGGGGCCCTGCATGGGGCTCTGCCTCAGAGGTGCTGTGGACTCTCCCGAATCCACTTGGCTGGTGGGTGGAGGTCAGGACCCCAGGTGCCCTGGGCCAGGCGGGCTGAGAGCCCAGGGACGGTCGGCCAGCCTGGGCCCTGCTGGGCCACCTGCTGGGCCTCTCCTCTGGGTCTTTCTCTTGCCAACTGCGGGGTTTGGTTCCGGGACACTGTGTCCTCTTAGACACGGAGTCCGAGTCCAGCGCCGTCAGGACGCTAAGAGCTGCTCTCCTGACCCCTCCCTCCTGGAGTTGGCGCTGTGACCACAGGGCCCACCTCTCCTCTGGGTCCCCCCCTCCAGGGGCTCCGGTGGTCCAGGCCGAGGGTCACAATGCCCCTGGAGGAGCAGGCACACAGGGGAGACCCTCCTCTCCCTGTCTTCCCAGGCAGTCCTCTGGTCCTGGCACCTGCCCTCGAGGCTGGGACTCTGCCCATGATCTTCGGCCTGGCCCTCGGCACCCTGCTGGCT
The DNA here is from genome assembly GCF_014754425.2 of Oryx dammah. Classification (NCBI taxonomy): domain Eukaryota; kingdom Metazoa; phylum Chordata; class Mammalia; order Artiodactyla; family Bovidae; genus Oryx; species Oryx dammah. The sequence continues at coordinate 50,374,757 of NW_024070198.1, forward strand.
GTCATCTCACTGGTCCTAGGGGCGCAGTGGTTCTGGGGCAGAGGCGCCTGCAGGGGTAGGTGGGCGTGGTGGGTGGGGTTGACCCTGGTCCCTGGGGATGGGGAGACTGGGGGGGGGTGCTTTGAGACCCTAGCCCATCGCAGGTTCTGTCTGTCCCTGCCCCTCTGCCACAACTTGTGGCAACTTCCTGCGAAGTAAATCCATGAGTTGTTGGTGACTGGAGATGCTGAGAGGGGCCAGACGGGGGAATCCACAGTTCCAGGGCTGCCTGGGTGGGTCAGAGGGGTCCCGGGGTATCTGGACCCCTCTGTTCTCCATGCAGCTGGGGACGGCTCCCACATGCTGGGCCTGGGGAAGCGTGTGGCCACCGGTGGGGAGCTGCAGCAGAGGAGCCCAGGGTCCACCCCGCAGGGGCCCCGTGGGCGGGCTTAACTGCTCGGAGTGTCTCAGCTAAAGGGCTCTGGTGTGACCCCTCCAGGTTCTGGAATGTCAGGGAGTCTGGCCTCAGAAGGTGTCTATGAGGACATTGGAGCTGCTGATGCGGGGGAGAAGGACGAGGCTGCTGGAGCGTCCGCAGCTGCGGTGCTGGAGGAGGAGTATGACGACGCGGCGGAGCCCGAGCCCGAGGAGGGCGACGCGGAGGAGGGGCCCCCGCTGAGCGCTACGGGTGTGCAGCTCTGCGTCGCGGCGTCCATGATGCTCTTCCTGCTCTACTGCTGCTATGCCCAGGGCTCTGCCCCGGCCAGCCCCTACATCTAAAAGCCCCGAGAATTCCTCCGCGTGTGTGTGTGACTCACTCCCGCCACAGGCTTGGTGCCGGGACACTTGGTTTCCCCCTCCAAGTTGTCCCTTAGACTAGAATCTTCTCAGGGACAGACTTGGGGTTTAGGGAGGGGCCCTGGGCTTCTCTTTGAGTTTCCTTCGAGCGGCAGCCGCTGTAGGGGCTGAGTAGGCTTTGGGAGGAGGCACTCCAGCAGCAGCCTGGCCCCTGCTCCGCCCTTGTCTCACCCTCTGGCCTCATGGTGAGCAGGAAGCCAGGGCCTAGGAGTCCTGGGTCTCTGAGGAATTGCTGAGGGTCCCCAACAGGTGTCTTTCTCTTTCAATGCAGGCAGGGCTCTTCATAGCCTGGGCCTCCTCACACCTCAGGCTGGGAAGGAAGACCCCAGTGGCCTGTGCCCCGGGGCGTGCTGACCACGAGCCGGCTCCAGGGGACATCAGCGAGACCAGGGCAAGGGAGAGGCCACTGTGCCTGGGGCTTTCATCCTCCTTGTTTCTTAAAGAGTTTTATTAAATGTCTCACCCATAATTCGTCTCAGTCACTCAGATGCCCACCACGGCCTGGGGTCTGTTTCTGGCCCCCTCTCTGCCTCGCCCTGGTCTGGGGTGGGCTCCGAGGGTCTTTAGCTGTCATGGACGCTTGCCCTCACGGTTCTCCTGAGTTGTGTGTGTGTGTGTGTGTGTGTGTGTGTGTGTGTGTGTGTGCGCGCGCGTGCGCGCGTGTGAACCAGCTCCAGGCCACCCCTCCTTTCATCTGCAGACGTTGCTTGGCCTGGCTCAGGTGTTGTGCCAGGGTCCCCAGCGTTCACGCATGTCCAGCCCTGATGCCCCCACCAAGCCCCGTGACCACAGCTCCCTGACCACACCCTCTTTGGGAAACTAGTTGCCCTGTGTCTTCTTCCCTGTGCAGGTCTGGTATCAGTTTGCAAATGACCAGGCCCCCTCCCCCATGTGTAGACCTTTCTGGACTCCCACCTCCCACCTCAGCACCCTGGGAAGGACCAGGCTTGCTTCTCCTGTGCTCCCTCCCCTGCAGGGCCTGTCCAGCCTGCCACTGGTTCCTGCCTGCCCTCCGTGTGTAGCTTCGGGGCCTGTCCAGCCTGCGGTGGCCACCACTGGCGCTGGGCTCTTGGAGTGCCTCTATCTGCTGCCTCCCATCTCCCGGCCCTTCCCCGGTGCCCCACCCTTGGGCTGTAAGAGAGATGCTGCTGTGATCCCAGGGACTGTGGTGCTGGAGAACGTGAACATGAAGGTCTCTCTTGGATGGGAGCCCTGATGAGGAAGGTGACCAGGCTAATGTCCAGAGGGCTGGGCAGAACCTCGGGTGCAGTGAGGAGGGCAAGTCACCAGGTCCCCGGGCAGCTCCTCACAGAGCTTTGGGGGCACACAAGGGTTTCCTGGGTGTCTGAGCCCACCTTGCTCCCCTGATCATGTTCAAGGCTGGCCTGCTGGCCCGGAGAGTTGGCCAGCCTGGCTTAATGGTGTGCACTGGACATCTGGGGGTCCTGGGAGTGGGAGAAGGTGTGCAGGGGGAGAGGGTCCCTGGGTTGGAGGAAAGGGAGCTGGCAGGAAGGGGGGTGAGGCCTGAACAGAGTAAGGGTGCCAGCCCAGCAGTCCGAGAGGGTGGGGACTTCAGGAAGGACGCACCTGCCCTTCTCTGCATGCCTCTCCCTTCTCCTGCCCCCGGCGTTCTGGTTACACCCCTTCAGAGCGGACTGTGAGCTCCTCCCCGCGGGCTCCCAGCCCTCTCAGTCCACCTGGGGTGCTGATTAGGCAGGCACCTTGTGAGCAGAGCCCACTGGGGACCCCACTGAGGCTGCTGCGGGTCCATGCGCCCCTGAGGTCTGCGCTGGGGTGCGGCCCAGTGCACGGCGCAGGCTGCGGTTCGGGAGGTGCTGGGGCTGCGGCACAGAAGGGCCTCCTGACAGGCCCCTGACTTCTCTGGGAACCCCTCACCTTCCCCACGCTCCTCTGACAGCCCTGGCTGCTCTTTGTGAAACTGGTTCTCTGGCAAATCTTTTGGAAAGAACCCTTTATTGGTCTTATTCTGCTCGGAACATAGTGCACATTCAAAACCTCAAGTAAGGAAGAGAGGATGGAGCATGCGTTCTGTCCTCAGAAAAGGGCGCCTCGGCATCTCGGCTGACATCCAGCGAGAACTTCCCAAAGATGCCGAGACCTGAGCGTGAGCGCCAGCAGCACATGAGACCCGTCCTGTGCTGCTGTGTGTTCCCCACGAGGATGTGCAGCTCACGCGCTGCTGGGCCCGCGCTGCAGGTCCGGTGGCTGCTGCTGTCCTGCAATCACTCCTCCTCACGCCTTTGGCTGCTTCCCAAGGGCACCGCCCTCTGAGAGTCATGTTTCTAAGGGTTTGGATCAGACTGCTGTCTGTTCACGACACGCTGGAGCGTGGGCTCATTCTGCAGCATACCTGGGTGTGTAGGCAGAAGGGCGTGCCTCCCACGAGCCTGGCCCCTGGCTCCAGCCTGGCCTCCATGGGGCCCCAGCTCTGCGGGAAGCCCAGCCTGGGTCTCACTACAGGCGGCTCCACTTCACCTGTCTGGCTGGCGGGTGCGCTGGGTAGACAGGGCGGGGCTCCCATCGAGCGGGAGGCCGCCTCCTGCACCCGAGGGCGGCCCGCTGGCCTGTGCTTGGGCGGCTGCAGGGGCTGAGGGGCCAGGCTGGGGCTGTTCCCTCCCTGGCTGTGACCCTCCCTCCCGGGGAGGGTGCCCTGCGGGCCCTGGGCTGGGAGGATGTCCCGTGAGGGTCCACTGGGGGTGCTGGCTCTGCCGAGCAGGGCCACCTGAGGGGAAGCGACCCCAGGCGTGTCAAAGGCGGGGCCCCAACTCCAGAGATTCCGCCGGACGTGGCCCTCGGGTGTTCGTTTGTGCTGACCTTTCACTTTGCTGATGTCGCTGATACCATCAGAATGCAGCACGAGAAAACCCGGGAAAGTTGAAGTTAAGGGCACAAAGTGGAATGGAGGAGGAAATTAGATTTTTAAGTTTTGAAAATCCTGGACAAGAAGCACCGTCCCGCCATCCATGAAGTTCCCGCGCGTTCTTGTCTGGAAGGCCTAGCCATCCGTTGAGTCCCTGTCTCTGCTGCAGGGCGGACCCCCCACCGCTGGGTGGGGGCGGGAAGCAGGGGTGTCTGCAGGCGGCCCCGGGGGAGGCCTCGCTCGCTGCTCCAGGGTGTGTGGTGCATGGGCCTTGCTCTGGGCTGTGCGCTGGGGCCGTGGGGCCGCCAGGGCTGCCCGTGTGGATGCGTGAGCACCGCGCAGCCCAGGTGGGACGCGCCACTCTCCTAGCCATGCCCCACTCCCGCCTGCGGCAGCCCCCAGGGTGGAAGACCAGGAGCCCTGGGCTGTGACCCTCCACCCTCCACCTGTTATGATGACCCTACAGTTCAGCTCAGTTCAGTTCAGTGGCTCAGTCGTGTCCGACTTTGCGACCCCATGAATCGCAGCACACCAGGGCTCCCTGTCCATCACCATCTCCTGGAGTTCACTCTCATCCTCGGTCGTCCCCTTCTCCTCCTGCCCCCAATCCCTCCCAGCATCAGAGTCTTTTCCAATGAGTCAACTCTTCGCATAAGGTGGCCAAAGTACTGGAGTTTCAGCTTCAGCATCATTCCTTCCAAAGAAATCCCAGGGTTGATCTCCTTCAGAATGGACTGGTTGGATCTCCTTGCCGTCCAAGGGACTCTCAAGAGTCTTCTCCAACACCACAGTTCAAAAGCATCAATCCTTTGGCGCTCAGCCTTCTTCACAGTCCAACTCTCACATCCATATGTGACCACAGGAAAAACCATAGCCTTGACTAGACGGACCTTAGTCGGCAAAGTAATGTCTCTGCTTTTGAATACGCTATCTAGGTTGGTCATAACTTTTCTTCCAAGGAGTAAGCGTCTTTTAATTTCATGGCTGCAGTCACCATCTGCAGTGATTTTGGAACCCCCCAAAATAAAGTCTGACACTGTTTCCACTGTTTCCCCATCTATTTCCCATGAAGTGATGGGACCGGATGCCATGATCTTCGTTTTCTGAATGTTGAGCTTTTAGCCAACTTTTTCACTCTCCTCTTTCACTTTTATCAAGAGGCTTTTTAGTTCCTCTTCCCTTTCTGCCATAAGAGTGGCGTCATCTGCATATCTGAGGTTATGGATATTTCTCCTGGCAGTCTTGATTCCAGCTTGTGCTTCTTCCAGTCCGGCGTTTCTCATGATGTACTCTGCATAGAAGTTAAATAAGAAGGGGGACAATATACAGCCTTGACGTACTCCTTTTCCTATTTGGAACCAGTCTGTTGTTCCATGTCCAGTTCTAACTGTTGTTTCCTGATCTGCATGCAGATTTCTCAAGAGGCAGGTCAGGTGGTCTGGTATTCCCATCTCTTTCAAAATTCCCCACAGTTTATTGTGATCCACACAGTCAAAGGCTTTGGCATAGTCAATAAAGCAAAAATAGATGTTTTTCTGGAGCTCTCTTGCTTTTTCCATGATCCAGAGGATGTTGGCAATTTGATCTCTGGTTCCTCTGCCTTTTCTAAAACCAGCTTGAACATCAGGGAGTTCACAGTTCACGTATTGCTGAAGCCTGGCTTGGAGAATTTTGAGCATTACTTTACTAGCGTGTGAGATGAGTGCAATTGTGCGGTAGTTTGAGCATTCTTTGGCATTGCCTTTCTTTGGGATTGGAATGAAAACTGACCTTTTCCAGTCCTGTGGCCACTGCTGAGTTTTCCAAATTTGCTGGCATATTGAGTGCAGCACTTTCACAGCATCATCTTTCAGGATTTGAAACAGCTCAACTGGAATTCCATCACCTCCACTAGCTTTGTTCATAGTGATGCTTTCTAAGGCCCACTTGACTTCACATTCCAAGATGTCTGGCTCTAGATTAGTGATCACATCTTCATGATTATCTGGGTCGTGAAGATCTTTTTTGTACGGTTCTTCTGTGTATTCTTGCCACCTCTTCTTAATATCTTCTGCTTCTGTTAGGTCCATACCGTTTCTGTCCTTTATCGAGCCCATCTTTGCATGAAATGTTCCCTTGGTATCTCTAATTTTCTTGAAGAGATCGCTAGTCTTTCCCATTCTGTTCTTTTCCTCTATTTCTTTGCCTTGATCGCTGAAGAAGGCTTTCTTATCTCTTCTTGCTGTTCTTTGGAACTCCGCATTCAGATGCTTATATCTTTCCTTTTCTCCTTGGCTTTTCGCTTCTCTTCTTTTCACAGCTATTTGTAAGGCTTCCCCAGACAGCCATTTTGCTTTTTTGCATTTCTTTTCCATGGGGATGGTCTTGATCCCTGTCTCCTGTACAATGTCACGAACCTCATTCCATAGTTCATCAGGCACTCTGTCTATCAGATCTAGTCCCTTGAATCTATTTCTCACTTCCACTGTATAATCATAAGGGATTTGATTTAGGTCATACCTGAATGGTCTAGGGGTTTTCCCTACTTTCTTCAATTTCAGTCTGAATTTGGTAATAAGGAGTTCATGATCTGAGCCACAGTGAGCTCCTGGTCTTGTTTTTGTTGACAGTATAGAGCTTCTCCATCTTTGGCTGCATAGAATATAATCAATCTGATTTCGGTGTTGACCATCTGGTGATGTCCATGTGTAGAGTCTTCTCTTGTGTTGTTGGAAGAGGGTGTTTGCTATGACCAGTGCGTTTTCTTGGCAAAACTCTATTAGTCTTTGCCCTGCTTCATTCCGCATTCCAAGGCCAAACTTGCCTGTTACTCCAGGTGTTTCTTGACTTCCTACTTTTGCATTCCAGTCCCCTATAATGAAAAGGATATCTTTTTTGGGTGTTAGTTCTAAAAGGTCTTGTAGGTCTCCATAAAACCGTTCAACTTCAGCTTCTTCAGCATTACTGGTTGGGACATGGACTTGGATTACTGTGATATTGAATGGTCTGCCTTGGAGACGAACAGACATCATTCTGTCGTTTTTGAGATTGCATCCAAGTACTGCATTTCGGACTCTTTTGTTGACCATGATGGCTACTCCATTTCTTCTGAGGGATTCCTGCCCGCAGTAGTTAAATTCTGAGTTAAATTCACCCATTCCAGTCCATTTTAGTTCGCTGATTCCTAGAATGTCCACGTTCACCCTTGGCTGTGGACGCCCTGGCAGGGGCCGCCTTCAGACCAGGCTTGGGGCCTGTGTGGCTGGATGAGGTGGGGTGCCGGGGCAGCGAGGCCTCTCTGTGGGGCTGCCTGGCAGAGCCATGGGGCCGTGGAGACTGCGGGCACAAGGAGGATGTGGGTGTGCACTGTGCGGGTGAGTGGTCCTGGAGAGGGGGGGCTCCGTCTGCCTCTCCATGGG
>NW_024070198.1:50381882-50382496 GCF_014754425.2 Oryx dammah
GGCTCCGTCTGCCTCTCCATGGGGTGAGTGGTCCTGGAGTGGGGGGCTCCGTCTGCCTCTCCATGGGGTGAGCAGACAGGTGGGAGGGATGGGAACCAGTTGAGGAAAGGGCTACCCGGTGGGTGGGAGTGTCCTACCTAGTCGGGACTGTTACCCGGGTTGGCGATCCTTCCCACTGCTCTGTGCCCCTCTTCCCAGGAAGGTTCCAAGTGGCTGTGAGGAGTACTGGGGTCTCTGGGGCACAAGAGTCTCACAGTGCGGGGCTTGGGAACTCACCAGGCCCTTTTCCTGCAGCCTTTCCTGGACCAGGAGGCGTGGCACACATGGGGTCTGTTTGATCTACTTGTGAGTGTGATGCGTGAAGATGTAAATGTGTGAGTGCTGTGTGCCCGTGTCCATGTGTAAATGTGTGTGTGTGCATGTATGTGCTGTGTGCCTGTGTCCATGTGTAAATGTGTGTAAATGTGTGTGTGCATGTGTGTGCTGTGTGCCCGTGTCCATGTGTAAATGTGTGTGTGTGCACGTGAGTGCTGTGTGCCCGTGTCCATGTGTAAATGTGTGTAAATGTGTGTGTGTGCATGTGAGTGCTGTGTGCCCGTGTCCATGTGTAAATG